>NC_064254.1:70652781-70955812 GCF_003254725.2 Canis lupus dingo
TAATTCCAAGGGGACAAGCAGTGTAGAGCAGAAGAGGGAGATGGTTCCAGATATATCCAAGAGTATTCAAGTGACAACTCGATTCATAAAGAAAAATAAAATAAAATAAAAGCAGATGATCTCGGAGCAAGAGCAACCCACATTATACATGCCAAATTTATTATTTATATTATTTGGCTAAGACATTCACCATAAATATTACCTATGTGTTCTCTAGTTAATGCTGCTGGAAAAAATACAGCTCTCCTGGATGAACAAGGTCACCGAATCATCAGCACAAATTATTTTTAAGCTTTTACAATAATTTTTTTAAAAAACACTTTAGATAGAATTAAAATGTCTTAGATTATTTTATTATTTTATTTTATTTTTTAAACAGCATGTTTTTTTTAAGATTTTATTTATTTATTCATGAGAGACACAGAGAGAGAGAGAGAGAGAGAGACACAGGCAGAGGGAGAAGCAGGCTCCATGCAGGGTCTCTAGGATCATGCCCCTGGGCTGAAGGCGGCGCCAAACCGCCGAGCCACCCGGGCTGCCCCAAAAATGTCTTAGATTATTTTAAATGCTAATATTTTAGATGAGTTTGTAAGAAAAAGATGATAGCGTAACCCACTGGGTTGCTGGAGTTTTTGTTTGTTTAGTTCTAACGGCAACGAAATGACGGCGCCGCAAGCAGTTCCGCGGCTAGTCCGAAGCCTCAAAGGAGATGTTCGCGTAAGTTATTCCAGTGCGTTTTCATGGCAAACTCACCGGAGTCTGATTCAAGGATCTGATTCAACAACACCGTGGACTTTGCAGTTCTTAGTGAGGGGACTTTGCGCGAGGGATTCGATTTCCCTGATTCGTGGAAATCGTGGAAACGACGTGGAAACGACGAATGAGGAATTTGAGTCCGACACCTCTGTAAAAGCTAAGGCCTTAGAAGCACCTAAAGGCTTCGATTTCATTTTGGCGACATATACAGGTCGACGGTGGCCTGGGTCATGGTCTCACGTGGAGGGCGGCCCCTCTCCAGGCACCTCTTCAGCCCAGACCACTCGCGAGTCCTCGCTGACCTGCCTGCAGGAAGGGGAAGCACCTAGTGCCAGTTGCTCACCTCCCTGCAGAACGAAGCGGGTAACAGAAACGCAAAGGGATCTAGGAGCGGCTTAAACCACGAGGAGAAAACACGCTTCCTTCAGGCCTCGGGCCAGGACCTATGGATATGCCGTTGGGAGAGCACACAGTGCTGCTGCTGACTATGTTCATTTAACAGATACTCCCAGAGCACCACAGGGGCGGCCGATGCATCCCCGCCCCACCCCCCGAGACCGAGAGGGACGGGCCTGTCCATGTGGAGCCGGGTTTATCTGGAGATTGACACCAACCCAAGTCAACCAAACATCCACGAGTTGCCCAAAGGCTACGCGGGAACCACAGAGTAATAACAGGGGCTGCGGGAGGGCCGGAAGGTGGGGAAATTAGAATTAAAAATTAGAATTCCGTGTTGGAAGAGGTAAGTTTTTCTCCACTATCATCAGCTCTTACGCATACGACTGGAGAGAGCTAAACCCACTGCCGGGAGAGCAGATGCCACCCAAGCTCCCCTACCCTGACCTGCCAAGGCTCATTAATTTCCACCGTTTAACACCTCACTATTCCCGGCTCCCCAGCCTGCAGAGCCTACTACGTTCTGTCCACTTCATCATCTGTCCCGATGATGTCCCTTCATCGCTGGCCCAAACTAGGAGGTGACCGACCAGGAAATAAACGCGAGGCCTACCCTAGCCAAAGGCATCGTGCGAATTTTCTTGGCGAAGACTCTTAGCAGCGCGTTAACTCAACTTCAGTCTCTTCCTCGTTGATTTCGAAACTCATGTGCTTTACTTTTGTAATCTGCGCATCACTGCATTGTCCAGATTTTTTAGTTTTTTTTTCCCCTCGCTCACTCATTCTCAGGAATCTAATCTCAGACTCTTTAAGCAGATTAAAGATAAATAAATAACTGCCGGACAATAAATAACTGTCCTGGGCCAAATTCTGAGAGTGAATTATAGGTCGCTGAATCTGCCCACCGAGTCTGCACATCATTATTTCCTGTTTCTCTACCCAAACCCATTCTCTTGAATGGTCCTTCCTCGAGCTCTGCCTAACTAAATCCTACCGATCTGCCTCGTGGAGGATGCACCGTAAGCTCAGAGCATCCAGCATCTTAGTTACAAATCAGAGCTCTGGCGTCAGCCGACCCGGGTTCAAATGCCCACTTGACCTCTTATTACCTGTGGGATGTTGGGCACGTAAATGAACCACTTGGGGAAACAGAAGCACTTACCTCATCAAGTTGTTATGAGGATTTAAGTAATATGTAAATCACTCAGCATCATGCTTGCACCCAGCAAGTGCTCAGTATCTGTTGGCTATTATGACCCCATAAGCTTTTTTCTAAGAATGACTAAAATAGCACTTTTATCAGCTCCTATCAACCCAAGGAGCAACAAGATTTAGGCATTTCCTGTTATCTGGACAGCCTTTTTGTTTTGCTTTGCTTGCAAACTTGAATGCAAACCACCACCACCTTCAAATCAGTGACCATCCAAAGTATGTATCTCGAATTTTGTTTATGCATCTAATTTTGTTTACGCAGCTTCTGCTAAATGTGATAAATGTGTATTTGCATGTCTCCTAAGATGTTATGTATTCCAAATTGTTCTTTAAGATTTTATTTATTCATGAGAGACACAGGGAGAGAGGCAGAGACACAGGCAGAGGAAGAAGCAGGCTCCATGCGGGGAGCCCGATGTGGGACTCGATCCTGGGCCGAAGGCAGACGCTCCACCGCTGAACCACCCAGGCGTCCCTATATATTCCAAGCTCTTACAGAAAGTGAGCACTGAATCTGCTTAATTTTCTCAAAATTTACACTTTTCTTTTGGATTACTTAATTTGCATGCACCATTATGCAACACTTGTGACTTCGATCACCTCCTCTCCTTTGGGAGTTCAAAGATATTAATTGCTGGGAGTGACCTCATAGCCAAATAATGCGTAAGAGAATGATTTTTTTTTTTAAGAGAATGATTTCTTAATATTCAAGTTCTCCGTAAATTTGACTCATGTATAGTACAGGCTCTGGTTACCAGCTGTCACGACTATTTTCTAAGTCAATCCACGGTTATGGCCATGATGATGTTTTGTGAAGGCCACTTCAAAAGCCTTAAACAACAATGTCATTTGCTCATTTTTTTATTCTATCTTTTCTCTTTATCAGTACTCCGAATATAAATATCATGTGGGAAATCCTCATGTCACTCTTCAGAGGGTATACATCCTCCTTTTATAGTTAAAAACTATGTTGGAAATCATTACATATTTTTATTTAAATTCCTATCTCACTCTTTCTTTCGGTTTTATAGTATTCTATAGCTTAATTTATTTGATCAGTTCCCACTGATGGAAATTTACGTTTTTCCAGTTTTTTGCTACTACAAACAATATTGCAATAGACATACTTCAGTTCCTTCGCACACATGCATGTAATTACCGGATTCTAATTTTTTGTCAACGGCTGCACCATTATCCCAATCAGGCTGAGAATCTTCTTGTCTCTGACCCTTCACAATAATAGACGGCATATCAGATCCTATCATTTCTTTATTGCATCCCATCTCTTCTTAGAGAAGAAGAAATAGTGGTGGTAACGACAACAATAATAGTAAGAATAATAATGATAATAACAGATAACTAACAGAACTTGTTCTTAACTACACAAAAGACATTCCCTAGAAAATCTCATAAATTGCTGGTGATGGGAAGGTACTTTGTAGGCAGCTGCATTGTTCTTGGGGTTTGATATGCATTACCTTTAACTCACCCAGGTAGATAGGTTTATTATGCCCATTCTTCAGGTGAGGAAATGGAGGTTCGGGTCAAATCAGCAATGCGACCAAAGTTACAAAGTACCGAGGCCAGGCTGTGTACCCAGATTCCCTTAATTCCTAAACCTATCCTGTGCCCTCAAATCCATGTCTCTGTAGGGTATCAGCTTATACGGAAGTTCATCACCCCCCTGAATCCTCTGGATCCCCTCGGTGTGCACCCCTGTCTCACTAATTCAGGCAGATTCGGAAACAGCCCCCTGCAGGGTCTCCTTGCCTTGCGTTACTTCCCTCAAAGCCCTGCTGCTGGCTCCTGGATATCTCCCCACCCCACCCCGTACTAACCGGGTCTTACTCCTTCAGGCACTTCTCAGGCCTTCCCAGCGTGTGGGCTCCCTGGCCTCCCCGACACCCCCCACCCCGGCTGTGGCCACAACCTCAGGGCGCAGGGGCTTAGGCACCTGCCAGTGAAGCAGGGAGGTGCAGAGGGGGCACCGATCCGCGAGGGCTCCCGCTCCCCTGTCCTCACGGGGAGCACAGTGCCTGGGTCTCCCTCTGCCTTGTGTCCAGGGGGAAGGGGTCCCATGAGATTTCATTTGGAAAAAAAAAATCCCCCAACATTCCAATAGTGAAAAACAAAATAAAAAAACCACGAATGTCATGGAAATAGCAGCTCCGTTAGGATAGGAAGGTTCTTTGCTCGCGCGCTGACTGCACATGCTCGGTGCCCAGGATGGTGCCCAGAAAGGACTCGATAAGCCTTTGCTGAAGGGACGCACGGATGTATGCATTTAATTCCTGTTGGCCCCCCGGGGTCCTAGTGGAAACTTTGGGCAAGTCACCCCACCGCTGTAAGCCTCCTTTTCGCCCTCCTGTGACCCCCGTCCCCTCCCACCCAGCAGCACTGGGGAGACTGAAAATGTGAAGTCCCCAACAGAGGACCCGCAACAGCCTGACCTGTGCACCTGACGCACTCTCCAGGCCAAAATCCATTTGCTCTTTCATAAACAGACCTGGAATTTCCTTTCTTTTCCCTGAAAGCTTTTCTTCATCAAAGCCACTAAAGGCTTTCTGCCAGAGCCTTTCTCAATTAACCCAGCATCTGACTCTTTACTGGACTGTCTGGCATTTATTTATTTCCCCGTGGTGATGGGAGGCTAGTCCGGTGCCTGTGGGTCACGGAGTGATTCAGTAAGTTTGTGACTCCACCGAACAGTCTTCCACATTCGTTATTGAGATCAGACTTCACAACAAATGAAAAAGGCACTTTTTCCTTGCAGTCACTTTTGAATTTACTCTTCTATCATTTAGATGAAAATAACATAACTTTCTTCCCTTCGACAAAGCTTGACAGTCCGCAGGCCACCCCCTGGTAGCGAGTTCAACCCTTATTAATAATAGAACTGTTAGCCGTTTCAAAATTTCCCATAGAATTGCCAAAATTCTAACTGTTAGCCGTTCCAAAATTTCCCAGAGTTGCCAGCCATTTCAAAATTTCTATCACCGGAGTCAGAGAAGGAACGCTCTCTATCCCTGCAAGTGCATTTCCTGTGCAACCAAAAAAATAAATGTGGTTTTAAAGTGACAGCATAAGGCGTCTTTGGGAATGCGTACAGGTTTTCCATTTGTCTTATCCTAACCCTCAGAATGAAGGAGTCTATGGTAGTCAACTGGTTTCAAAGCAACTCAACCTTAATTTTAAGACCATCCTAAAAGTATGGTCTGCACAACCTTCCCTAATCAAGTTTGAAAGAGACAGATGGGCCTGCTTTCTCCCTGCACGGTGTTTATAGTTACAATCTACATTTGCTCATGTAACACATTAAAAAAAAAAAAAAATCAGTCGCAGAACTGACATCAGAGAAAATGATTCCAAATTCTAAATATATATTCTAAATTCAAAAGACAACACTGAAGCCTATAAATTCCCTGTTGATAATGACTCAAATCCATTTTAGCAGAAGTAATAGATGTGAAGAAACCTATTTGTGAAAGGACAGGAATCCTGGAGGTCATTTCTGTAGAAGCTGCTAAGAGAGCCCTTGAGAAGATTTCCTTGCAGGCATTTCCCTTTTCTACACCTTCTCAATCTCTATGAAGGTTCTTTCTTTTCTTTCTTTTCTTTCTTTCTTTTCTTTCTTTCTTTCTTTCTTTCTTTCTTTCTTTCTTTCTTTTCTTTCTTTCTTTCTCTTTCTTTCTTTCTTTCTTCTTTTTCTTTCTTTCTCTTTCTTCCCCTTTCTTCCCCTCCCCTCCCTTCCTTTCTCCTTCCTTCCTTCCTTCCTTCCTTCCTTCCTTCCTTCCTTCCTTCCTTCCTTCCTCCCTTCCTTCCTTCCCTTCTTCCCTTCCCTTCCCTTCCCTTCCCTTCCCTTCCCTTCCCTTCCTTCCTTTTCTTTTTTTTGACTTAGTCACTAACAAGACTAGATACACAGTAGTTGTGAGAAGTGGGAAGCATCCGTATCTAATGCCCTGGACGGTCTTAGGCTTCCCAGGTCTTTGCTGCTCCTCCCTGGGGAAGGGCTGTATTTCTCTGCCTCATTCGCGTCAGAGCTGGCCAGAGGAACTGGTTGGGATAATAACATGAATACGAGAGACCTGTGTCCCTTCTGGGGGGCGGGGGGATTAAAGCCAGCACGTCCTCCACTGTGATCTCTCCTCCCTGCACTAAAAGAGGAACAAGGGTCCCTGTGGATGGTGCTCTGACAGCCTGGGTCCCAGAGCACAGCCCCTCGGAGGGAGCCCTCCAGCCATGGAAATGTGGCGGTGGGAGGAGTGAATGTCCGAGGCGTGAGATCAGTGACATCAGGTCATTCGTCACCTCAGCACACCCTAGCCTATTCCTGACTAACATGTGCGGATAAGAAGTCAGACACCAGGATGAAGAAAGGGAGCTTGTTTACCTAGAAGGTGCAAGAGAAAAACAACAACAACAACAACAACAAAACCAAAACCATAAAGCAGGACTGTCGGTGGGATTAGAGAAAAGTAACTTATTTAATGATATGTAACCGTAAAGAGATTACAGACCTTTATTTGGACGACTACTAAGTGTGCAAAGGGGGGATACAGGGAAAACATTCAATGGCTCATAAGTACCAGCAGGACGGGGATACTTAAATTTCATCTTCAGAAATCAAAGCACTTTTTTCTTTCTTTTTTTTTTTTGTTTTTTTGTTTTGTTTTGTTTTTTGTTGTTGTTTTGTTTTGTTTTGTTTTGTTTTCAAAGCACTTTTTTCATTGTGACCTGTCGTGGGTAATATGACAGGTGGCAGGGGTTTCACGAGTTTATGGAATCAGACACGCAGGAGTTTAATTCCTACCTCTGCCTCTTCCTAGCTGCTCAACCTTGAGCGATTTAACTTCAAGTCCAATTCCTATTCTATGGAAGTGGAGCGTGGAAGACTCTGTTGGGTTTTTGTGAAGGTAGCAGAGAAGGCGTGTTGGAGCGCCTGACCCAGGACACGGCACACAGGGGCTGCTCACCTGAGGACAAATCCTATTGCTTATATTTACTTTACACAAGGAATAGGAAGCTAAAGGACACAAAATCATCCAGAGTCTAAAGCTAGGGGCAGCCCTAGGGTGAGTTAAGGAACTAGTATCAGACTTTGGACCTTAACTTGCAACAGAGGGTAATTTCAAAGGTGCCCAGAACAAGGCAATTTTAGCCAGGCCCAAAGAGATCCAGACGGCCGTTCTGAAGGGATGCTGAGTGGGGAGTAAGTTCAACAAAGACCATCCAGAGCCGATTCCAGCAGGTGCACCAGTGGGCACGGACTTCTTCCTTTCCTTCTTAGCTCCTGAGAGTGTGAGATTTGCAAAGAGGCAGGACAAGGAGTTTGTAGGATGTAAACCCCACCTAACAGAAGAGATACTGTGCATCGCTATCGTCGTTGCTGCGCGTAAAATGCACCTTCTTGAAGTGCCTACACGCCCTGGCTCCCTGTAGACGATAGCTGGCAGGTAGCACTGACACCCAGTTTAATTCTTAGGTGAGAAAAAATAAAAAATCGAGAAGCTTCTAAGATTCTCCATCAGGTGAAGGGAGCTACCCTTGCATTCCCGCGAATGTCTTTTCCTGAAAACTTTCATTTCTAACTTGGCCCTGGAGGGGCAAGTAGTTCTTAACATGGGTTGGTTTCTGGTTTCAGCTCATCACTTTTATTCATCATTTACACATGGCTTTTGACATTCAATCACAGTACAACAGAACAAAATCCTTGGACCTCAAACATTTTGATGCAACATTAGTTTGATGGCTCCGACTCCAAGTTTTAAAAAATGAACACCCTTCCCCCCCAAATTATTTAATCATTATGTAGGCTAAGATTGATTCTCCTGCGCTTCTTGCAGATATTGCCCACATCAAAATAAATTCCCTCAGAAGAAGAGCTAGGGTATTGCGTGGCAGACTGTATCGCTGTGCGTTTTGGGCATCACTTGTCCCTTACTGACGTTGCTTTATGTCCTCTGCCTTCTCCAGGAAAAGTCTATGCCAGTTCTTGAGACAACTGGATGCACAGTCTGTCAATAGTCTCTTGGGATGGAAACATTCCGAAAAGAAGACTCTGGCCTGCATATTCAAGAGCATGCAGATGGCCCAGGAATAGATCTGTGCACTTGAGCAAACCCCCATGGTAGCCTTCCTTCACTCATACCCGTCTATGGGATCACCACTCCTATGCTTCCTAGGGATTCCAACTGCAGATAACGCGTCTTACCCAACGTCAGGGGCACGATTGAGCACAGGCCAACTTTAGTCATATGGCCAGTCAGTGAAGCGCTGTCAAACTAGGAAATGACTGTTACACATTTAGAAAATGTCTACGCTGGGGTTCCAGGCCAACAATCTGGAGAAAGGAACATTTAAACAAAGACTTAAAAAACCCTTTGGGTTGCCTTGCAGCAGGAAATGAACCTTGAATGAAGGCATCAGCCCAATCCCCTACTTTCTCAATGAACAGTTTGCTACATTTAGCACCTGTAGATGATTTGTGAATCCGCCGCGGCAGATACGGCTTGGAGCAGAAAGGATTCTAGCAGGTCAACTCGATGGGGTTGGTCGTACCCAGGCACAACTGGTCAACGGCTAAAACAAGAACCTATTTAGGAACCACAAAGAGGGCAGCCCGGGTGGCTCGGTGGTTTAGCACCTGCCTTGGGCCTACGGCGTGATCCTGGAGACCCGGGATCGAGTCCCATGTTGGGCTCCCTGCATGGAGCCTGCTTCTCCCCCTGCTTGGGTCTCTGCCTCTCTCTCTCTCTCTCTGTGTCTCTGATGAATAAATAAAATCTTAAAAAAAAAAAAAAAAAAAAAAAAGGAACCACAAAGTTACCTAGGCTCCATAACAAAGGCTGATTCCCATTTAAAAATGTGAAGTCTAGACCAACTTTGATAGGAATGTGGGGCGCTGGTTCCACAGCAGGGTGGGACAGAGACGTGACGAGAGCGTTATTTCCTTGTGAAGGTGGGTTGGGTTTGGAGGACAGTTTCCTCAGGAGTCAGCAGACAAGGACGAGGGCTTCTGGGCATGGCTGTTGTGTGGGTGAAACACACGCAGAGATTTCTGCCTCTCTCTCTGTGTCTCTCATGAATAAATAAAAATCTTAAAAAAAAAAAAAAAGAAAAGAAAAAAGCGGGTCTCGAGAAGCCGTGCTGCATCCCGAGATTCAAACCGCTGGCTTACTAGTTTGGCCATCAAAGTGATACTTCTCTGACTCGATGTGAGACGTGTTTCAAGATAAAAAGAAAAATAAATGAAAAGAAAAAGAAAACCCCGCTCAGCTTTAAGCAAGTATCGAAGGCCCCTATCGGCTTCGCTCAAGTGATTTTTCATTGAGAGCTTCTAGACTGAATTCAAGGTTTACCTACTGCGGGAAGTGCTTTCTTGGTCCTTTCCGGCACAGCCTCCTCTTTGTTCCTCGGCGCATCTTCTTTAATATGTCCTAAAACCAGGATTTCATTCGACAAGTCCTTACTGAGCACGTACTAGGTGCAGCCAACACTCTGGCAGCCTGAGGGTGTGTCGGCGAACAAAAAAGATCTTGTTCTCAGTGGAGTTTACATTCTAGTTGGTAGGAGGGAAGAGGTGACAATGAAATCGTCTTTATTTAATCGTAATGTAATCATCGGCTTTTTCGCCGGACTCCGAGAAGCCCGAGGACTGTTTGCTCATCTCTCCGGCCCACGGGAGGCCCTCGGCGAGTATCTGCCTGACGACTAGACACGGAATTCTGAATAATGACAATATTAAAAGTCAAAGATGTTCTTAAAAGAGAATATTGGAGCCTTTACTCCTCAGTGCTAATTTATGAGCTAGCACCGTAATTAAGAGCAGATGGGGGCGGGGGGGGTAGAGTTTCCAAATCTATAGATCTAATTTTGGAAAGTTCTATCGTCGAAACATCCAGTCGTCAAACATACCCAGTTTCAATGATGACAATACTTCTTTTCAGTCAGTGTCCTTGAATCCTATGAACTGTTTTCAGTGAATAATCTTCTATTCTTGGTTGGCTTCTAAAGCACAAAATAAAAATAAAACCTCTATTCTTAATAGGATTTAAATGCCAATATATTACAAGATTCGGCAGGGCTTTAAATTTAGGATGTTAGCGAAGTTTTGCAGTTTAATAATCAAAATAACTCTTAATGGTCTGAACTAAACGCTCAGTTACATCGTTATATTTAGCATCCATACAAATGCTGTTTCTCAGAATCTACTTTTTTGCAAAAGCTCCTTGGAACGAGAGATGTGCTCCTGAATTTTTTTTTTTTTTTTCTTTTAAGTACCTTTGTTAGTTAGAACACGTAGTGGAAGCGGAGATGGTGCAGTGCCCGGTCTGGGGCTGTGAACACAGCCTGTGGGCACATGTCCTTGTGCGTATTGATAAGTATCAAACTAGGGGGCCGGCCCCGTCCTCTGGGCGATCCCCACTGTTTACCTGCTGCACACTGGCTGGGGCAGCCCCTTCGTTCTTTTTTTTTTTTTTTTTAAGAATTTATTTATTTATTCATTACAGACACGCAGAGGGAGAAGCAGGCTCCCTGCAGGGATCCCGATATGGGATGCGATCCCAGGACCCCAGGGTCACGACCTGGGCCAGAGGCAGATGCTCAACCCCTGAGCCACCCGGGTGCCCCTTCGGCCCTTACGTCCACTAGAGGGTGAGTGGGGGCAGAGGAGGGAAAAAAAAAAAAAAAAAGGTTACGTTTGGAAACTCTGCTGACCAGTTTGAGGATGGAAATTTTTTTTTCTGGAGAATCAATTTAGGATTCCTTGATTCGTATTCAGCTTGCCTCTCATTGCCATGGATACATAAGTTTTTAGGAATACAGCCCTTATAACGGCAAGTTACAAGACGGCAGTGCATTATACGGAGTCTATTTTTTACGATGTAAAAAATAAATACCTTCGAGACAACTTAAAGCAGCGCCGTGGAGACACACCAGGCCGTCGCACAAAGACGCCTCCCGGACGTGCGACATCACTCTTCTTGCGGGACCCGGGGCCTCCCGTAAGTGCTTCAGACCTGGGCTCCGCCAGCGGGAGAAGGTACGTTAAGTTCCCGGCCTGGTTCTGCTGATAAAGCCACAAACCGCTGATGCGTCTACGCGGCCCGAGTCATAGATTCAAGTAACGGAAACAGCAGGTGCCACCGAAGTCCAAGCGCGTCCATTGGTGCTGCTGCTCTCCAAGGTCCCTTTTTTTTTTTTTTTTTTTTTAAGGATTTTATTTATTCCTGAGAGGCACAGAGAGAGGCAGGTGGAGAGGGAGGCTCCATGCGGGGGGACCCCTGGGGACCGATCCCGGGGCCCCGGGGTCACGGCCTAGGCCTGGGCCGCGCTCTGCCGCCGAGCCCCGGGCACCCTGGGGTCCTCCGGGAGGCCGCTGAGGTCCGGGAGGGGCCCCCGCCCGACCCTGCCGCCTGCCGCCCTCCGGGATGTCCGGGCCTCGTCATTTGAAATCCTTCGGAAGACTGACGGCGACAGCAAGACAGGCACCGGCTGCGGAGTGGCCCAGGGCGTAAAGGGACGGGCCGAGACGGTCCGGGCACCTCCTCCCCCGCCCCCCGACCCACGGACTGGGGGCCAGTGGACCTCTCTTCTCCCCTGCACAACTTACTGTTGTCCCTCCACCACTCTCACAGTCGCCGTCTTCCCTCCCCCTGCGATGCACACACTCCCACGTCGCACACGCTCAACGGCAGCCCCACGCCGCGGGCTGTGGTGGGACCTGCAACCACAGAAAACAGGTCCCGTCGTCCCGAGCCAGCAAAGGCACCTCTTCCACCGCCCGTGCCAGCGCCAAACGTGCAGTAAGGCTTTACTGTCGTGAGCAGGAACCCGCGCTAATTGGACGCAGCCGTCAGTATCGCTGCTCGTCAGAGGGCTCTGTTGCGGGGGCTCTACTTCAAGCCATGAAGGATGGGCCCGACGCCGACACCGGGGGCTGGGCAAGGTGACCCCCCCCCGACTGCCCAGGTCGGGGCCTCGCTCTTTTCTGACTCTTTATGATGAACGAGGGACCTGCCGCCGAGTAACGAAGTCTGCAAGTCAGGGGTCCTTCTCGCCCCCCAAGTCTAAGCGTCAGCCGTCGGTGAAGCCAAGCCCGGCGACGTCGCCGCCCTGACCCGTCACGCAGAGCTCGGGAGCAAGGCTCCTCCTCGTTCTCGCACGCGGACCAGTCGGAGGGTCACTGTGACAGCTGGCGGCGGCGGGCGGGCGGCCGGGGGTGGGTGACGCTGCCCTCTAGACCTTTCCCAGACGCCCCAGCAGGTCTCGCCCGGGAACAGGCTCGACTTGGGCTCGGGGCTCCGAAATTTGCAGACGGGAGAGAAATGCACGGCTTTTGCTCGTCGCACGAATGTATCACCTCTGATTCCGAACGGGGCCCTGTGTGTCCCCGACGCCAGGGTCGTCGCGACAAGGCCGTAGCAGCCCGACCCCCGGGCCAGGGGCAGAGCTCCAGCCTCCACCTCCCCTTTTAGTTCCCTTGACATTTCAAAGGAATGTGGGGCGGAGGGAGGGGAGGCCGGGGCCTCAAGGAGCCAAGAGATGCGGGTGGCAGGCCCGACGGGGAAGGCGCGCAGGGAGGCCGAGAGCCTGGTCGGCAGAGGCTGCCCCCCCCCCCCGCCCCGGGCTCCCACGCGCCCCCCGGCCTCCTTCTCCCCCTCGGTTTTCTCCCCAACATCCGTGGTCCACGGGTCACCGGGTAATTAATCCCCTCCTTACAGGGCCCCACAAATCTGGCAGCGAGCCTTCTGCATACGGCACAGTATTCACATACAACTGATAGTTCGGTTGTTCCTCCCAGACCGAAAGGAAGAGAATTTTTTAGAAAAATCCTTCCCGATGGAAAATAATGGAAAGAGGGAGAACTAGTAGAATGTATGTTTGAAATACAGTAGGGAAAGGGCACGGACTTGTACCCTCTCCCCTGGGACCCACCCCAAGGGATGCAAGGCCCAGCGGAGAGGCCGTAAGTTCTCCCTTCCCGGTGGCGTGAGCTCTTACGTCCTTTGTTGAGAATCCTGGGATTACTCCACGTATCTCTAAAACACCAAAATGTTAAAGATTTGAAGCCATCAGCATCTCTATAGAAGAAAGCACACACCGAATAGCTACTCAGCTCCTCTGAAGTAGGGTTCTTGTGTTGTTTTTCCCATTTGTCTTTTTTTTTTTTTTAATTTATATTCAATTTGCCACCCAGAGTGCCACCCAGTGCTCGTCCCGTCAGGTGCCGTGCTCGGTGCCCATCACCCAGTCGCCTGCTGCCCTCGCTGGGTTCACAGAGTCAGGTGCTCTGTCTGCCCCGAAGCCGGGTTTACTCAAAGGGAAGAACTGGGAAGGCAGCGGGGGCTGTAGGGCGGCCGCTGACTTTGTGGGCGCCTGCGGGACCCCGTGATGATTCGGCAGGGGCCGGTCTGTCCTCTGCAAGCCTGGGCTCAGGGCATGATCCCGGGGTCCCAGGATATGCTGGGTGCTCGGGAAGCCGTGGCTGGACCTGCGAGCGGGCACTGGAACCACTGGCTCCCCTCCTAGCGGCGGGGAGGGGGGTGGCAGGGTCGAGCCACCGAGGGCCATCGGGGGCTGGAGTGCACACAGCACGGCTTGGGGGTGGTCGCCTCCCGGGTGGTGTGGCAGGGACGGGCCCTGGGCCTTGTCTTGGCACCTGCACCTGCACCCCGGGCTCCCCGGGCGCACACCCAGACACCTGGTCTCCTCATCGGGCTCCCTCCCACCAGCCGGGGGACCCAAGACCCACCGGACTATGTCTGCAGGAAGAAAACCCAGGCCACCTCCTCACGCCCACTGGGTACAAGAGGCCCAAGACACAGGCTAGCACGTGCGCCCCGGGGCCTCGGGGGAGCCAAGGGGGTGCGGCTGGGGCTCCCGGGGCCGCGGGCCCAGCGGCTCCCCCCGGGCGGCCAGGGTTGGGCGACCAGCCACCTGGAGCGCACACGTCTCCTGTTCGGCTTCCTGACATTTCACCTTCGAACGTGTCCGGAGCATGTCGTGCATGCGGGGGACCAGCTGCCGATGGACCCTGATGGTCACTGCACGGGGACTGGGTCACGGAGAGCCTCCGGCTCACACAGGAATCCAAGCGCGCCGTCCGTCAAGGCAACAGGACTGCGCGGGTCCAGACACGGGGTCCGCGTGCACCCTGGCGATGTGGACGCGCTGATGGGAACGGCAGGCAGTACACCCAGCGGAACACCACTTACGGGGATGTACACGTGCTCTGCCCTTTCTTACAAAGACTGTATGTGTTCATTCAGGGGAGACTCAGAGAGGCAGAGACCCAGGCAGAGGGAGAAGCAGGGTCCCTGCGGGGAGCCCGACGCACGACTCGATCCCGGGACCCCGGGGTCACGCCCTGGGCCCAAGGCAGACGCTCAACCGCTGAGCCCTCCACCCACGGTGCCTCTATAATATACACCCTTAACTAAGGTAGCTTTTAACACAGAATATACTTAAATTCTGACAACAGTATAAAAATTTCAAAGTGAACTTCTAACTGACGGCAAACGGGACTAACTTGGTTCTTTCATACTGCACCTGGTCCTGTCGCAGCTTTAAGGCATCGGCGGGACTGCAGCGTCTGTACAACCAGGGAACAGGAGGAACCCATCCTTTCGTGTATTTCGGGGGAAGCAAACAACGTAGTATTTAATATCGTTTTCATTTTTCATTTTAGAAATGATACCTTACTAAAGGAAGTCCGCCAAAACACGGTTTAGATGCCATATTACATGTATCGGTCTTCTTAGAGAGTAGTCGGTTATATTTTGTATGTTACGCTTTCAAGATAATTTTGTATTTGTATTTTTGAAGGGAATTTCTTATCTCATTTGTATGTTTGGTTACTCACCAGGGAATAGCCTCACACATCCAAAAAGGTTTCCTATAGGGGCGCCTGCGAGGCTCAGCAGTGGAGCGTCAGCCTTGGGCTCAGGGCATGACCCCGGGGTCCTGGAATCGAGTCCCGCGTCGGGGCCCTGCAGGGAGCCTGCTTCTCCCTCTGCCTGTGTCTCTGCCTCTCTCTCTCTCTGTGTCTCAATAAATAATAAATGAATAAATTGAAATGAATAAATAAATAAAATATTTAAATAAATAAATAAAATATTTAAATAAATGTAAATATAGATATAAATAAGTAAAAATAAGTATAAACAAAATATTTTTTCAAAAACTTCAAGAAAATAGAAAGGCTTCCTACTGAACATCCTTAGGGGCACCTGGGTGGCTCAGTCGATTAAGTACCCAACTCTTGATTTTGGCTCAGGTCATGACCTCAGTTATGAGATCAAGTCTGGTGACTGCTTGAGATTCTCTCTCTCTCCCCTCTTTGTTCCCAGTCTAAAAACAAATTATAGGGGCAGCCCCAGTGGCTCAGCGGTTTGGTGCCGCCTTCAGCCCAGGGCCTGGTGCTGGAGACCCAGGATCGAGTCCCAGGTCGGGCTCCCTGCATGGAGCCTGCTTCTCCCTCTGCCTGGGTCTCTGCCTCTCTCTCTGTCTCCCATGAATAAATAAATAAAATCTTTAAAAAATAAATAAAATAAAATAAAATAAAATAAAATAAAATAAAATAAAATAAAATAAATAAAATAAAAAATAAAATAAAAACAAATTATGTGTGTGTGTGTGTATAGGTTTGTTGATTGATACCGATTTCTATTCCTGTTTCTCTAGAACTAGATAAGACGTTACTGTGCCTATCATACATTGTCAGCTAACCCTTTGGTCTTACAGCATTTTCCATTTTGCTCATGGTCAAAGAATTTAATTTCATGTTTGTCACAAATCTTAGAAGAGAAATTTCCATCTCTCATTCAGTAAATACTCATAGCTGGTTAAACATGAAGTGTCTTGCTTTACAAGGAGAAACTGTTAAGGAATCACAGGATTATTAGATATACTTAAAAGAATTTAATAGGAGAAAAACTAAAAAAAAAAAAAAAAAAAAAAAATGAGCTCATGGCCTGTTAAGGAACTTTCGGAAGCTTCCTTAGTCTTATAGGTAGGAAATAAAGATTAAAACTGCGTAATTCTCTATAGACCGTTACAGGAGAAACGGAGACCTAAATGGGCCCTTCAAAGGAAGCAGTCCTGCTGGACGGATGCCACTTACGGACGCTGAGAAAGCTGGAGGGGGACGGGCTGGGGGCGGGGAGCGGGTTTTCCCTCACCTCAGGCCGAAGGGGGCTTCTCCCTCCGGCTGCGTCCCCACTGTACCCCCATCATCTAGCGCACGGACACCCCCCCCCCAGCTGGATCTGCTCTGGCCCTGCACCTTCCTTGAGAGCAGGGACTGAGCCACTGGCCTCTTGGGCACCCACCCCACTGCCGGCGACTCAGGCCTTGCTCAAGACGTGTGTTCCGACATCTCGACATCAGTGGACAAGTCAGCGAGTAAGAAGAAGGCGGGAAGAAGTAAGGCGGAGGGAAACATACAATGATTATTTCTCCAAAAAAAAAAGATGTATTTAGTGCTTCTGCTGCTGCAGACCCTATGCCAGGCCCCGGAGGTGCAGCTGGCGGCTGGGGCGGGAGCAGGGTGCGTGCACGCGTGCCGGGAGGCCACGGACAAACCAGGCAGCCCCTGAGGACCAGGATCCAGAGTCCATACTATGGTGGGAGGCGCGGGAAGCCAGCCCCTGGTTTGGGTGGGGGTCGGCAGCTGCCCGAAGGAGACGGGGAGCAAGCAGAAGCGGTGAGGGGGGGCTGGGCCAGGCGGGCGCGTGGGACGTGCAAAGGCCCGGCGTGCGAACGCGCACCCTCGCCACCCCTGGCCTCGCATCTCCGAATTGCAGAAACACCGGACGGAAAAAACAGAGCTTTGAATGTTTTTTTTTTTTTTTAAAGATTTTATTTATTTATTCATGAGAGACCCAGAGAAAGAGAGAGAGAGAGGCAGAGACCCAGGCAGAGGGAGAAGCAGGCTCCATGCAGGGAGCCCGACGTGGGACTCGATCCCGGGACCCCAGGGTCACGCCCTGGGCTGAAGGCGCCCTAAACCGCTGAGCCACCCAGGGATTCCCGTGCTTTGAATGTTGAACAGGTTTGAACTTTATCCTGAAGTTCTGTAGGACGTCGGGCAATAGTCGAGGCTAAGACGAGGACTTTGTGCTGTGCTAGAGCCGGCCACCAGGACAACTAGCGAGAACGGTCTTCTCTCTAGAGCCAGACCCCAGGGCTCAGTGGGCACCGCGCACGTGGTGCAGACGGGGCAGGAGCAACACAGCCGCGCTGGACTACAAGGGAAATGGAAACAAGGAGCCCCGCTGGCTACCGACCCACCTGCTGGCCCATCCATCCCTCGTGCACCCGTCTCTGGCTCTCTCCCGCGTCCCCACTGCCTGGATCCCTCAGCTCTGTTCGCCAGGCTCTGAAATGCCCACGGGAGGAAGCCCTGCATCTGCCCCATCACACCATGTGCCAGACACCGTGGAAGTGAAGGGAACAAGGACACGGCCCAGCAAGCCCTGCCCTTCGGATGGGGCGTCCGCCGGGGGCTCAGTGAGTGCTCTCTGGGCCTCTGCTGGCTCTAAAGAGAAAGGAACGTGCACACGTGTAGGAACCCTGCAGCTCCAACGCCTTGAGCCTCTCCACTTCTCCACACTGTATCCCTGGGAAGAAAAGCCCTTTTCCAATGCCCCAGATCCTGTACTATTTCATTCAGCTCAGAAAAAGTAAGGCAATTAGGAAGTTCAGCCCACAGGCAGCTGGCTCACCAGATGAAGACATTCCACTAGCACCGAGTATCAGTTCCCTACCACTGCATACAAAGCACGGATGCAACTATTTAGCAGGATCTTGGCAGACCTATTTAAGTCTATTTAAAAATAGATCCAACAGTTTACTAAAAATTAGTATGGTCTCATTCTTTGCTTTAGTGGCTGTTGCATATACATTGGAAAATAGTGCGATATGACAAAGCCAACAAATTACACTTTATTAAAAATAAATCCCTCTTTTATTGCAGGAAGGACACAGTGGAGTAGGGAGGCATGAGTTTCAAGGCCCAGAAATCCAGGGATGGTGCTCTGGGGCTCAATGCCACTGAGAGGGCTGCTGGTGTGGGCACAGGGGAGCTCGCGGCCAGACGGCGTGGGTTTGGATCATGGCCCCACTCCCCCAGCTACGGGCCTTCTCTGGGCCTCAGTCTCCTCATCTGTGAGATGGAAATACTAGTAACACTGAAATGCATTAGGACCTGTAGGATGCTTGGTACAGAGTAAATATTAATTAAATGTTATTATCATTTATTTTTTCCAAAGAAAAGGGGGTAAATAAGTACACTCATTACAACAAACTAAACATGAAGTTTAGTTCCTAAAGTCTCTAAATCTGCAAAGTGAGGAGAGCCAGATACCTACCAAAACTAAAATAAGCTACAAAAAAACAAGAGGGGCACCCGGCTGGCTCAGTTGGGTCAGCAACCAATTCTTGGTTTGGCTCGGGTCATGACCTCAGAGTCATGTGTCGGGGCTTCCGCTCAGCGCTCAGCAGGGAGTCTGCTTGAGGGTCTCTCTCTCTCTCCCGCTCCTTCTGTGCCCCCCTCCCTGGCCCCCGCACACACACCCTCTCCCTCTCTCAGATGAATCAATCTTTAAAAACTAAAAATAGGGCAGCCCAGGTGGCTCAGCGGTTTAGCGCCACCATCAGCCTGGGGTGTGATCCTGGAGACCCGGGATCGAGTCCCACGTTGGGCTCCCTGCATGGAGCCTGCTTCTCCCTCTGCCTGGGTCTCTGCCTCTCTTTCTCTGTGTGTCTCTCATGAATAAATAATCTTTAAAAAAATAGATAAAAATTAAAACTTAAAATTAAAAAAAAAATCTAAGAATATTTTTAACTCTTTGAGGAACCTCCACACAGTTTTCCAGAGTGGCTGCACCAGTTCACATTCCCAGGCGGGGGAGTGGGGGTGGCTGGGTGGCAGGGCACTGAGGTGGGCACTTGACGGGATGAGCACTGGGTGTTATTCTATATATTGGCAAATTGAACACCAATAAAAAATAAATATATAATAAAAAAATAATATAATTTAAAAAATAAATAAAATAAAAAATCTAAGAATAAAATTAATCTTTTCAATTATCTTATGCAAGCTTAACGACCAGAGTTAGAAAACAGCGTTTTTACCCCTAAACCACAAACTCTATATGGTATAAAAATATTAAAAAAGGAAATAGACATAAAAGAGTAAGAAATTTCTGTGTGTCCTAATACTTCAACTCCTATTGGTTATAAAAATAAATATAAATATCTCAATGCTTGGGCAGCCCTGATGGCCCAGCGGTTTGGTGCCGCCTTCAGCCTGGGGTATGATCCTGGAGACCCGGGATCGAGTCCCACGTCGGGCTCCCTGCATGGAGCCTGCTTCTCCCTCTGCCTGTGTCCCTGCCTCTCTCTCTGTGTCTGTCATGAATAAATAAATAAAATCTTTAAAATATATATATATCTCAATGCTTTACAATGCCTTGTGTTCTTTCCCATTAACTAGAACTTATAACTACGTCTTCCAAAGAACCATAAGAAAATGCATAGCCCGGCCCAGCAAGAGGAAATAGCAGAGTGGCTGTCCCCAAAGCCTCCGTGTAATTTCGGTGCTTGGCACAGGCCTTTATCTGGAACCAGTCTGAACACGAATTTCTTCTCTTTCTACCTTTCCCTCAACAGTAAGAGAATCCGTAGAACCTACGTCTTATGGTAACGAACACCCGGCGCAACACCCACACGTACGCACACGTATACACAGACCAGCCCGGGGTCCTGGGCCCATTATGCTTGACCGTCGGTGACGACGCTAACAGCGGTATCGATTACGAGTTCCTGAGCCTTGACCGCGCACCACCCTCCCTGCTACTCCTTTCACGTACCGCATCATATGGAAATCCGGAATTGGCATTTCCACAACCACGTAAGAGAATATTACTAAGATACAGAAAGGGTAAGTGATTTACCCAAGATCCCACAGCTCATAAAACCTGAAGCGGGGCCTCTAGTTCAGGCGGCTCTGGCTCCGGTACTTGTACCATAAAAAAACACCTTATTTATGTTGCGGCACATGCAGAAATTGTGATTTTTTTTTCTTCCATTGACTTGAGCTAGTTAGCCACAGGCAGAGAGATTATGGTGACATGTTAACATGTTCATACATAGTTCTCCAAACCATACATTTAGTAAGATTGTTGATATTTACGATAGGACAGTCCTGCGAGCTCATTAGCAGTGTAAAGATTCTTTTGCTTAATGTTCATTACGTCTTATATGCTTCTTTTTTTTTTTTTTTTTTTAAATTAAAGGTACAATTACGGCAGTTTCCCTTTGGTCGACCTCTAGATTTAAACACGTTAATGAGTTTGTTATTTCACCCTCCTTATGCCCTCCTCTTCCTATCTCAGGCCATTCAGTCTCATAAGGATTATTATTCCGCGGGGTTTCGCAGACAGTAATGTCCTGAGATCATGAGGAAGGAAAAGGTCTATTCGATATTAAATCACAGTCTTGCAACTATGCAATATAAAGACTTTTTTTTTTTTAACCTCTGGACTATCATCTTGTAGCATATTCTGTATCAATTCACATAGTAAACATTAATTGGATGCCAACGGTATGCCCTGTGCATCAGAACAGATTAAGGCTCATTTCACCCTTTCATAAAAAACTCCCGCTCCTTTGGCGAGTACCAGCAAGTGACACATAACATCGACCTCTACACGAGAAGTTCCCATTATAAGGATATTATGGGAAACATAAAACATTCAGTACCAGAGCCTCTGAGCTATTAAAACTACTTAAATACAGCATCCGTCCTTAAGTTACCTAATTTAAAAGTAGCTGAACCTAAGGAAATCATCAAGCCCATTAAAACCTACGTGAAGTCCCAGCCCCGCTCTTGCTCTAGCTCAGGCTACGTCGGTGCTTCAGGACAACGGCCTTCCTGAGGACTGCCTTACGAATTGGCTCAAAGTTGAAAACTGTGGCACATCTCGGTTGCCAGGATGTACCTGTCATATGACCTAACTTGCTCCGCACTCGGCCCCTGTTCAAGTG
Organism: Canis lupus dingo; assembly: GCF_003254725.2. Classification (NCBI taxonomy): domain Eukaryota; kingdom Metazoa; phylum Chordata; class Mammalia; order Carnivora; family Canidae; genus Canis; species Canis lupus. The sequence continues at coordinate 70,674,199 of NC_064254.1, forward strand.
CACTTGCCCCGGCATCCGTCCTCGAGCAGCGGCACCGCGCGGTGGACGGCCTGGCCTTGACCGCGGCCTCCGCCGCCCGGGAGCTGCCGAGCCCGAGCCCCTTCTGCGGCCCCCTGCACCTCACTTGGCTCGTCTTCTCAAGGCCAGTAAGGACGTGCCCCCTCTGTGAAACGGGGCGGAGCGGGGTGCCTGGGTGCCTAGCGGGATTCAGTGAGTTAATGCTGGGAGAATTCTTTGGACGGCGGCAGGCACATATTAAACATTACGATGAGAGCTTCTGGATTAAGTTGTTCAAGAAAAGAAAAGGGGTGAATATGCTCCAATTTTTAACATCAAAGCATGTGAGCATTTGTCAATACCATTCTCAAAAGGATGCTGACTCCACGAACTACGCATGCCACAAAGGAGACCCTCTTCCTGTTATGTAGAGTTATCGGGCAAAGCACAGAAATATGCGGAAACATAAATGAATAAAGATAAGCTCCATGTGTATGCATATGAGTATATATGCGTGTATGGACCTAAAAGCATAGGTGTACCCATGTAAAACCTCCCCACCTCCCATTCATAATCTAGGTCAAGTGGGCTAACGGCAAGCCAACTCTTCAATCACCTCTTAAACTGACATAGTTGCCTTTCATAAAACTTTAAAAAAATATATGGAAAACAATCCATTGTACCAAACGTGAATTAAGACATGATAATGGAGCTTGCACAGGAGATCTATAAAGTTGCATTTATCCTACCTATACCTTCTGTGGACCTCCAGATACCATCATTTGCTTCCACTTTTGTGAGGTGTTAGCTGCTCTGAAATATTTTTGACTTAGATCAGTGATTTTTTTTTAAACGCAGTTATAAATGTCTTGCTTTAACTGTACTTCTGCTATAAAGGTTAGGGAAACATCATGACTCTCAGAAACTAGCACTGATCCTAGAGGGACCAAAATGTATCAACAATGAGAGTAGATTCCGGGGAGGGGGAAAAAAAATTACACTTGTGCTGGTTTTAAAGAATTCATCTTAAATTTGCAGAAAAAGTAAAATGTAGGTTTTTTTCTATATAGTAGCAATTTAGGTCATGTGGAGAGTTTAACCAGTTATTTCAGTTCTGAAGTTTCCCTCCTACCGAAAGCGGATAAACCCTGAAAGAAGATGAATCTGTGGTTTGAATAGTTAGTCCCTTAACTCAACTTGGTCTCTTCTTTCAAACTATTTATCTTTTCTGAAAGAAAAAAAAAAAAAAACTATAAGTCCATTACCAAACAATAACTCCTCACCTAACTGCACTAACCGCGAAATATGAAGGTACTTGAATAAAGTATCACAAAGAAATCCCAAAAAAGCCACGCCTATAAAAACCAATCAAATATATAAGCATTCCCATAATTCCAATGGCACAAACCTAGCGGTACTGCTCACACTCTATTCCCAGAGTTGTTAGCATCATTTTTAGCAAGAATTCCCTCCCGTGCCAGCTCCCTTTACTAGGAAGTTATCTTGAGAGTTATTTCACTCATGAATGAACGTCCCTAAAATAAAAGACCATCCTGCCAGACATGTCAAGAGAGCTAAAGAAAATTCTCAACTAGAATTTCCGTAAGAGGGTCTCCTTTTCTTAAATAATCTTAAGCGACCTTTTTTTTCTAAATAAAAATAACTAACCTGCTCTTTGACATAGGATCGCATTTGTCAGAGTCGTTACAGCTTCTGAGACTGTAAAGAGAAAGAAAGGAGCAAAATATATGCTGTGTTCTATGAATCCGAGGGCACTTTCTCAATGCAACAGGAACATTTGCATTTACTCATAAATGAATACTAATGACGTAGCGGGTCTGGCACGGCTCCACAGAAATCACACGCGGAAAGCTAGAGCAGGGCATGGATGCTGCTATTTCTCCAAAGTATCCAGACAAAGAGCAAGACGAGTAAAGTCAGCATCAATTCTCTGAGGTTGAGTCACGGCTCTGGGAGGTGGTGCGTTAAGAATAGTGATCGATTTTAGGGTGAAAGCAGCGAAGTTGGCCGGTTAACGTGTCTCGGAGGATTTTTGAGTCAACCGCTCTTTGTTGACCACCTACTTTGGGCAAGACGCTGCTTCCCCCAAGTAAGCCCCTGATCTTGCAGTTCTTTTTACACAGTGTAGGAGGAAGCATCCTGCTTCTACCGAAAATCCTTCCTTGTTATTTAAAATAACATCCAGCTTAGCTTTGCATATGCGTGTGTGCTCAGGCGCTCAACAAATACTTTTTGAATGAGTGAAAATTCAGTGAGTAAGAAGGTTATTCATTCAAAAACATCTGTGTACGCCAGCGAAAAAGGAAGGACAATGATGAAAGCATAATCAAAACACTGGAAGGAGCACCTCCTCACAAAGATGCCGAAAAGGGAGCAACTTCCAGTATGAACATCGAAGCATCAGGTCTGGCTTCACCTAGAAACCACCATCCTAGCGCCTCTGTGCAACTGCGTTAAATACTAGGCTCACCATTTCCCCCGTAAGTTGATGTAGCACCTATCTGAAAACAAGGGTTAAGGAGCATTTTTTTTTTTTTTCATTTCTCCTTTTAAGAGCTCCGTTCGGAGAAATCGCTAAGGGCAACTTTAAAAAAAAAAAAATCTGCTACATCATTGATATCAATAAAATATCATACCTTAAAATACCTTTTACAAACAGTCCTGATATCCAAATGCGTGATCTCCTTCCTTACCTCCACTTCAACTTTTTCTTGGAACAGAAACCGAACACCCTGGAGATAAATGGAAACGGCCACATTTGTCTAAAAAGCCCTGAAATATGTCAAAACTACTGAGCAAAAGCTTTCAGAAGCGCCGCGCCGGTAGCACTTCCAGCAAACCTGCCTGGAAAGGGGCGTCTTTGGAGCTAGATCGACCCCCCACTGCCGCCACCCCGGCCTGGCCCTGTTTGCTATTTATCAGACCAAGTTTACATAAATCAGGGAAGAGTTACAGTGCAATTAAATGCATCCACCAAGTAATATGATACAAAGCACTTTGCAAATATTAAACCTCCCCTGAAGGGATCAACGTTTTCCAAGAAGAAGGTGGTTCTGCGATGGACGGAGGGGGAGGCGGGGGCAGGCCCGGGGCCGCCGCTGTCCCGCGCGGGCGCCCTCCGGCCTCGGGAGCCAAGCCGGGAGCGCAGCCAGCGAGGCGCGGGGGCTTGCTCGCGGGTACCTGAGCCCAGGTAGGGGCGTCCGGGCCGAGTCGGCGCTCGCTCGGGGCAGCGGCGCGGCGACCCCCGCGACCTCCTGGCCTCTGCGCCCGCGACCGCATCCGTGTCGGGGTGTGCGCGCGTGTGGCGGGGGCTGGGGCCGCCAGGGAGGGATGGGGCCCGGGGGAGGGATGGGGTCCCGAGGGATGGGATGGGGTCCGGGGAAGGGATGGGGTCCCGAGGGAGGGATGGGATGGGGTCCCGAGGGAGGGATGGGGTCCGGGGAAGGGATGGGGCCGCCAGGGAGGGATGGGATGGGGTCCGGAGGGAGGGATGGAGTCGCCAGGGAGGGATGGAGTCCCGAGGGATGGGATGCGGCCGCCAGGGATGGGGTGGGGCCCCAAGGGATGGGGCCGCCAGGTAGGAGGGATGGGGGTCCTGTGGGATGGGATGGGGCCCCGAGGGATGGGGTCGCCAGGGAGGGATGGGGACCCCAAGGATGGGATGGGGCCGCCAGGGAGGGATGGGGTCCCGAGGGAGGGATGGGGACCCCAGGGATGGGATGGGGCCGCCAGGGAGGAATGAGGTCGCCAGGGATGGGGCCCCGAGGGATGGGGCGCCCCCGGCCCGCAAGTTCACGGGGCCGCAGTCCTCCTGCGGCCGCGGCCCCCAGCCCCCAGACTCCGGACCCCGGACCCCGGACCCCGACCCCCGGACCCCGACCCCCAGCCCCCGGCCCGGGCAGCCGGGGCGCGACCCCCCAACTCTGCGGAGCGCGGCCACCGCGAGGTGCCGGCCTCCCCGAAGCCCCGGCGCAGCGCCCCGACGACCGCCGTCCTCCGCGCCCCGCAGCACTCGAACCCCGCGCCCGGGGGCCGCCTCGGGGGAGCCGGCGCGGTGCGGCGCGGCGCGGAGGAGGGCGCCCCCGAGCCCCGGGCCCCGCTCCCGGCGTGCAGGGCCGCGCGGCCGCTCACCTGGGTCCCCGGCGCGGCTCCCGCAGTCCCGGCGGCACTTGGTCCCGTAGTTTCGGAAGCCGGGGCGCGGGCGCGGGCGCGGGCGGGCGGGGCGGGGCGGGGCGGGGCGGAGCGGGGGGCGGGGGGCGCGGGGGGGCGCGGGGGGGCTCAGGGCGCGCGGCGCGCGGGGGCGGGGGCGGGGGCGGGCGGCGGGGGCTGCAGGGGCTGCAGGGGCTGCAGGGCGCGCTCCCGCGGCGCAGGCTCGCCCAGGCCCGGGGCCGCCGTGCGGGGGGCGGCGCGCATCCTCCCGGGCCCGCGGCGCCGAGGGCCTCCGGGCAGCAGCGCTCCGGGCCGCGGGGTCCCCCTCCCGGCGGCGGTCCCGGCCCGAGCTCGGCTGCGGGCGCGCGCGTCTGGGCGAACCCGGCCCCGCCGGCTGCGGACTGGCTGCGGCCCCCCCGCCCCTCCCTCCTCCGCGCCCCGCCCCGCCCCGGCTCCTCCCCCGCCGGGCGCGCCCCGCTCCCAGAGGCGGGCCGCAGCCGCAGCGCGGGGCGGGGAGGTGCGGGGGCGGCGCGGGGGTCCCCCCCGGAGGGCGCAGGCCGGGACCCCGCGGGAGCCCCGGGGGCGGGGGGCGGGGGGCGGGGGGAGGCGGGGGCGGGGCGCACAGGTGCGGGGGGCGGGGCGGGGCGGGGAGCGGGGGGGGGGGGGGGGCGGCCTGCTGTGCGCGTCCCGAGGCGCAGGGGGCGATCACCGCCCGGCTGCCAGCCCGCCCGCCCGCCCGCGCCGACGCCCCGCCCGCGCGCAGCCCAACCCGCAGCCCCGCCGCGGCCGCCGAGGCCCGGGAGGCGCAGGTGCAGCTCCCGCCCCCCCGCCCGGGACCCCGCGGCCCCGCGGCTGCCCAGCGGCTCCCACGCCCGCCCAGGCGGGAGGCCCCGGAAAACTAACGCGCCCCCCCCCCCCCCGATTGATGAACTTTCCTCTCTCCGGAGTTTCCTTGGAAATAATAATAATGATGATAATAATAATAATAAATAATGACGATGATGATGATGAGCAACGCCCCCCCCCAGCCCCGGCCCCAGCCCCATTTGGCTGCTGGGGCTTCAGCCCTCTTGCTAACTCAGGTGCAGGTGCAGGTGCAGCACACGGACAAGTCTGGGCCGCGCATCCCACGGCCCCGCCCCCGCCGGCCTGTCTGCATCCCAGGGACAGTCACAGCGGCCCGGGCGGGTCCCCCTGGGGCCGCAGAGGAGGCTCCGCGTAACGAGATGGGTGACAAGGGCAGAGATGCTCCCTCCGGCGTCCGTGTCTTTGTATCACGCGGACTCCAGCCGGTCAATGCAGGCGATCCGAGGAGGAAAGGTCGGACGCCATGGGCATGGGCATGGGCATGGGCATGGGCATGGGCGCGGGCGAGGCGCCCTATTTGCAGCTTCGCCTTCAACAGCCGGCCCGGCCCCTTCCCACAGGCCTGCTCTTAGCATCACTTTGGAAGCTCCTGCGCTCGGATCCCAAACTGCACTTCATGTAGACTGTCAGGGCCCAGCCTGAAGGACAAAGCCGCCGAGTTCTAGAAAGGGATGACTCACGTGTCAGGAAAAACTTATTTACCAACTACTCGGACAAACTGATAAGCTCAGCAGCCACGGCACAACGTATGTTGTGTGATATTATTTGAGCAGGAGGGAGAATGGCTGTTTGCCAGGTATGTGATCCGTTAACCTCTTCAGCTCATTGTTGGCAACAATAGCCTAGGATCGCATTCTTAAGTTTGAAAGACCAGGGGTTGGTTTTTCTCCCCCCTCTCAAAATCACAATGCCACATGATAGTCTAAAAGAAACCTCAAACAATAAAAGTAATAAGAAAGGAAGCAACACAATTGGCTTTTTTCTCGAACGAATGTTGCTGTTCTGTTTTTCTCCAGGGGGAAAATGCTGATAAGCAATAAAGTCCACAAAGGCCTGACAACAGATTTTTGAAGGACGCCTCCCTTCATCTGTGAGTCCTCCCAATTAGTGGACTTTATTTAAAAATGTTAATATTATCTCCCTAAGGGTGTTTGTTCTTTCTTTGTCTTTTGGTGCCAGGAAGATTACAGAGAAGGACCAGGGGGTGAGTGAGAGGAGTCTGGCTTCTCATAATCTGCCTTGCTCCGGGTTTATGTCCGGCAGGAGAGGAGCACTCAGCAGCCGGTGCTTCTCAGCAAGCCCGGCCTCTCCTCGGAGGGTCCTTGGCTCCGTAGCTGATGCGGGGCATGATAGTCAAGTGAGTTGGCCTAGTGTGTGCAAGACCCCACCTCGGGCTGGGAGCGGCTACAGACCCAGAAACTGAGAAGGCAAAGAGCCCTTGGAGAGGGTTTCCGCCTTGCCTACGGTCGGAGGATTCCATCGGGGTGTTTACACCTTATTTGTGTGCGGCTCTTCAACTCCCACGGGTATCCCAGCCTTCCCGCTTGCCGGGTGGAGGGCGGCGGTGGGCCGGGCGGGGGGAGTCTAACATACTCACTAGTAACATTTTGGTACTGTGTTGGATTAAAACTAAACACCAGGCAAAGTAGCACATCCAAAACAATCTTTTCGAAACCCAGTTTTGAAAACAGTCATAGATTCTGGTTTGGTTTTGTACCGAAGCCAAAGAAAGCACAGTTAATGAAAATATTTAGTTAGAGTGATCATTTGGTGGAGATTTTTTTTTTTTTCTGAGCATCACCACACTCTCTTGTCTCATAGAGACTCAATGTTAAATAGTGTTTGGCTTATAGTTTATTTAATTTTTTTTTAATTTTATTTATTTATTCATAATACAGAAAGAGAGAGAGAGAGGCAGAGACACAGGCAGACGGAGAAGCAGGCTCCATGCCGGGAGCCCGACGCAGGACTCGATCCCGGGACTCCAGGATCACACCCGGGGCCAAAAGCAGGCGCTGAAGCGCTGAGCGACCCAGGGATCCCCGGCTTATAGTTTAAATGGAGGCCGATCCTTTCAGTTATAGCATGGAAGTATTTGTCATTGTAGGAAAGAGGGGATAGCCATCTTTTTTTTTTTTCCCTTTTAACTAGCCAGGCGCTGACATCTAGATAAAAAGTTGGATGAGCAAATAGTCGTTCAAAGAACCCCTCTCTGTACCCACAACCAGAAATGAAAAGATGAATAAGAAGCTCAACCTCAGAGGGCAAGCTCAGTAATTACTAGGGTTATAGATCCATCCTGTTGGCCTGCGGTCCTTCCCTTATATGGAAATGAGTCCCTGAACCTACATCTCCGCACTCTATCTATCACCCTATTTGAGTAAGTCTTGTATGAAAGTTGTGATTTTTGCATTGTGGTTGGAGTCCTGAAGGTGTAAGGCCACACACACGTGATTGTAAGGGAAGCGTTTCTTATGGAAGAAGTAGTCCACAGGACAGGTGTCACAGGCTATAAAGATGGTAAAGCGGATTTAACCTCCTCTAGGTTTAGACCAGTGCTGACCAACAGAAGTGTGATGCAAGGCAGCATGCGAGCCGTACATGCAATTTCAAATATACGGTAGTTAAACAAGTAAAAAGACACAGGTAAAATTAATTTCAATTATATATCTTATTTAAGCTTAAATATCTAAAATATTACAATTTTAACATAAGAGAAATATTAAAAAGTGTTAATGAAATATTTTCCCCTTTTTTCTGCATTTTAATAGAATGGCTCCCAGGCCCTAATCCCTGAAACCTGCGAATATGTGACATTAACATAGCAAAAGGGACTTTGCAAAGGTAATTAAGTTTACAGATTTTAAAATAGGGAGATTATCCAGGCTTGCTGCAGTGGATCCAATCACAGGAGTTCTGAAAAGCAAGAAAAGATGTGAAAAAGAAGTCAAAGATTGTAAAGCACGAGAAAGATTCAACATGCTGTGGCTGGTTTAAGGATGAAGGGGCTAACGGGACAACGGATGAGGGTGGCCTTCGGGAGATGGAAGGGGCTCCTTTCTGCCAGCCGGGAAGGGAACGAGACCCCCACCCCCCTCGCCCCCACCAACAACTGTAAGGGACAACCTGAATGAATTTGGCCGACAAGCGGAATGATCCTGGAAGCAGATTCACCTCCAGAGAAGAATACAGGCCTACGGAGGCTTTGCTCTGGGCCTCGTGAGGCTCTAAGCAGAGGGTTCGCCTAAGCCACAGCACACCACAACTGCTGGGCTACAGAAATGTGAGCTAACAAAGGAGTGTTTAATGCCACTTGGTTTACGGTGATTTTTTAAAGCAGCAATGGAAAACTCATACATGTATTGAACCTCGAAATCTAGTACGTATTTTACACTTACAGCCCATCTCAGTTTGGTTCAGGTATTCAGGAGCCCAGGAGGGTGAATGGCTACCATATTGGACGGTACAAGTTTAGACCAAGAGAAATCAAGATATCTTGGAAGTGCTAGGTCTGTAGACTAAAGATAATGTCGCCCTGTGGAGGAAGAAGAGGAGCAAGGAAGGGAGAAGTGTGCAGGTTCTCTCCCGAGTCCCTGTCCGTGTCCTATGGGAATGAGGTATTCTTGCTCTTGCAGAAAAGAGGTTAACTTTCACAAGTCATATTGTCAAAATTCATTAAATTTACTTTATTAACTGGACTATTCATAAAGTCTTTTTTTTTTTTTTGAATATTCCATCTTTGTCTCAGTTCCATTTTGGAGCAATTAAGAGGAGTTGTTGCTTTCATGTGAGTCTATGCTTAAGGTAGAGCATTAGTCATTTAACTCTAGTAGTGTGGGGTGGGGAATGGCAGGCAAGCGTAACTGTGAAAGATCTCCAGGAGAAGAATTTGTGGATTGATTTAGATTCCTAGGAAGGTTGTTCCTCCTTAACGGGAACTTGTTTTCTGATACCAGCCTTCTGAGGCCTCCATTTTGTGTTTATCGAGAAGGAACGCATTTTTCCAATTCTAATTGCATCCCATGTTTAGTTTTCTAACATCATCTTTTGCCATCTTCACTAATAAGTAAGAATTTAAATCTTACCCCTATAGAAAACCTAGAGCAGAAACTAACCAATGTAATCTGGGACCATTCTAGGAAAGTGTTGCCCAGGAAATATAGACCTGGACTGGTTTAAAGAAAAAAAAAAGAAGAAGAAAGAAAAAAGAAGAAAGAAGAAGAAGAAGAATGGAACCTAGACCAGGAGGGAGAAGAGGAAGGGCTTTCCAGGCTGCGAGGAGCCATGGGGACAGCACTGCAAAGACAGGAAAGTGATGGTCGATGGGCCGGTGAAAAGGTCCTTTGACTACGGCGCAAAGCTTTTGTAAGGCAAGGTGGAGTTGGCGTCAGAGATGGAAACGTGAACGAGCTCTAGAGCTGCCCTCTTCAACATGGTAGCCAGTCGCCACGTGTGGCTTGGGAGCACTTGAAATGTGACTGGACTGATGGGAGACAGGCTGCCTGTGTGAAATACACATTGGATTTCAAAAATTTAGTGGGAAGAAAGAGGGCCTTGTAAAACAGTTAACTGAAAGTCTTATATTAATTATTGAAGTGATAATATTTGAGATACATTGGGTCATATATTCTTAATTTTTTTTCCCTTTTAAAAGCTTTTTAAATATGGCTACTAGGAGATATGAAATTGTAGAGGTGGCTTTAAAAGGGTTCTGCACCCTGGGACACCACCCTGGGATGCCTGGGTGGCTCAGCAGTGGAGCGTCTGCCTTTGGCCCAGGTCATGACTCTGGAAACCCAGGATCGAGTCCCACATCAGGCTCCCTGCATGGAGCCTGCTTCTCCCTCTGCCTGTGTCTCTGCCTCTCTCTCATGCTGTGTCTCTCATGAATAAGTAAATAAAAATCTTTAAAAAACAAGGGTTCTGCACCCAATTCTAATGTGTGTATGTTGTGGGGGGGGCTCCCCACACCAACAGACCATCTTCAGACACCAGCTGGGGGTCCTACAATTGAACTCAGCTCTGACACTACTCAAAGGTAGCATCAGATTCCACTAGTTAGGGCTCAGTCCCACAAGATTGGCTTGCTCCCCATCCCCTTTAGATGCCGATCGCAAGCCCACGTTGTTACCTGGGCTTGACTGGCTGTAAGCCGGAAGTTCCCACTATCCTTTTCTTGGGTTTCATTCATTTGTTAGGGTGTCTCACAGAACCCGGGAAACCCATTTACTCACTAGAATACCGGTTGCAAAGGATATTGGAAGATACAAATCAATAGGTAGATGAAGAAATATGTAGGTCAAAGACTTGAACAAAGGAGCTCCTATTCCTGTAGAATTTGGGGTCTGGCAGGGTGGTAGTTTCTGGTTCTGCAAATTGAAAGCTCTCTGAATCCCCTCCCATTGGGTTTTTATGATGGCTTAATTACATAAATTAGGCATTTATTACACAGGTGTGACTGATTAAATCTTGGCCAATGATGACCAATTCTGCCTCCACCCCTCTCGTCTCCCTGGAAATCATCGAATGGGACTGAGGTTCTCCTCCAACCCACCTCCATTTGTAGGTATTTTCCAAAGTCATCTCATTAGTACAAGCCCAGTTGTGGTGGAAAGAAATTTATTATGAATAACAAGACACCCATTTCACCTTTATGACTCTGAAGGGATTTCAGGAACAGAGGACAAGAGATCAAATATTTTAACAAAAGATGTGCCTGTTGCTCCTATTTGTTCAGGAAATTCCAAGGGTGGTGGGAGCTGTCAGCTAGGAAGTGTGGACAAAGACCAAATATGGGTACGGGTAAGAAAAATGTATTTTGGTCATTTGAATGACCAAATATATATTTCTTATAAATCTCAGTATCTCAGGCTTATGTTTCTATTGACTTTTACTGCTCTAGATCAAGTGCTTCTCGTACTCTAATACATATAGGAATCCTCTGGGAAGCTTGTTAAGCTGCACATTCTGAAGCTCCCCGGTGAACTGCTGCTCCTGGTTTTTGAACCACCCTTTCGATATCAGAATCATGAACACAACCTTGCTTGTCATGTAGAATCATTTAGGAACTTTTGAGAATCACAACGCCCAGACTGCTGCACCCCAAATCGATTAGGTAAGATTCCCTGAAGTTGTGACTGGAGTATATGTGTTTGTTATAACTTTCTAGGTGATTTAAAAATACCACAAATTTGAGAGGCTTCTGGGTGGCTCAGTGGGTTAAGCATCCAACTTTTGGTTTCAACCCAGGTCGTGATCTCAGCGTCCTGAGACCGAGCCCAGCCTGGGGCTCTGCACTCAGCAGGGAGTCTGCTTGTCCCTCTCCCTCCTCCTACCTCATTCTCTCTCTCTCTTTCTCAAATAAATAAATACACAAATTCCTTAAAAATAAAGAATTGCAAATTTGAGAACCATTGATTTAGAAGCTCTTGAACAGAGATGAACGAATTTAAAGTTTATTTTCTAGAAAATACGAAAGTTTGCATATCAGGCGCAATTAATTTGTCATTAGTAACTATTCATGCATTCCCAAGTGAGTTATTACTTTATGTAAGTCATGGTGACTTCTATCCGGCCTTCTAGAAGCTTAGAAACTAGTTTTAGGAATAAGGTACCCACTTAATTAAGAGCAAAGCAACATAGCATAGGTTCAGCAACTGCTATAGATATTAAGGGTCATAAGACTCTAGAAAAGGAAGAGTTAAATAATAATTAAATCTTCCTGGAAAGGCTGATATATAAGAAAGACCTGAAGCAGAGGAACCTGAAGCAGTGGTTGTCAAACTTTAAAATGCATCAGGTCATCTGGGGTGACCAGGCCAGTGTTGTAAAGGGACTCTGCTAAAACCACCACTGCCACCCTATGAGTGAACTGTAACCATTCATATTTCTCTGTTCTTTTCTTCTCCCATATTTTTCTGTGCTGATAACTCAAGGTTCTGAGTCCCCAGTGGGAGGCTGACTGGCTGAGCCCAGACCCCGTGCTCAGGCCGAGGCTGCCGGGAGACATTGGCAATGCACAGCGTCTCACCAAACTGCACAAAAAGGAACGTTTTCCAAAAGTAGGAATGAAGCCGCAAGGCCATTCAGCCTGCCCCCAAACTCCTACCGCAACCCTTGCCAAAACCAAACCAAACCCAAAGGAGGAAACAACCAACAAAAAAAACAAAATATCTAGCACAGGCAGTATGACTCCCCAAATCGTTGTGCATGAGGGGAGACTTGATGGTGGACACAAAGCAAATTCAACTCTTAGGTCGTTAAGCTCAAGACCATGAAGCTTGAGACGAGGATGCTCTGCTCAAGTAGAGGTGACCACTGAATTTGTGTGGGGATTGAGGTAAAGGTTGTCGTCTCCTTAGGAACAAATGGATCGGGAGGCTGAATGTGGAGGGGGGAACTACGGATAGAGACTCACTCTTAGGACCTCCATACTTCTCGGACAAACAGAGCAGCGCGAAAGAGATGTTGTAGCAGCCATTAGCAGGTATTGACCCTACAGCCAGTTCAGATTAGAAGAGTCAAAAAGAGATTTCTACTGTGTACTTCTCAGAGCCTTTGATATGATAACGTGCATTGCGAGGCTCTAAATGTGCTGCCCTTGCAAGTATTTTTTTGACGATGGCACTTTCTTGAAGCATTAGTGATTTATTGGAGGCGTTTTGGGAAACGATGGGCTAGAATATTCTGGAAGCAGAAAAAGAAAGAGACTTAGACAAATATCCAGCGGGAGAAACAATAGTCTCAGGGTCCAGACAATTCAGATTTTTATTACTCCACTGTAATAGGAGATGGGTTTAATAGTATGAGGACAAATAGTATTGAATTCTATTTTATCCCAATGTCCCCCAAATGCGTAGTGCTCGGTACATGGAGTCACAGATATTTAACTGGATCAATAATAGGGACAAAAGTCCTTTAATCTATCAATATGAGGTCACAAGCAATGTCCAAAAGCACAGCTTCAGAGCAATTGGGAGGCGGCCCCAGGAAACACCCACCTGCGAAGGTTTTCTCAAGCGACTCCTCAAGAATCTCTAGCAGATACTCAATTGTCTACCCCATCCTCTGTTTTTCTCTTTTTTTCCTTGATAATACAGCAACGGTGACCATATAATTTATCATCCAAACTAGGACACTTGAGAGAGAGGAAGGGGGAGCTATTAATAATTATGCCAGGGCAACACACGCAAAGTAGACTTTCTGGTTAACTAGGACACATGGTCATCCTAAAAATAACTCCTGATTTCTAGCTGAATACTTGATTGTTAGGGGTAAAGACTGCGTTGTCCAGCCTCTTTTGTATTTGCAGGTGACCTCGTGACCAAAGTGGTACCAGAAGACAGTGGTAAGTCTCCCCCTAAGGTTTTACCGGGGTGCCCGTATCTTGACCAATTTGGTTTCTCGTCCATCAGGGTAAATTATAGAAAATGTCTTTAGAAAGCTGCACATGGAAAGTATCCTTACTGAGCTCCTTCCCCTTCCTGTGGCTGGAAGGTGGTTATTCTGGTTAGAGCTTTAGCAGCCGTCTTGAGCCACGAGGCAGCAGACTTCTCGTATCCTAACATAAAGATAAAAGGAAGCCAAGTCTCTGATGAATATGGAGTGGCCCTAATCACCCTGTCTACCTCTGGTCTATTGTGTCAGGAATCAATACACACTTATCTTGAGTAATCCCATGTTATTTTGGAGTTTTCTGTTACTTGCGGTTGAACCTAATCCCAATAGGGAAAACCTTATACAAGTGCTGCCTAAAAACAATGTCATGTGAGCCACAGCTGTAAACCATATACATGATTTCAAATTTTCTACTAGTCATTTTAAAAAGGTGAAAAGAAACAGGTGAAAATAATTTTAATGATATCTCTTATTTAAATTGACATATCCAAAATACTATCTTTTCAATACGTAACCAATACAAAAAAAAAAAAGAAGAAATAATGTGATAGTTGACATGCTTTTGTTTCCTGCCAAATCCTCAAACTCCCATGTGTATTTTATACGGTCAGCACATCTCATTTTAGATTAACCACATTTTCAGTGCTCAATAGCCACATGTGGCTAGTGGCTACCATATTGGACAATGTTATACCATGAATAACCTCCTCTTGACAATATATTCTCTTTTTTTAAAAAGGTTTATTATTTATTTGTTTTCTTTTAGAGAGAGAGGGTGAGGAGGGGCAGAGGGAAAGGGAGAAAGGGAATCCCAAGAAGACTCCTGCTGAGTTTGGAGCCTGACACAGGGCTCAATCCCAGGACCCTGAAATCATGACCTGAACCAAAATCAAGAGTCAGATGCTTAACTGACCGAGCCACCAGGCAACCCTCACCAATATATTTTTTTTTATCTTCCCTCTCCTCTTGCTTCTCTTCAACAGGTAAACATAGGTAAATAAAACTTTGTATCTGACATAACAACCACCCCAACAAAATAGCAGCAATAAAACCTGTCTTATTCCTAGTACCCAGAACCTATTTTTCTATTATTTTCTCTTTCCTTCACAAGGCTGTTTAAATTTTCAGTATTGGGTAACTCTGGTCTTAGATTAATGACATGATCATGTCCATTAGGATACCACTTGGTGAACTGGATCTCTGAGTCATGACAAACCATCAGCAATCATATTTTTAGGATGAACCTCTAGCAAATTGAGCTATCAGGAGTTATTAATATTAGGACCAAAACACACTACGTTTTGCCACAAGGAATTTGGCAAATGATTTAAATAAATCACTTCTAGTGATTCTAGTGATTACTAGTGATTCTAGTGATTATTTACTTCTAGTAAAATTGAGGTTACTCCTCTAACAAGACATCCCCCCCCCCTTTGAGGCATACGTTGAAGAGTGGGGGAGAAAGGGAATTGTTAGAGCTGGCCACTTGGGAGCTGGGCCTAAACTGGGTCCCCTTGGGAGGGGTCATGAACGCATACACTGACCCTTCATGTGTGGAACAATGAAAAAGTGACTTCCAGGAGGTTGGCTTTATATGGTGCAGCATAACCTCAGCTATCCAGAGTCTAGCATTTGAGCACCAGGAGTAGTCTCGGATACAAAAGGGTAAAAAGAACATGTATCTTGCAAAAAGAAATAACTGTGAGTTTTGTGCATTCCGAATGTAGTTAAGAAGAGCCCAGCAAATGAAGGTTACAGCAGGTGAGCTGTGAATGATTGATTCTCCAACAAGAGGGAAGATATCTTCTGGCCTGATAATGATGTATATAAAAGGTCAGTCATTTTAAGTAGAAGCCAAGAAGCTCAGATGACACGGCAGGGATCCAAGAAGATAAGAAATAAGAAAGGCAAAGAGAAAGGGAAAGCAAGCAAAGGAGATTGTACGTGGAGCAGTAGTGGTAACCAAGACAGGAATGGTAGCCTGGGGGCCAAGACACGTCATCAGCTCCTGGGGACAGTGGAAAAGAATGATGCAAGGGTGATGTTCAGAGTTAATATCGGTAGTCCAGTGGGTGTTGGGGCTCCATGTATATTTAAATCTTCACACGCTGAATATTCCTGGAAAACCATCTCTTATGCTGATGGTAATCATTTGGTTCTCTGCTTGTTTACTTACTTGTGGTTGTCTAATCTATACAAGAGATTTGCACATTTTTAGCCTTACGTGCTCTCAATGACTTAGATAAGGCCAGTGGATGCTGTGGGCGGTAGTGTCCAACCGAAGATCTTTTTAAAATTATTATTATTATTATTATTTTCCAACTGAAGATCTTAAGCCAAGAGCAGGGGCCAAGAAAAGTAAACCAAAGGGAGAGAGAAAGAAAAAGGCCCTTGTAAATATTTCAGTCACCCAGAAGTCATTTGTCTAGCCTCCTTAACCATGTATACTCTAGCTGAGAACGAAGGCGTTAGCACCGGCACATCTGAGAATGTAGATGGACGATGCCAAGACCACACAGTAACCTTCACGCAATTGACTCATTGAAAGCTCCCCAGGCCCGGGAAGAGTGGCACCGCTTTCCCTTCCCTTCACTATGCCAGACATCGCTACTCCCTGTGGGTCCTCCTTTCCTGCAGAGCCTGGATATTGCCTCAACCCAGCTCTCCAGGCTGCTACTACTGTTCTGTTGGGGTCAAGCGTGCAGCTTTAATACCATTTGTCATCATTTCCTTATGTTGTTATGGAGAATGTTTTATTCTTGTTTCTAAACAAGTCTAACGAGTATGGGGAGTGTTTTCTAGGCCAAC
This sequence comes from Canis lupus dingo, assembly GCF_003254725.2. Lineage (NCBI taxonomy): Eukaryota > Metazoa > Chordata > Mammalia > Carnivora > Canidae > Canis > Canis lupus. Next base: position 70,690,438 of record NC_064254.1, read on the forward strand.
TGCAGACCAGAACAGCGTGGGAGAGGGTATGTAATAAACCATAGGCAAAGAGGTGACAAGTGACTTTGAGGGAGAGGCAGAAAAATTGTAGAAGCCTATGAACTTTATCTCAAACCAAAAAGCAGGTGGCCCATTCGACATCAGAGTGACTATGTGGTGTGGCAGCAGAAGGAGAGGCTTTGGCATGAAACAGGTTCAGATTCAGGTTACAGGTCTCCTGCGGGTAGCTGTGCAATCTTGGGCCGGTGTTGGACTGATCTGAACCTCACCGTCCTTTTTTCTAAAATGGGGATATTCATACTACATTCTTTATCCCATTATTAGGAAGATGAAATGTATGTAAAGCAACAGGTGTGTGGGAAGGTCCCCTTTCCTTCCTTCCCTCCTAGAAATGATTCCCTGGTGATCACTACATTTTATAAATCCAGATCGTGCTTATTAAACTCATACTACATCATAAATTGAATAATCCATACCGTGTAGAACTACGACATATGGTCTTAAGAAAGCCAGTCCATGCCATCAAGGGACTAAGGATTATTTGGGGAGAGAGACTACACAGATGAGTTAAGCGGTAGAGATAGGTACGCCAACAGATGCAGGGACAAGTCATTGAGACGGTACCAGGGGCAGCATGAGGTGGGTGACACCCGGTCTACCAGGGGGGGAGGCATCATATATTGAGAGCGACCAGAGTCCTGAACCATCAAGGAAACAGAAACTACCTTTAATTAACTATGTTTAAAGAGGCAGGATATGAATAATCCTACTCTAAAAATGTTTCATTTAAAATGATTAGAGCTAAAAAATAAATTTCCATGGTTTAGTTCGATGGAAAACTCATTAATTTCTAGTGGAACACCATATTTATCGGTGTGTCAAATAAACGAGGCATTCATTGCTGATGTAGTGGATGAGAAAAGCAAAAAAAAAAAAAAAAAAAAAGGGCGGGAGGAACTGGAGAGGGGACAGGGAAAGAGCCAGAAGGGTTGTGCGGCCTGGACTGCCACGGCCGCAAGAGCATCAGGCCTCACGAGTGGACGCCTCCTGGGGTCGCGCTCCATCTCCATGGCTGCACCAGGTGGGGAGGCAGGTGGCGTTCTCTCCCCCCGGACGGTGAAGGTGAGCATGCGACAAGCTATTGCTCATTCAAAGTCACAAACTCAGGAGGTCGCGTGGCTGGAAAGCAGAACCCATGTTCTCTGCTGGAGCACACGAAGGGTGAGGAAAGGAAAGCTACCCCCGTCCAAATGCATAGTTCCCCAAACGATTGCATTTAATGATATAAAAACCTTAAAACCAGAAAGCAAACATCCAGGAAGTGACAGGGGCACAAAAACAGTCTACGTACGATGTCAATCCTGAGCTCGACCTTGTTACCCCCCTTTGCCTCTTCTTTCTCTCTTCTTTCCTTCCTCTCCTCTTTCCTCCTCCACCAGGTAAGGAATACAAGAAGGGAACAGAAGAGAGTAAAGGAAAAGAGAAAACAGGAAGTGATGAGAAGCCAGAGGAAGACAACAGGAGAGAAATGTGCAGGGGAATTTGGAGTCGTGAACATGTATTATGTCCCTGGGAGATTTAAACTTGGGAAATGAGAACAGATTGAAATTTTTTTTTTGAAAATTTCTACTAAAAATCAAAACAAAACAAAACAAAGAAACAGACCCTGAGGTCAGAGAAGTGGTCAGTGTGTCGAGGGGGTTGGATGACGGCTTTGCTTCCAGTAAACGAGTAGGATGTTTGGACAGAACAGAGTGAGCTGTTGGCTTCGGCTCCACGCTCTATGGCTCATGGGCGGCCACAGGCCAGGCACATCCTCCCACCATGGTCTGAAAACATCACCGCCTCTACCTGCTGCGGCCAGGGCCGGGCAGAGACGGGATGCCGACCGCTTGGCACTTCTGGGGACACGGCTCACCTGGAGAGCCAAGTGATGGAGATGATGCGCGAGGTCCCAGCCTCAGGGCTAGGCCCTCCCGCCCCCTCGAGGATGCCAGTCTCCCCCCAGTGGGGCACATGCAGGGGTCTAAAGTTAGACGCCACGCCTCCCGCAAAGTACTGAAGTAGGGGTTGCCCATAGGAAGTTCTCAGTAAATCCTAGCTTTGACGACCGACTGACTTCCCTCCTCTCAAAAGTGAACACTATTTGTCCTGGGTCAAATTATTGTGAGTTCTCTGTCCTGTAATTATTTTTTTTAAAAAAAGCAAAGTAGGCATCAATCAAAACCAGCTCTTCATCATTTCCTATTGTTCAGCATGGAGATTTTCCTCCTAAAAATGAGTGACAAAAATCTAGTGGTGTTTGAAATAGCTATAATTAAAAAATCTTATGTGGTTATGGGCACTTGCTGGCTTCTTGCATCAATTTGGGAAGAATTGCTCCATGAATCAAGAACTGTAAATTTGTATCGTTTACATTTTTATTTCTCTAAACAGTCTCCACAAAATTAAAAAGGGCATAATTTTGAAAGTTGGTGTTTATTAGTATTTTTATACGTAGCCCCATAAATGTGAACAGTTTAAAACCTCATTCACTGGGAATAATAGTGAGAAGTCTGCCGGAGAAAATGTTTGAGAAGGGATGGAGTTTTCATAATCTCAAGGAAAGTTAATATTTTAAGCTAAGATATAAATGGGTATTAACAAGTAATAAAGCTAAGTTCGTAAAAACTCTGCTTTATGAAAGGCCCTGATTGTTTTATACTGCATCGTAAGTATAAAATACGTTGATAACAGATTTAATCACTAGCATCAGAAATAAATGACTCCTGGGGCGCCTGGCTGGCTTAGTTGGTAGAGCCTGCAACTCTTGATCGTGGGGTTGTAAGTTTGAGCCCCATGTTGGGTGTAGAGATGCTTAAAGTAAAATCTTCATGGAAAAAACAATGACTTTTAAAAAAACCTGAATTTCTCCAGCTTATAAATAAGACCCTAAAGAATTCTAAGAAGAAAAAGTAGTATTTCTTGACATTAATTACATGGAACTTGGTTGGTTAATGACACAATTATCTTTTCTTCCATCATAGCTTTCAAACCCCAAGGGTTTGGGGTTGTTTATCTTCAGGCTTTGTGGACAGAATGCTCTCCAGGGGATGCCTGGAGCATGACGCTGTTAACTCTTTCCACTGATGCCGGAGGTCCCAGAAGTGTCTGGCCTGGGAGGAGCTGGCTTTCTAGCGTGACTTAGGGTCCTGGAGTCAGATTTGACTTCAAGCCTTGTTTCCCCTCGCAGGCGGTGGTGACAGCGAGGATGTGACTCCAGGGCCCCCCTCCCGGGAACCGAGCGTGGTTCTGGGATTCATCTCATAGGGTCACCGAAAAGCTCACACTTCAGGCAGTGCCTGTAAACGGGGAGCTCTCTGTGTGCCCCATGTCACGATAGCCAAGTGGGTGCTAAAGGAAGTTTGCTAAGCCTCATGGCCACAAGTCCACTGAGTCCTAACATAGCCCTGATGTAGGTTCAACTGTACCTACACTTGGCCGCACCATTTGGTAGTTGTGTACGTCTCATCCCAGGAGAGGATGATTCCTAAAAAATTGTTCTTCGTATAAATGCGCTGGAAAACGCTTTTGAAAAATCCCTTAGGATAAAACATAAAGTTCAGTTACTGTATGATGAGCCTGTCAGTTCAGAGGTAGCTTCTCTGGTTCCGGGGTAAGTGTTGAATGACTTTCATGGGTCTATTCAGGCTTGTGACTTCGGTTCAAGGTTGTCGTTCAAGGTTTATGGCAGCTGGAATATCACCAGGAGAGCTCTTGAATTTGCTTCTCTCAACCTGCCCTTTGCCAGCTTTCACCCACTTACCCCAGCCCTCAGCCTTGGTTGCCCCTTGGCTCCTCTCTTTGGCCTCCTCTCCTGTATCTACTACATCATAAGAACTGGAGACACCGCTTCTACAACTTTCTTCTTCTTGACTCCATCTGTTGCTCTGGCTCTTGGTGGTTGCGACCGTCCTCCACGGGACATCCACCGACCCTCTTGCCTAAACCCCAGTGGTAGCCTCCTCAAAGCTCTGTCTGCTTTCACTCCTTTTGCTGGAAACTTCATCCACCACTAAAAGCTCAGGCTGATCCTGGGGAAACAATATTGAACCATGATATTATTTTTATTTAAAACCTGTTCTCCTTTGAGGACCCAGATTGGTCCTGGGGAACCATACATCTAACTATGGAATTACTGTGACTTAAAAACTTCTGGTGACTTCTCATCACTCTTAGAATAAAATCCAAACTCCTGACTCTGAAATACAAAGCTCTTTGTATTTCATCTTTTTGACCTTGTGTCCCACCCCCTCACCATCGCCCACTGTGCCTCACCTGCACCAGCTTTCCTCCTGTTTCTTGAACATGCCAGGATTTCATCTCAGAACCTATGTGCTAGCTGCGACCTTTGCCAAGAACGCCCTGACCCCTAACCTTTTCATGGCTGGCTCCTTCTTGAGCTTCATGTTTTAGCCTAGGAGTCACTTTGGGGGAGATGCTCTCTTCTCCCACTTTATTGAAAGGGTCTGTCTAGATCTTGCATCTCACATCGCCTTTTTAATGCCTTCCACGGTATTTATGACAATCTGGTGTTTTCTTTTTCATTGATTTACTGTTTATTTGTTTATTATCAGCCTTGCTCCCACTAGAAGATGAGTTACAACAGAGCATGGATGTTTCTCGGGCTCTCTTAAATCTCTGTGGGTATCCTTTCTGCTTGGCAGAGAATAAGTGCTCAACAGACATAAGTTGAATGAACATATGGATGAATTTTCAGGTTGTCCAAGGGGAGAAGCTCCCTAAATCCTGACCAGGGCCACTTCTCAATCTCAATTCTTAATTTTCACCCAGGGTAATTCCATGTCGTGGCCCAGAAGAGCGTAATGACTTGACTTCCTCATCAGAAAAGTGGTAGAGCTGACTATTTCTTCCAGGACTGTATTACACAACTATGATTTCTATTCTACCATCCGTTTTATCTTCTTTTTCTCAATTTCTTTTTCTTGCCTCATATTAACATCTTTGACAAAATCACTTAATCTGGGCAAGTATTATTACTGCCTTATTTTCTAAGGGAGAAAATTGAGGCTCAAAAGGCCATCCACCTCATAAGTGAGAGACTAGAGATTTGAACCTGGGTCTATGTAATTCCAAACACCATAGATTGGGACATCCAGGTGGCTCAGCCATTGAGCATCTGCCTTTGGCTCAGGATGTGATCCCGGGATCCGGAATCGAGTCCCGCATTGGGCTCCCCGCATGGAGCCTGCTTCTCCCTCTGTCTGGGTCTCTGCCTCTCTCTGTGTCTCTCATGTATAAATAAATAAAATCTTTAAACAAACAAACAAAAAACAAAGACCATAGATTTTTCCTTGGCCTGGGGATAGCATCCCGTTAATTACTGTGCTCTCAAACTTCTCACAATAGCCATTAGTGAGTTCACCAAATGGTTCCCAATCTTGGTTGCCCTTATAGAATCATTTTTAAGAAGCTCTTCAGATTTTAGTTTTGAGTTACATAAGCTACATCTCTCAGGGAATGTTAAATAGGTGTTATCACCAAGAAGGCCTTCGAAACATCAGCTGAGATGAACTTTTCTGATGAGGTTAATGAGCCAGTGAGCCTCAGGTACTGGGACATGGAAACATAAGGATCAGAAGCCCTCTAGCTCCTAGTCAGGGGAGAGGGACAGTATGTCCTATTTATTAGGAAAAGAGCCACAAAGCATTCAAGGAGGCCTGACCTTGGGTGTGGAGGACAACCCAAAAGAAGTAGAAGTGCATTTTTCAGTGGTTTGAGGTCCTCCAGAAAACCCAGCTAGATTTTTGAGCTATTCCAACAGGCTCTAAGTTTGTTGAAGTCTTGGCATAAATCATACAACATGTTTTTGAGCCATTGAAAAAAAAGTCTACACAAAGTGAAAGGGGCATTTTATAGGCATGTAAGGCAATTTAGGCCATCAGAAATGGCTTTCTAAGCATCTCCATACTACTCCCAAAACACTGAGAAGTCTGTTTTATAACATAATCATGTTATAATAAAAAGAAGCAGTGCATCTTGAGCGCTTTTCTTGCTGGAGAACACACAGTTTTATCAGACCCACATATCCTAACAATGCTGCTCCGCCACGCTTCTTGTTAGCATCGAGTCCTATCTAATAGAAGAGATAAATGGCCTCCTGAGGCTTAGAAACCGTGGGAAGTCACATCTGGTAGCTAGCACCTGGCTGACCTATTCATGGAAAAGGTCAGTTTAGTGCAAAAGGGCATTTTAAAAAAATCAGCTGGAGAGAATTGAGCAGCTGTCAGGAGAGGGAGAGAAGGGTTTCATCCGTTCATACCATTCCATTCTTAGAGCCCATTGCTTTAACCATAGCTGCGAGGACCATGGCTCTGCATTTGGTACCATTATTGCAGGCTAATCTCATCTTCTTTTGTTGCTAGTGCAAAATTAGAAATGCAAGTATTCCTGTATTTCCCATATTGATTCAATATCCCCATGAAGACACAGAGCGTTTTATTTAATTACCACTTGAAGTAGTATTTTAGGATTGGGTTCTATCGCCTTTATAAATATGCCTTTTTATATTTCAAATTACTTTGATTTGTTAAGTTGAGCTTTTTTTTTAACATTTGGTCATAGTTTGTCATCAAAAATATCTTTTTGCTGTTCCCAAAGTTGAGTCGAGAGACAGTTCCAAGGAAACCTACTTGGAGGAGAAGCCTGTTGGGGTCAGGTTATAAGGGACCCCATTTTGATCTCAGCACTAGTATGAAGCTCCCATAGTGTCCACAAATAGCTCTCCTGAAATGAAGGAAGTAGGGAGTCATCTTTTATAATGTGTGGAAGTTTCAAAATACCTGTTCTGGATAAAGGACTTTTTTTTTTTTTTACTAGCTTGGAAGACTCTCTTTTTGCTAGATTCAGAAGGTCACTGCTCAAAGTTGGTTTCTATGCTCTACTATCCAATGCAAAGTTATATTTGCTGAATCTAGGGTTGACCATCACAGCTCTTCTCTCCAGGTCATCAATATCAGATGTTGATAACATCTGAAAAGCTATTTTTAATTATTTGAAAAACACCTCCTTTTTAAAAAAATCACTACTTTATATTTTAACTGTCCTCTTTCTCGATTCAATTTTAAGTGGCCTAACAAGAAAGGCGGCATCTCCCCAGATACTTCAGAGATTAGTCCTCCAGTGTTGATGGATTCAAAATCCTTTGTCACCAATGAGTCAATTTTCAAGGTTACTTAATAAATGCTGAGCTTTCATATCACCTCATCCCGAGGAGACAAGTTCACACTGAAATGATCTTCCTTTCATTGAAAGCAAAATAGCGATATGCCTGGAATAGTCTCCCCTTAGAAAAGAGAAAAGTCAGGAAATTTGGAGACTATTATATGTAATTATTTTATGTTTATCTAAGATGTTTTTTAAAAGTCTTCAAATATATACTTTAGATCTTTAATGAAAGTTTTATGTAGAGTTTAAATATTTAGTTTAACATGTTTAAGCTTCAATGATTCATGTCAAAGCAAAATTACACATTAGCCACATGCCAAGCAAGTCTGACATGGAGATGAATCAGATCCGGGCCACTGGGGCTCCAGCCTGCAAAGCGCTGCTACGAATTCCAGCATCCTGCGTGCCATTTCTTTGCCAAGCACCCTCTTTCAGCCTTTAGACCTTGAGGCTTAACGGGGGTTGTAGTAGAAATATGGAGAATACTCCACTTCTGTTAATTTATCATGGCTGAATTGGCACAATGAATGGTGACAAACAGGCCTTTTTCATCCACACAACAGTTACCATTATATTTTCAATGGTTTCTGCTTGAGTGTCAAGAACAGCAAGTTTAATTACACAAAAGCTGGTGGAGGCATGTGCTATGAATTTAATGCCAGGAAGCAGAGAGAAGCTGCTGGGCATCAACTTTGACCCTGCATAGGAAGATAGAAGCTATATAAATATACACACGGAACAAGATATTGGAGATTACAAAAGTCATAAGAAAACGTACTTCTTCAGGTCAGTGTTCTATTTATCTAGAAAATTGATGAACTGAAAGCGAAAAGAGCTGCTAAATATTATTCCCTGATTTCTTACTGTCTCAAGAGCTGACTGTATCAATGAAATTCTAACTACATGTGAAATGTGAATTTTGCAACATGTCTACAGCCTAACTTCAAGGACTGCTAAGGCTTTGATCACGCCATTTAATAGACTGTCATTAGTTACAAGAGAAGAGCTCATTACTGCATTGTCGGTTGGGTAGTAAAATTCTTATGTATAGAATCAACTTGATAAAGTGTGGCCCCAAAATGTAATTATTATTACTAGACAACCATTTAGAGTTACTTGATATCTATTATATATCAATAAATCTAAATGGAGGTGGATCACAAGCACACGTTCCTTCACAGCCCACACTTAATATGTTTTTCTTATCTTACTTGATTATGACATAATTCTCCGTGTAGTTTCACCTCTAGGACATAAAGAAAATAATATTGATAATATAAAATGGCCATCTTGCCAAGTGTTTCAACATTGAGAAAATGCAATTTGTTGTGTCTAAATATTAATGGCATGCCTTATTTCAAGTATATATTGATTTTTTCATGTATAACTATGAAATGAAGTCTTTTATAAGGATAACTAGAGTAACATATGTATGTTCACTGATGCCTTATCTCAATATTTATAAGGATGCAAGAATTTAATGACTTTAGGGTGCATCAAACAGATCTAAATGATGATAAAACAATTAGCTATCACAAATATTGCTTAATGATCAAGTGGATACATGTGCAAAACTGCACATTAAACAATCATGCCAAGAAATCGCAAATCCTGATATTTTGCTATTCATTCGTCTTTTACAGTTGCTCAGAGTGCTTTTTTTTTTTTTTTTAAATTGGAGCAGAAGGGAAGGCAGGTACACTCACATCTCTCCCAGAAGTTTGTTTGTTTTGTTTTAAGAGGGAGAAAGAGGGGGTGGTGTAGGGTCAGAAGGAAAGGGAGGAATGGAAAATCTTAAGCAGGCTCCACACTGGGTGGAGATCCCACGACCCTGAGATCATGACCTGAGCTGAAATCAAGGATTGGACGCTTAACTGACTGAGCCACCCAGGCGCCCCTGTCCCAGAGGTTTGGATGATCCTTTGTGGGTTTTTGTTTTTTGTTTTTTTGGAGTGGAAAACCACATGGAATAGATGTCTTTCCCTTCGAGAGCTCTACTGTGATAACATTAAAGATCAAGAGCTAAACTGCATTCTTGTTCTGTGCTGATTGAAATACTATCTTTAGGTTCTAGATAAATAATATAAATCATTCTTCAGGTGTATTTTGGATTAGCTATTATAGCCACATTCACCTATTATATCATTCATTATTGTAACTACATTTAAAATATAAAGATGAGCTTATCTAATACTCGCTAGCAGGCGCTGTGTAGAAGCTGGGAATATAAAGAGGCACACATGGGGCTGGATTTTCTGGTGCATATAAAACAGACCCCATGCCCACAGGGAGTTTACAATATTACTGGGGAGACAAGAAAACAATTGGAAATACAATCACACATATGCAACATGGTACATTGTTCAGGAACGACTATAAGGTAGGTGAGCATGAAAAGTAGGGGTTGGTGTGTGCCCCAACATCGAGGGAGACAGGGTAACGAGGAGGATGGTCCTAAAGAGGAGACTCCTCACTCGAGCTTCAATACATGTCTGAAGGCTACAACTTAGAAAATGCTGTGGCTTGTGGCATCATAACATGAACAAAGCATCAATGGGAAGCTGAGAGTTTGGATCTATTGCAAATCAATGTTGTGATGAACCCCTCTTTAAATGTCACTTTCACGGAGATCCTACTAGAGAGAACCGCCCCCCGCCCCAAACACATCCTTCTTCGCCTTTTTCCCACTGGTGCATCTACACTTCCTTCCACAAATAGCTTAAACGATTTGGGAAAGTCAATTTCAAAAAGAAAAAAAAAAAAAAAAAGAAAAAATTCAGAGACATCTTGATTTTGGAAGGAAAGAGTATCACTATCGTACATATGGAGGATCTATGTATCTATACAGGATGTATCTATATATATCTTAGAGGATCGTTATATGGTGAATTGGGAATAAAATAAAATTTAGGGAATTCTGATTATATCAGAGATCTTTGTTATTTTGTGTATGTGTATGTGAAGAGTCATTCAAGGGGTGGTTAGACGCCCCCCCACCACACACACACAAAATATTCTGGAAAGGGAGGGTAATGATTAGTGATCACTAAAGAAGCGGCTCACTGGCTGAGGAAAATACAAATTTTTAAAATTAGAATGGAAGGCTGCAACTCTGTGTTTTCTCTCATAGCATTATAATTACGGCAGTAACATTTAGATATTTTTATGTTAAGCTCTTCTATTCCCCTTAAGATTTTTCTCAACTTCTCTATGATTCAATTTAAAAAAAATTTTTTTTACTTACAATTAAATGGACTCTTTATTTTTTTTATGGAAGTGTACACTCTTGGCCCCAAGATGGAAAGTTATTTGCTTTAATATTCATGATTCAGCAGGGTATTTTATGGCAAGCAGGAGCGGCCGCTTAAGTGCATATCTTCTGTACATAGAGAGGTCAGAAATAATTTGCTTCATGATATAGAAATTAAAATCAATACTCTTACTTCCTTAAGAAAACAAACATAACATAATGTAAATGAGAAATGAGTAAATTATTAATAGACGGGCTTATCTAAAATATGATACAAGCGATGCAAGGTCACCCCAGAGAACTGAGTTCTAGGAAGCAGTGTAAGTCACAGGGAGCACCGGGAGCCCGAGGGGCCGTCACAGCCCGGACTCCCAGAGTTGCTGGCGTTTGAGGGTTTGGCCGTGTCACACACAAGCCCTGCGAGGGGTCCCGGGGGGCCGGTGAGGACATGGGGAGCGGGGAGGCCTCTGTGCACCAGGAAGGCGTGCACGTGTTACTGGGTTCCTCCTGGACCCACCTGCGATGGTGCTGGGGGGCCCACTGGGTGCTGCTGTCCCACCTGGTCAGCTTCCCTCTGCTCGCCTGCAAGGCGTCTGCGCTGGGCCTCTGCTCAGGACTCCCACAAACCCTGTGCACCCCCAGGTCCCCTCCTTTCTCTCTCTGCTGGGTAGTCTCCAGCTCCTGGGAGACCCGATGGGTCCAAGCCGCGGGGTCAGTGGGAGAGGACACGTTCTCCCACCCTGCTGGAGGACAGAGTTTCTGGGCCACCACCTTTCTGGGTTGTACCTTGGTGTATGATTTCTACACGGGGCCTGGTTCTTTACCTCTTATTTCCTAAGCCAAAAATAAGTATTTCCATGCATCTCGGAAAATATTTCCCCAAAGCAGACACAGCTGCTTGAGAGCCTGACCGCCCGCCCCCCCCAAAACCCCAGAAGATGGACAGATATAAAACTTACCATAGACAAGTCAGAGGCAGATTTGATTCTGGCTTCCTTACCTTCGTGCATGTTATTTTTATCTGCAAGATCCTTTCTTCTCCTGTCAAGTCGTTGGCTTTCATAGCCGTTCATTCGTTTGCTGAGACAAACAAAATTTGAACTTTGACTTTGGTGTCAGAGTTGGGGGTAGGAATGTACACAAAAGGTTTCCTGACCTTCCAGCATGTATAGTTTACCAAGAGGGAGTCACGCAAATGAATAAGTCACAACAAAATCGTGTGTAAGGAACACGAGTCTAGAGCACCGTGGAGGCTTCGGGGAGGTCATGATGATCGCTAACCTGTGGGAGGCGACGCTGGGTGCGTGGTTTTGTCAGGGGAGGGATAGCTGCATTGCCTCCTTTTCTGCCTTTTTTCTTTCTTTCTTTCTCTCTCTCTCTCTCTTTTTTTTTTTTTGGTGATCCTTTAATGCTGATTTTTTTTTTTTTTTTTTTTTTTTTTTTTTTTTGTGGACAAATAGGCAATTCTTAAGATGGAAGTAAATAGGTCCTCGGATAATTGTACGGTCCCTGGGGCCTCCATTTGCTTCCACTGTCTACAGAGCCTCTGCCGGTGGACCAGTGGCGATAAAGCCACTTGGCGGAGAGAAGTCGGGAGCCGTGTGGGCTGGGCTGTGCCACCGAGGTGGGGGCACAGGCTTTTGCATCTCCATGCCCCCCTTCCGTGGAGGAGCCACGGAAGATGGTTGTGGACTTTTATACACACCCACATACATATTCACTTTCCTAATGAAAACTTCATAGGCCATGAGGTCATTCTAGTACCTTTCCAGCAGACCTTTCGGGAAGGGTTTCCTCGCTCTTGGCCCACCGCAAACCACACAGTCTCTAGCAGAGACCTCGGAGCCTACTTACAGGCTAGAGTCCAAGTTCGGAACAGAGGGCCGCTGGAATCTAGGGCGTCGGGAAAAGAGATTGAAGCCCCACAGAAAGGAAAGCCTTGTTCAGAGGCCTCGTTGGGCCCAGAAAGTGGGGGAGCATTTATCATAATGATTGATTCAGCCGCGAGGGAACAGGCATTGGAATGACATTATTTTCATCAGGCCTGTCCCTGGGAGTTCCAGGGGCCACCCAGTCTTATGTAAGGGGCAGCCATTCTCTCCCCGCCCTTTTGCTCTTTTCCTAACCCCTCGCAGACAGGGAGTAGGGGGAGCGGGCTGGGAGGAGGACCCACTTACTCTCGCCTCAAAGATTGCTCTCCCCCAGCTCATATGAACTCCTGACTTCCTGAGGGCCCGCTTCTTCCGTTTGCTCCTAACCATCACCACTGTCTCCTCCTTCCTCGTCAGGCCAATAATCTCCTTATTTCACTTCTTAATGCTCCGTCTGTCCCAGTTCTGGATCTTTTTTGGGGCCTACCACTTTTATGGAAGAAACTGCTCTCTCCTTCCTCAAGCCTCAAATCATTTCAACTTTCAATGACTTTCTCAACTGGGAGGGGAAGGGGAAGGGGAACGATGTGTTTGCTACTGACTGATCGTCCTAACTTGGGATATTGTCTTACTTCCTGGGTTTCTGTTTCCTTGTTTACCAATGGCAAAGGAAACCCTAAATAACACATGATGTGCAAGACATATCCTAAATAACACATGATGTGCAAGAGGATATCCTCTTATTGTCATTATTATTTTTATTATTAATATTTCTGATAGCGAGAGCTTGCACGAGAGAGAGGGGCAGAGACGGAATCCCAAGCAGGTCCCACGCTCAGCATGGAGCCCGAGGCGGGGTTCAGTCTCCACCCTGCGACTATGACCTGAGCCAAAATGCAGAGTCAGACACTTAGTGCCTAACCCAGCCAGACGCCCTCATCTTATTACCCTTGTTGAGATGAGCAGAACCAGATTCTATGTCATGTGAGAGGCACGAAGGTCATGAAGGAGCCAGCCTTCTCGTGTCTATATGTGTTTATACACACACATATATTTAATAATATGGATTTATCTTGCACATGCATATCGATGTGCCTGTTTTTTAAAAATATCAATAACACGCTTTCAAAATATCTGTTATTATTGTTCTATCGCCTTAGATTATTCTATCTCTTATAAACAATAGAGCAGTGGGATAAACGTCAGAAGGCCTACATTCTGTGTTCCTCTGTACCACACAGATTTGTGATTTTGGACATGTCACATGGACTCACTGAGCCTGAGCTTCATATCCAAAAAGAAGAAATTGGGGGGGAGGGTTGGGGTGACTGGGTGATGGGCACTGAGGGGGGCACTTGGTGGGATGAGCACTGAGTGTTACGCTATATGTTGGCAAATTGAACTCCAATAAAAAAAGAAATTAAAAAAAAGAAATTGGGGTAAATAATCCCAATCAGATCTATAATTATGTAGTATTTGCATTGATGAAGATGCTGTGGTGTAACAAACTAAATCCCAAACCTTGCAGCTTAAACCAAAAAAAAAAAAAAAAAAAAAAAAAAAGTCACATGAAAAGCCTGCCTGCAAGTTGAGAGATACCTAATGATGACTGTCCTCCAAGTGGTTTCCCAGCAAACCAAAGTGCTTGAATCTCATCTCTCTGCTGTCTTTACACAAACACCCCACTTTCGCTGGGGCAGGGGCCCAATCTCCAGCCCCATTGCCCCTGCCTCTCACAGTTCCTCGTCCAGAGCGAGAGCCATGGCCTTGTCTAACGGCAGGCTAGCCAGCTGGACATGTAGTTATTATCACGTCCTTGAAAGAGACGTAGAAAATGGAACTTGGTGGACACATAGCATGACCTCTGCCACGGTGCTAGCCCGGGATAGAGCGGGGAGTGCCTGTGGTGGAAGGAACAGTGTCTCCAGTCTCGTCTTAGACATCATGGCACTTACACTATGTTTGTCACTCAGTGTGCTCTGAAAGAGCAGGAGTGACATTTGACATTGAGGGGTGGTTCGTAGGGCTCTCTTGGTCTTTTAACACATCAAAAGGTTCCAAATTTCCAACGTCCCATCGCTCAAGTTTCATGTTGAGAAATTTGCACTCCTTGTACGGAGGGCTTTGCTGGTGGGACTAGGATTGGATGGGACTTACATGACACGTGTGCGAACCATGGAGGGCTCTTGGAGTATCCTTTGGGATGAGAAATATAAATGAAAAGTTGAGGGACAGCCCAAGGAGATTAGTCTTTTTTTAATAAGGACTTTCATGTTGATTTAGAAGGGTTGACTTTTTCTGTTTGGTTTGGTTTGGTTTGATTTTGTTTCTGATTTGCTTGGTTCTTTCTCTCTTGGAGAAGAGAGAGAAGGAAATTATTACGAACAATCAGACACGAGCGCCTAGTAGTCCATTCAGACAGAGCTTGGAGGTGGTAGTAGATAGGCAACAACCAGCTTTTTCACTTGCTCTTCGCCCAAGCGAGGAGAGTTTTGCCTTGGTTGAACAGTTTCCACAAAGGCGCTTGGGTGGTTTATGCTGTAGAGTCGATGATGACAGATAACACTCTCAGGTCAAGGCCTTTGGGATGGCAACGTGCACGGAAGGATTTTTCCGGGGAGATTTGCTGCTGCCCACTAATTGTGGTCATATATTTTATGGCCTTGGGAATATCACGGCTACCAGCACGAGTCCCAGTGCTGCCAGAGGCGGTGTTTGTGTCGGATTCAGCAAAAGCTGTAGCTGTATGGACGTCCCCGGTGCTTCTGAAGCTACTATTGATAAAATCACTAATGACGTTCATTTGCACCATCACGTGGTTTTTTTTTTTTTTTTTTTGCCTTATCTTGCGTAATCTGTTCACAGTTGCTACTGTTGATGATCTCTACTTTCTAAAAGTCTCTATAATTCTTAGGTCCTGCTTTTTTTATATTTATCATTTTATCCGGCTACTACTTTTCCTCAGCATCATCAGTAAATACTTTTTCTGCCAACTCCTTAAATATTGACATCATCTGGAATTTTGTCGTTGGTCTTTCTGGCTTCTCATTCAAGGTGTGTTTCTTAAGGGATCTTAGGTTCACTAGTGGTATTTAGCCACTACCCAAACCGTCAAAATAATTTCTGGATCAATCCAACCACTCAGAGGCTGCGTTCACTAGAGAAAATAAGAGAAAGAAGCAGTTGGTGCTAATCCACATTGATGTCTCCAGACTGATCCAGGCCCTCAGCACTGCCTGGCCGTCTATCTATTTTCTGTAGACACTGCCCTCGCTTAACCTCCACCAGAGCAATTTTAGGTCTTCTATACCTGTTGACAGATGACCTCATACCTTACTTCACAGTTTTGGAATAGGAACCATTGGCCAAGATGAGTATCAGGAAGAGGCTGGCCAATGGTGTTGAATGTTGCAGAGAGGCCAAGGAAGATAGGATATCAACTGTGGATTTAGAAAAAAAGTCATCATTGGCTATTTTATTAAGATTTTCAACAGAGAAGTTAAACAATCACATGGCAGTAGGTTATCAAAACTGATGGGGATCACAGAAGGGGTCATGATGTTCCCCCATACATTTTAACTGAAGTGTTACCATGAAGGGGAAGAAAGACAGAGAAATAGTTGGAGGGTCGTGTGGAGTTGAGAGAGGGTATTTAAGAGATTAGAGAAAAATCAGCGTGTTTTAATCCTAGTGGGAAAGGGAGCAGTGAAGACAAGAGTTTGAAAACAATTCCTTTTTCCTAGACATCTTCTCCTGTTTGTTTTTTTTTTTAAGATTTTATTTATTTATCCACAAGAGACACACTCAGAGAGAGAGAGAGAGAGAGAGAGAGAGAGGCAGAGACACAGGCAGAGGGAGAAGCAGGCTCCATGCAGGGAGCCCGACGTGGGACTCGATCCCAGGACTCCAGGATCACGCCCTGGGCCAAAGGCAGTGTTAAACCGCTGAGCCATCCGGGCTGCCCTCTCCTGGTTTTCCTCCTGCTTGTCTGTCTGTGTATTCTTGGTCAGAGGGATATGCCCACATTACCAGGTTAGGTGCCTGGTGGCACAGTAGAGCTGTTCAGTGAATTGCAGTAGCCAGTGTTTCTCAGACTATGGCGAAGGATTCGTTTTAAAAATGTTTCTCATTTAATGCTCCGCATCACTGGCCATCAGGGAAATACAGATCAAAACCACAATGAGATCCCACCTCACACCAGTGAGAATGGGGAAAATTAACAAGGCGGGAAACCACAAATGTTGGAGAGGATGTGGAGAAAAGGGAACCGTCCTGCACTGTTGGTGGGAATGTGAACTGGTGCAGCCACTCTGGGAAACTGTGTGGAGGTTCCTCAAAGAGGTAAAAATAGACCTGCCCTACGACCCAGCAATTGCACTGCTGGGGATTTACCCCAAAGATGCAGATGCAGTGAAATGCCAGGACCCCTGCACCCCGATGTTTCTAGCAGCAATGTCCACAGTAGCCACACTGTGGAAGGAGCCTCGGTGTCCATCGACAAATGATGGATAGAGAAGCTGTGGTCTATGTGTACAGTGGAATATTCCTCATTAGAAACGACAAATACCCACCATTTGCTTCGACGTGGATGGACCTGGAGGGTATGATGCTGAGTGAGGTAAGTTCATCGGAAAAGGACAGACCTTATATGGTCTCATTCATTTGGGGAATATAAGAAATAGTGAAAGGGAATAAAGGGGAAAGGAGAAAAACTGAGTGGGAAATATCAGAAAGGGAGACAGACCATGAGAGACTCCTAACTCTGGGAAACGAACAAGGGGTAGTGGAAGGGGAGGTGGGCAGGGGGTGGGGGTGACTGGGTGATGGGCACTGAGGGGGGCACTTGGTGGGATGAGCACTGGGTGTTATGCTATATGTTGGCAAATTGAACTCCAATTAACAAAAAAAGAAAAAGAAAAATGTTTCTCATTCATTGTAAACTTTTTGTAAAATACAATAAAAACGAACGACTAGAAGCATGCAGTTAGATATTGCAGCATTGTCAAATTGCGGTGCAAGTTTCCAGATGCTTACTTTCAGTTTCTCTCCTTGCTTCATGGACCAGTTCAAATAATCCCCAGACCATCACTGATCCACAGCGCATGCTTTCAGTAGCACTGACCTCGAGAACATATATCCCTACAGGGATTAGCAATGTGGAGGATGGCGATAAATTTCATTTTGGACATGGCAGGTGGGCCGAGCACAAGATAGATGCTTTAGAGAAAAGTTAAAGAACCCATAAAAGAACATGCTGTCCATCAATTGTGGAACAGAAAACTAAAATGTGGTGTATCTGCATCATGGTAAACTATTTGGGCATGAAGAATGAGAGCAATAGAGCTAAGTGTCTACGGTCCCTACATTGAAAGAGCCCTAAGACAAGGTTAAAAAGGCACACTATGACTTCAAATTATATTTTTGTAATTATAACTACATGTGATATATTTGGAAGATGCACTGAAAAACTCTAGAGGGACACATCTGTGAACGGTAGTTATTTTTAGGGAGGAAGGTAGGGCTAGTAGGGAGTACAACAGGTTAGGTCCCATGGTACTTTTTAAAGCTAACTTCTGTATTGGTTTTTTTAAATAGATTTTTAAACAGTATCTGTGTATTTTTTAGACAATTAAAATGATAATTACAGAGTTTTCTTATATGTGGAAATATGAAAGTGATGAGGAGCTTATTACGCTTGTTTAGGTTTGTAGCAATCATGTACTTAAAGGAGGCAATTTTAACATACCTGTACGGCCTCGAGGACGTCATCTGCCTGAAAATCAATGTGCTTATCTGTGAAATGGGGCTCGTACCCCTTCCCTCCTGGGACCGCTGTGAAGATTGACGGATATATGGAAAGGCCCTTGCAGAACAGATGCTCCATAAACGTGAGTTCCCTTTCCCTTCCCTGACGAAAAGTGGGCATTTAAGAAAACTCCGTGTTTTAAAATTTCTACTTTATGTAAATCCTTGGGATTAAATGAAATAGACATCCCAGATACACTTGTAATTTTTTTTTTTCTCTCCAAACCCTGGCACGTTCTTCCAGAGTACTCATACCATGTCCTCAACTAGGCCAATATTTTTTTTTTAATTTTTTATTTATTTATGATAGTCACACAGAGAGAGAGAGAGAGGCAGAGACACAGGCAGAGGGAGAAGCAGGCTCCATGCACCGGGAGCCCGACATGGGATTCGATCCTGGGTCTCCAGGATCGCGCCCTGGGCCAGAGGCAGGCGCCAAACCGCTGCGCCACCCAGGGATCCCTAGGCCAATATTTTTTAGCCCATCCCTTCAACTGTGGAGTGCAAAATACACTGAAATATTTCCTTCTTGACCCGTTGTATTGAGAAAAGAAAGAACTTGACAGAAACAGGGCGTTCTTAAAGTTCTTTTTGAATGATAATGGGAGAAATATACGGTGTGTGGAGAGGTGGGGAGCATCCCACATCATGTATCATATGCGGAACGTACAACAGAGAATTCAATACTGTGCTTCTAAAACCTCAATAGTGCTTACCGTAAGTGATATTTTTGTGGCCTCCTCTTTGCCCAGATATTTGTCATTCTGGAGTTGATTTAGAAAGAGATTCATGGAAAGTCATAATTATTTAAAGAAGGGAACAGGCAAAGTGTTCTTTTGCCATGTCTATAAATCTTTCCTTATGCTCTGCGGAGAACTCTGCTCCGGCTGTCTGATTTAACCACGTAACTGGAGTATATCATAATGTCGGGGTTGTCAGACCCTCAGAACTCTCCATAATGTGAGATCACAAGCAGAGACAATTTCATCGTAACATTTCTGACTACAAAGTATAAATACCACTCAGTTGGCACATTGACATCACATCAGGGATTTTTTTTTTCTCTTTCTTTCCTCCCTTATACTTTAAGTTTGTCGAGGTATTTAAATCTGTAAAGTTAGACAAAGCTAGGCTAAGACAACTAAAATTCATAATAGAATGGCAATGTCAGAATAAAAAAAAATATTTTCAGAGGAAACATAAAAGAGAGAATTTAAAAAAGATTACAAAGATATTGAAAAAAATGGTGCATATATTGTCAGTTATGCTTTTGTTGGTTTTCTCCAGAGGACAAAAACATTTCTCAGAACAATTTAAAAATAGTAGACATAAAAAAAAAAAAATCACCCAAACACAAGATTTAAAAATCTCATTGTGAGCCTTGAGAGAATATTTCTTTCTCGTGATGAAGTTACCAACTGGGAGTCTTTCACAAATCCTTGGGTGTGTTCATCTGCCTTGCTGTGTGCCGCGATGGTTCCCTTAGCAGCCATTGTTTTTAAAATGGAAAAAAAATGTGAGCGCTTGCATAAAAACTCAGATGTGAAAAATAAGTTTACAGATTTTTTTCTGTGGGATTTTGCATTTCTCATACATTTGTTTTTGTTTTTGTTTTTTTTTTTTTTTTTGCTATGCAAAAACTACAGACTCAACCATTTGAAAAAAAAAAAGAATCATAGAAAGGGAGCTAGAGATACATTATTTTCCTTCTAGAAACACCTTACTCAATTCACATTTGTGCTTCCAGGTCAACCTTAACCTCTGGGTTAGTAATCTACAAACAACCTCCTCATTTTCCTCTTCAGAATCATGATTGCCTGATTGTCGCTAAGGAGGGAGATTGTCAGGAGGTATGGACAGGACTATGTGTGCTGTGCTCAGAAAGGAGATTCTAGTCTCCTGTCCTGCTACGCTGGGAACCCCCTCTCCTCTCTGGAAACCCAACACGCTTCCTAAACTGCACGGTCCAGTCCCCCTTGCCCAGGGCGTGTTGGAAGCCTCAGCTTCATGTCTGAAGTATATGCATGGACAGTTCACTTGGTTATCTGGATGCCAAAGCAAACCCCACTTTATTTGTATTGTTGCTTTTGTATTTTTAAACCTAATTTTTATTTTTAAATATTTTATTTTTAAGGACTCTCTGCACCTAACGTGGGACTCAAATCTACAACCCCGAGATCAAGAGCCACGTGCTCTGCCAACTGAGCTAGCCAGGTGCCCTTGTTTTTTCACTTTCATTTTTAAGTTTTAATCCCAGGATAGTTCGTAGACAGTGTTACATCAGCTTCAGGTGCTCAGTGATTCAACAATTCTGTGCATTATTGGTTCTCATCGTGGCGAGTACACTCTTAATCCCCTCTACCTATTTCACCCATTCCCCCACTCACCTCCCCTCTAGTAAAGGTCTGGTCTTTGGCTTGTTTCTTTTCTCTTCAATTGTTTGTTTTATTTCTTAAATTCCACATATGAGTAAAATCATATGGTATTTGTCTTTCTCTGACTGATTTATTTCACTCAGCATTATACATTCCAGATCCATCCTTGTTGCTGCAAATGGCAAGATCTCATTCTCTTTTATGGCTGAGTGATACACAATGGAATATCCATCTATGGATGGACACTTGGGCAGCTTCCGTAGTTTGGTTATTGCAAATCATGCCCCAATAAACATAGGGGCACGTGTTATCTTTTCCAATTAGTGTTTTTGTATTCCTTGGATAATTACTGGATCACAGGGTAGCTCTATTTTTAATTTTTTGAGAACCTGCACACTGTTTTCCACAGTGGCTGCACCAGCCTGCATTCCCAGCAACAGTGCACGAGGGTTCCTCTTCCTCCACAGCCTCACCAACTCTTGTATTTTTTTTTTTTTTATTTTAGCTATTCTGATAGATGTGAGGTGATATCTCATGTGGTTTTGGTTTGCATTTCCCTGATGATGAGAGATATTGAGCATCTTTTCATGCGTCTGCTGGCCATCCAGACGTCTTCTTTGGTTATAAACATCTGTTCATGTCTTCTGCCCATTTTTAAATTGGATTATTTGGGGGTTTTTGGTGTTGAGTTGTACAAGTTCTTTATATATTTTGGATACTAACCCTTCATCTGATATATCATTTGCATTTATCTTCTCCCATTCAGTAGGTTGTCTTTTAGTTTTGTTGATTATTTTCTTTGCTGGGCAGAGGCTTTTTATTTTGATGTAGTCCCAATAGTTTATTTTCCCTTTTGTTTTACTTGCCTCAGGAGATATATCTAGAAAAACGTTGCTATGGCTGATGTCAGAAAAATTACGACCTGGGCTCTCTTCTAGGATTTTTATGGTCTCAGGTCTCATCTTTAGGTCTTTCATCCATTTTTGAGTTTCTTTTTGAGTGGGGTGTAAGAAAGGATCCAGTTTCATTCATTTGCCTGTAGCTGTCCAATTTTCCCAACACCATTTGTTGAAGAGACTTTTTCTCATTGTCGATTCTTGCCTTGTCTGTTGAAGATTAATTGGCCATATAATTGTGGGCTTATTTCTGGGTTCTCTCTTCAGGTCCGTTGATCTATGTGTCTATTTCTGTGCCAGTTCATACTATGTTGATTATTGCAGCTCTGAGTACATCCTGATATGTAGGCTTGTGATACTTCCTGTTTTATTTATTTATTTATTTATTTATTTATTTATTTATTTATTTAAAAGATTTTATTTATTTATTCATGAGAGACACAGAGAGGCAGAGACACAGGCAGAGGGAGAAGCAGGCTCCATGCAGGGAGCCCGACGTGGGACTTGATCCCAGGTCTTCAGGATCACGCCCTGGGCTGAAGGCGGCGCTAAACCACTGAGCCCCCCGGGCTGCCCCTATTCTTCTTTTTAAAGATTGTTTTGGCTCTTCAGGGTCTTTTGAGGGTCCATACAGACTTTAAGATTATTTGTTCTAATTCTGTGGAAAATGCTGTTGGTATTTTGATAGGGATCGCATTATATTTGTAGATTGTTTTAGGTAATAATATTACCTAAATATTAGCAATATTCGTTCTCCTAATCCATGAACATGTGGTGTCTTTCAATTTATTTGTGTCATCTTCAATTTCTTTCATCAGTGTTTTATAGTTTTCAGAGTATAGATCTTTCACATCCTTAGTTAAATTTATTTCTAGGTATTTTATAATTTTTGACACAATTGTAAATGAGATTGTTTTCTTAATTTATCTTTCTGCTGAGCAAATTTCATTTTAAGTGCTCAGAAAGAAGTAAGTTTTAACGAACATAGGATAACCCCTTTGTTTGGTAAATGAAAACATCTCTTATGCGAAAATCAGACTTTAATATATATTTTGATTATTTGACTTTTTACCTTGTTTACTTAAATCGGAGACCACTATAGGCCACTTTTGAAATGATGATGTTGGTGTACTCTGCTCTGCTTATTCATTTGCTTTCTGTTTTGCTGTACCTGAAAGGTACTATTTAGGTGAGGGTCAAGTCCGGTCAGAGTCAGGAGGGCATGGCCTACAGATCTCTCTCCATTAGACTGACTTGAATCTCATCCTGAGAGCTCTTCTTCTCTCCCTTTATCCACTTTTTCCCCGGGCAATCTCACCTTGGCCTGTGGCTTTGATTACCACCTCCAGGCCTTACATGTTCTATTTTTATCCTCAGCCCCGAGCTCTCCTGGGCGCTCCAGGCCAGGGTGTTCAGTTGCCTATTTGGTTGTCTCCATGTGGGTATCTTCAAGTCATTTTAAATTCTACCCATCCCAAACTGAATTTATGATCCTTGTCACCTTCCCATCCCAAACAAAGCAGATCTTTTTTTTTTTTTTTTTTTTTTTTTAGCATTGCTGTTTCAAAGGTAAGCAAGCCGGAAATCTGGGTCATCCTTGAAGGCATGCTTTTTTTCTATCTGCCACGTCCAGTCGGTGCATCACCAGATCCTACTGATATTACTTTCTGAATATCTCTCCAACCAAGAACTTCTCTCTGTTTCCTTGCTGCCACCCTAGTTCAAGCTGCCATCATCTTCACCAGGGCACTGTAAAAGCCTCTAAAAATCTTCTGCTTTATTAGTTTCAAATCTGGCTGCATTATGCTGTGCACTATGCCACTGCTGGAATGATTTTTAAAACTTTTTTATAAAATGTAACTTCCCATGCCAGTCCCCTGTTGACACAAGGACTCAGCTTCTCATCAACTTTAGAATCAGAACCAAAGTTTTTCAAAAGGCCTTTTCAGCTCTGCTGGTCTTCCCTCCATCCCTCTCCCCAGCATCGTCTATCACTCACTACCCATCTTTCCTCAGGGATTTTCAATCTCATCCCTTCTTTAGCAACACCTTCTCCCCACCACCAACATATGCATCATCCTCTTAATTCCCATTCCTTGTTCAGGTCTCACCAAAGTCCTTACTTCCTCAAGGATGTCCTGCACCATCCTTTTGAGGTCAAACTCCCTCTTACCAACTGTCAGAGCACCACTGCACTTCTCTCTCCTAGGAAGGGTTTGCATTTACATGACTGTTGTATAGACATCTTCCACGCTGGATGATAAGCTCCATATGAGCTGGCACTGTGTCTGTTTTTACTCAATATTGTATCCCCAACACTCAGTACAGTGATGGTACTTAGCCTGGCTTCAGGGGTGATTGAGAGTTCTGCTTGTTTTTGCTAAAGTCCAAAGTAACATGTCTTAACTGGTGATGCTGGTTTTCTGCTTCTGCTACCTTAGCATCCTTGAGTCCTCTTTGCTTATTTTGCATTTGTATACGTCTATGAATTGTCCTGCTGAATAAGAGGTATTCTTTACATGGATAGGAAATGCATTATTATTATTATTTTATTATTATTAATTAATTTATGATTTAGACTTTGTCTTTTGCACCCAGATCCATTTTTTTAGAACAACACTAATGAATAGGTTACAGTCATCTTTGTTCGCTTCATGTGTTCATTTTGTATCTGGTTCTCAAGGCTGTACTTTGTCATCAGCCATCTGCTTCTTAAGACAGGTCCCCATGTTCTCTAAGGATCTCAACTCCATCTGTTAAAACTTTCAAAGTATTTTGTTCATGGTCAACCCAACCAAATGAGTCTCACTCATGTCCCTGGCCTAATTCTGATGATTACAGCTTCCTGATAAACTTTGACTCTCAGGTTTCACTATTTATCCAAATCTACTGACCTTCCTCCAAGTCTCAAGGATGCCCTCTCCCTGTCTTTGGTTTGCAACCCATAAGGAGGGTATTTATCTTGCCTCCACAGTTTTAGGAATAAAGGACAAGAGAGAGTTTGAAGTGAGTGTCTCTAAAAATACTGAATCCAGTGAAATCATACATTTTATTTTCTTTGGTCATTTGTTGTTAGCCTTTCAACATTTTTGACTACTTTGTGTTTCAATGACAACAACTGAGAAAGGGGCAAAATGACAGTCTTGAATATCTATACATTGTAGCTTAAAATTAAAATGCTGTTATTCTAAGCGAGAAGTCCTTTTTGGTATTTTTAAATCCTTTGGAATTTTGTGCTCACTATGTGTAGATTGCATAAGCATAAAGAGGTTGCTCCATTTGTGATGCAATAGGTCAGATGCTTCATGGAAGCCTTTTTTGGTGGTTACTTAAAAACAAGATTTTTAAGGGGGTGCATCTTCTTCATTAGTGCAAAGAAATGTCTCTATAAAGAAAAAAATGAAATTACAGCTATTGTTTTAACAATTAGAGTCTTCTGAGAAAATAGTTTATAATTTGCTTCTAGTGCTTTCATCAGGTAGTTGGAAGGACGTACTAGGTGCTGTGCAATA
The DNA here is from genome assembly GCF_003254725.2 of Canis lupus dingo. Classification (NCBI taxonomy): domain Eukaryota; kingdom Metazoa; phylum Chordata; class Mammalia; order Carnivora; family Canidae; genus Canis; species Canis lupus. Next base: position 70,715,374 of record NC_064254.1, read on the forward strand.
TCCCAGTGCCTTAAGAGCATAAGGATTTATAAGTGACGGTCCTTGTATTCAATAGCATGTTCTAAGCAGAGCATAGAAATAGGGTGAGTGCTCAGTAGAGTAATAAAAGGTTAATTACATACGCAAAAATTTTTGAGTTAAAAATACTAAAATTATCTACTCTAAATTATTCATTTTAAAAAGGAAGAAAAGTAGCCATAAAGAAGTCAAGGGGCTTGCTCAAACTTCTTCAGAATTAGCTTTGGAACTCTCTTCTTGCTTCTTTTCATTTGCTGCATCTTATATACGATAGTGGAAAGTTTATGTTCCCTTGTCTATTACTATCGGAGATATCTTTCCAAGAGTCCTGTTTTTTAACACCAGAGTATTGCCTTGAATGGAAAATTGGCATTGATGAAGGAAATTAAAAAAAAAAAAAAAAAAGACAAAAAAGGCTGGAAACCAGCTCTACTCAGAGTATTCTCTGTGGAGGGCGTCATCATCACCTGGAAGAAGCTTGTTAGGAATGCAGACTCTCAGGCTCCACTCAGACCTCTTGAATTATCATCTTCATTTTAACATTTACACATTTTAATTTTTGAAAACCATGTCTCAGAATCCTTGATCTAGAGCAGTGCTTCTCAAACCTTAACATGCATCAGAATCACCCGGAGGACTTGTTAAAGCAAGATTGCTTTGCGAAAGCACAGATTGCTGGGCTTCAGACTCGAGAGCTTTTACTCAGCTAGTCTGTGAGGCCAGAGAATTTGCAAGCTCCCAGGTGATGCTCATGCTGCTGACCTGGAACTACACCCGGACAACCACTGGTCACAACAGTGATTCTCAGCTCTACTCAGAAGCCAAATTCCCTTGGGTAGCTTTCAAAATATACCAAGGCCAAGGCCTCATTCTCTGATAATTGGTTTTTGTGTGAGGCCCTATTATTCCTCATGCTTCTAATGTGAGTTGGGATCAGGAGCCACACTCTCTAGAAGATAATAGCCTTTGTATTTTCTACGATTAGCATGAGATCGCCTTCCTAGCCACCCCAAAAGAGTGCCTCTGTTCACATGGACCTTTGCATGCATCTAAGCCACAGTTGTGCAGTGGCCAAGAATCCATCAGAACTGAGTTCCGAGCTAGATGAGCTACTTCCTGGCTCTGTGGCCTTGGGCAGGTTAGCTTATCTCTGAGCTTTAGTACAATATCTGTAGATGGAAATAGCAATTTTAAGCACTGTGGCCTAGTGCGGGCAATGTTAAATAAAATGTCAAACCACCCGATCATGCTAAGAACTCAATAGTTGGTAGTTTGTAACTGTGGGTAATTCACTGATTTGTTTTTCTATATGAGATGAGTATAATATTACTTAAGTCACACCATTAATTTTCCCAAACCTAAAAGATTTTTGAACAGATTCCTACATTAAAGCCATACTGAGTGGGTGAAATCCGGTGTCAGGCATAAGTCCTACAGAGACTCACACAGGAAGTTTTGCTTCTCATATACAGTGTACTGCTTTCACCATCATTATCTGGAGTCTGTTTAACATGCACAATGTCTATTCAGCACCCAAGGCACTCATGCTTTTAGTGAATGATTTATTTTATGGTGATATAGATGGTTTACTATTGATAACTCCTAAGGATTATAAGTCTCTCTCACTACTTATGTGGTCAAGGTCAATGGTAGATACATCAACCAACCAACCAACCCTTTCCCTGCTTAGTTAAGGCACACATTAAATGCTTTGTATGGAAAATGCTATAATTTCTCTAGTACTGAATATTCAGGTGTGCAGCAAATGCTTTAATAAAATGCTTTGACAGCCCATTTGAGGTCAGACAATAAGAGTTCATCGCTCTTGTTCCTATGCCAATCTAAGCATATGTTCCTAGAGTATGAGAGCTTGGGGGACACTAGTTCAGCACCCACATGCCCAAATGAAGAACCAGGGTGACTTGACAGTGAGTCACTTAGCTTTTCTCAGAAACAGATGAGAAGCCATGTTTTCCTTCATGTGCATTTTTTTATGTATTCCTTTTGTTATATCATCATGTTGACACATTCCCGAGTTGACCAAGCTCCTGGCATGTTTATAAGAAGCTATTTTTCAATATGGTGACGAGGTGTTTTGGTAATTAAGGGGTAATTTCTTTAGATGTGAGAGGACCAATAATGATTACAAGGGACATACTTCAAATTACAGTTCTTTTTTCTTTTTAAGATTTATTTATTTATTTATTTATTTATTTATTTATTTATTTATTTGATATGGAGAAAGAGAGAGAAAGAGGGAAAAGAGAGCATGAGCAGCGTCAGCAACACAGGCCAGGGGCAGAGGGAGAAGCGGACTCCCTGATGAGCAGGGAGCCTGATGCGGGGCTCTATCCCAGGACCCTGGGGTCACGACCTAAGCCGAAGGCAGATGCTTAATGGACTGAGCCCCCCCAGGCGCCCCTACGGTTCTTATTTCTGTAGCTACTTTGGGTACCTATAATTCTCATGTGTGTGTATGTGTGTCCACGTGCCTCGGTATGTGTTTCTCCGAGGCTGTTTATATGTTTGTATATGTAAGAATGTCTGGGTGTGCGTATCTGTGAATGTGTGTGTGACTGGGTACGTGTGTTTCTAAGTATGTGTGTACATGTGACATGACGTGTATGCGAATGTCTGAGCACATGTGAGCGTGAGTGTACAGGTGTGTATGTGCAAACAGGAGAAGGAAGCATCCTTATCCATACGCCCTCTGGTTTGGCCTGTGCTCCTCAGCAAAGAGCCGCAGCCTCACCGACTGTTCATCCCACTGTCTGGGCTAATCGTCTGTCACATTTATGACTGCAGAGTGCTCAAACTGAGAAATTTCCCCCTTTACCTAGAGTATTTTTGGTATCAAAGACTCTTTAGTCACTTGTAGACTTAGCATTCTTTAAAAATAAAACCTTTATTTCTTTTCTGAGTGCTGCAGTGTAGTCTCTTTTGGTGCTAAACGAAAAATTGGGTTTGGAAGAAAGATGCACCAAAAAGAGAAATGTTATGATACTCGCAGGATGACTTACGAAAGCTGTTTTGAATTGCATTAGATACTATTTTATTCTGCTCCAAGTGTGAAAATTTAGAAGCTCATGTTTACTCATTTAGGAATAAAAATCACAGAAGCTATGTGTTGGAAGAACCTCAGAGCTCCCCTCTATCCCCCTGGATCTCGGTTCCTCTCTTTTCTAAAATGAAAGGATTGAGGTTCCTTTTCAAATGTCGTCCCTCTTATTTGCTATCCCCAATCACAGTGTAAGATTTATGGCCTTTTTTTTTTTTCATTTTGAATAGCCTGGACAGTCAGACCTGCTTGACAGGGAATGTGTTTCTTGTTCTGCATCTTAAAATACTAATGTGCTATTCAACTTTGTTGAACCATGAGCATGAACTCATTGTTATAATTTAGAAAGGTGAATTAACAGCATGCATTTAGTTAACAGAAAGGCATTTAGTTACCTAGGTCCTAAAATATTGCTTCTTTAAAGTAGAGCCATAGGGGCACCAGGTGGCTCAGTCAGTTAAGTGTCTGCCTTCGGCTCAGATCATGATCCCGGAGTCCTGTGATCGAGCCCCACGTTGGGCTCCTTGCTCGGTGGGGAGTCTGTTTCTCTTTCTCTCTCACTCAACTCACTCTCTCTCCCTAAATAAATAAATAAGATCTTACCCCAAAAATAGAGTCATACAACTGACATAGGGAAAAGGTCATTTTTATAGATAGAAGAATTGTTCTTTTATAAAAGATGTCAACCTGTAACTTAAGGAAGTTTGCTCAAAATTCCATGTCTGAGGCATCAGTAACAAACTTATTGACACCATCAAGTAAAATATGCACGTCAAAATACTTCAAGTGAACCAAATGAACACATGTCTAAGTTGATAATTTGAGTCAGTTATTCACGTTTTCATTTAATACAAAATTTATTCCCATGTCCCCACCCAAAGCTTAGCCAAGGGGAAAAATCCACCATCTTTCTTTTCTTTAAAGCTCATCTTATATTTTAGAGCACCTGAGTGACTCAGTCAGTTGAGTATTCGACTCTTGGTTTCAGCTCAGGTCATGATCCTAGAGTCGTGGGATCAAGCCCCACCCTGGGGCTCCACACTCAGCAGCACAGAGTCTGCTTGTTCCGCTTCCCTCGCTCCTCCCCTCAACTGGTGTGCTCTCTCCCTCTCTCTCTCTTTCAAATAAAAGAATACAATCTTAAAAAAAAAAAAGCACCTTATTTTATAGTGATACTACTGATCTATTTTAATTATAGTTGATGTGTATTCATTATTCAGTTATGTCCACATCAGTAACAAGAGGTGGACCGATGATGACTCAGTCCCCACTAGTCCACAAATAGGTGACATTTGTGTTGTATTTATATTCTCAAGGAATATGCTATTTCCGTCTGAAAGGAAAAGCATATGGAAGAAGTGGAGAGAGACAGAGTGCTGGATTGACAGCCAAAAGATAATAAAATAAGTACAAATAGAAAACAGGTGGGAAAATAAACCAAACCATGTCCCTGAAACATCCTTCCTAGACTCACTCGCACTGCTTCTAGCTTCTGAGGGTAGTAGTCTCTGCCTCCAGTGATCATAGTTGTCATAGAAATTGACAAGCCATTAAAAAACATGAAAAGCATTTTTAGCTTGTGGGGCATCCAAGAACAGGTGGTGGGCTGGATTAATCTTTCATTAAGGAAGGAGAATTTCAAAATTCTGTCCTATATCAGTTATACAATTGATGCTTTATAAAAATTAAGTAGGATGAAATAGACTTCTTAAAAATTTAAGCTTCAGATTTTTCCCCTCCTCTCAACACCATTGCTATTTTCCGTTAAAGGCACTATCTTTAAATTCTCCATGGGAAATTTCCATTGTTTTAACTCAGAGTCAATGAGATACAAAGGAAACGATGAACGCAGAGCTAATAATAATAGCAGCAGTGTAAACAACACTAATAAGGATGGTACAGCACGATCAAAGAATTGGATTCAGTGTCAATAATTAAAATTTTGATCCTCCGATAGGAGAGTTCTTCAATGTTATATTAAAAATCGATGTAATTTAAAAATCATTTTAATAATCATTGAACATTGAATGTTCTAAAACTGCATGGAAACCTTATCCAGAGATTGAGTTCTCTGCTACTGGAGACAGAATGATGTATTTGCACCCAAAAATTCTTATGCACCACATCAGCTGGGGCATAGAAGTACATTCTCTTCAGGGTTGGAACATATGGGAAGCAAAGACAATCTTGGCCCATATTTTTCTGTGTTTTTATCTTAGAAGGAACAAAACTTAACAATATTTTTCTCCATTGGCATTTATGGAATTATGTAGTTTGTCTTAATTAAGGAAATGGAAAGGAACTCGATATTTTTGTGTGAATCCATGTAGGTGGTAAAATATATAAACAAGACAGGAAAAGATGATACACAAGAAAAACACAGCCTTTTCAAGCAAATTGGAAGCAATAGAACATCATATGTCATAATTTTTTTGGTGGAGAGTGATGTGTCAAGTTACTTAGATTTTTTAAAAGTCAGCCATCAACTCATTAACCGATGTTTGCACGCAGATGTTGGCTTGAGCCCTGGAACTGCTTGGTGTGTTCAGGGAAGTGGAGGCTGATACCAGCTCTTCCCAAAGAAAGTGGCTCTAACATAAAAAAATGGTTTCTTTCCTCAAGGCTTACTTGTCACATTATGTTTTGTGAGATGATGAAACAGGACGTTAACTGTGTAATGAGACATGGATGCTCTAACGTCAAGGAGAACACACTTGTTCCTGGTTTCAGACATGGGTCGCCCTTCTGAAGCGATGGCAGGATTTCTTTAGTGCAAATCAGCCGCTAGTTAGAATAATGTAGAAATTAAACAAGTTTGAAAACTCTTCGACCTCCAGCCCCACCCCGATCTCCCTAATGATACTTCGTTATTTTAAGCGGAGATGAGAGACTTTTGGTAATACTGAGCGACTCTGTACTTGGTGCTTTTTTGCCATCGGTAGTGTCCAGGGCCTCTTGTTGACGTGAGCACCCAAATTTTAAATGCTTTTAGATTCTGTATGTGCTTTTGACACTGGTGCTTACAGATGAGTTTCTAGACCTTCATTAAAGTCATTGTAGTTTATTTCTCAAAAGGGACTATTAAAAAGATATGTACAGAGCAAAGTGATGGCATATTTTTAAAATTTATTTTGGTGGCAATGACAATTGACAGTTGTGTTGACAATTATGTGTTTTATTTCAAGGTGAGAAAAATTAACAAGAAAAAGTAACTGTTAATGGAAAAGTAAAAGAATGTCAGAAATGTACGGGGATGGATCACTGGTTGAAATCATATTACGTTTTTTATAGGATTTGTACTTACTCTGGGCTGCTGAATCATTCTTATGTGTACACTCCTTGATTTTTTAAGACTATTCCTACACTCTCCACAATTGGATCATCCACATCATCTAATCTAAAAGAAAAAAAAAAAATCCAGGCTGGCTGAAACCTAAATGGTTCTAGAAAGATAATCACTTATTTTATGCCTTTAAAAGTCTTGTCCAGAAAGGGAATCTCACAGGCTTGTTTGGGTCACGTTCTCGTTTTCCTGAAACACGCGCTGCCCCTGGGAAGCTGTCCCCCACGTGCTGCACTTTGCTCGGGATGGTTTCCGGATCAATAATCATAGAGGGAGAGAGAAAGGGAGAAAGAGAGAGACAGGGGAGGGGAGGAGAGGGGTGGGAGGGAAAGGGAAGCGGGCTGGGAGGAGAAGGGAAGAGAAGGGCGGGAGAGAGGGGAGGAGGGAGGAGCAGCGGGCAGGTAGCAGGTTGGGCCGAGATGGGGGGCCTGATGGTGTCTCGGTGAGAGTTGCCCTCCTCGGGCAGGGCTGCTGGGCCTGTAGCCCTGTGTACACCACACCCTACGCCACACGATCGCTCCTGCCCTAGATGGTATCCTGTAGACGTGCCTGACGCTCTGCTAGACTTTATTTGAATTCTAGGCACTGTGGTCACATGCTATGTACCATTACATGTGTGGCACTGGTCCTACCTGCTGTGTAGTGACTGCTTGATTCCATATACGACCCTATACCCGAGACAGTAGTACTGTACATAGTGGCCTGTGCAGCCGGCACGTGCGAACAGGCCACGGTCACGTGTGGTCTGTGCTGCTGGTTCTCCTTGGTGGGTCACAGCAGCCGGCGGACCCGTGTTCCAGCAGAGGCCTTGCGGCTGGAAGGCCGCCGTTAGTCCAGGGCATCGACGCCTGCCAAAGGGGCGTCGAGGGGTGACCAGAAGGTGAGGACAAGCTCTTTTAGCAGGTGGGGTGTAAACCCTGGGGTTATGAGGGCTAGGCCACTGCTCACCGTGGCCCCCACTACAACTGTGAAGTGAGGAAGGTTGTTCTTAAAGCTCTAGCCTAACTGACTCCCACCGAGATGGTTTATAGGTTCAAACAGGGGCGGGGGGGGGTGGGGAGTACCGAGGGCTGCTCCTCGGCGTGTCCGCTGCATATTTCAATCATGATGCAGAACGCGTGACTAACATCCCTGGAAGCCGAGCCACCCCAGTGCACTCTTCTCTAAGCTTTGAAAGCATTTCTCTTGTGTTTCCTTGAATACATTGGTCCAATCTGGAACAAACGTATTGATTTTGTGCAGCATTGTGGCAGATATTATACCAAGAGGACACGCTACAAAACAATGCGTGGAAGACACTGGTCTGATTTTAACTATCCGGAGGAAGCTGGCTACTCAGCAGCACGGTATTTTTTCATTTCATGGTGGACCGTGGGCAAAAAAAGAGAAAAAAAAGTGTTAAGTGCATTTGGGGAGCATAAACTAGGATCCCAGGTTATATACTTAATTTGGAAAGACAGCCACTAGGCATTTAGGGAAGACTAGGAAACTTAATTTATAAAGAAGACCATTTGGCAATGTAAGAAGCCACGAGATGCACAGGTGCGTCCCTTCTCCACGGCCCCACGCATGCTCAGGGACCTCCATCAAGCGGCCAAGGGCCAAGGGCCACTTGGTAGGAGTCACGTGAAGCAAGAGTGTTTTGTTGACACCTCCATTCATGAGACTGTTGACAAATCAGGGCTTCGACCCCAGATTGCCTCCCCTAACCACAGAGCAAATCACGTCACGAGGATTTCCAGTCAGTTCTGTGATGGAGACTTGGCTTCCTTTTGTGTGTATGTGTGTGACTAATTGCTAGGCCCACATGGATATATATGAGTATGAATTAAATAAAGTCTTAAGGATAGTTAATTCTGATAATTTGGGAAAAATATTTCAAAGATTTTAAATATTTATTTGAGCAAGAGAGAGAGCTGGGGGAGGAGCAGAGGGAGGAAGAGAGAGGGGGAAAGAATCTCAAGCAGACTCTGCAGTGAGTGTGGAGCCCACCCTGGAGCTCATCCCAGGGCCCTGAGCTCATGACCAGGAGTTGGATGCCGGAGGACCAGGCATTGGATGCTTAGGACCAGGAGTTGGATGCCTGAGGACCAGAGGTTGGATGCCTAAGGACCAGGAGTTGGATGCATAATGACCAGGAGTTGGATGCCTGAGGACCAGGCGTTGGATGCCTGAGGACCAGGAGTTGGATGTGTAATGACCAGGAGTTGGATGCCTGAGGACCAGGCGTTGGATGCGTAATGACCAGGCGTTGGATGCCTGAGGACCAGGTGTTGGATGCGTAATGACCAGGCGTTGGATGCCTGAGGACCAGGCGTTGGATGCCCGAGGACCAGGTGTTGGATGCCTGAGGACCAAGAGTTGGATGCGTAATGACCAGGCGTTGGATGCCTGAGGACCAGGCGTTGGATGCGTAATGACCAGGCGTTGGATGCCTGAGGACCAGGCGTTGGATGCCTGAGGACCAGGCGTTGGATGCCCGAGGACCAGGTGTTGGATGCCTGAGGACCAAGAGTTGGATGCGTAATGACCAGGCGTTGGATGCCTGAGGACCAGGAGTTGGATGCCGGAGGACCAGGCATTGGATGCTTAGGACCAGGAGTTGGATGCCTGAGGACCAGAGGTTGGATGCCTAAGGACCAGGAGTTGGATGCATAATGACCAGGAGTTGGATGCCTGAGGACCAGGTGTTGGATGTGTAATGACCAGGCGTTGGATGCCTGAGGACCAGGCGTTGGATGCCTGAGGACCAGGTGTTGGATGCCTAACCAACTGAGCCACCCAGGTGTCCCACGGGAAAAATTATTTTCAGATTTCAGGACGCTTTAGATATACCGGGATACAGATGACCTTCAAAGTCTGTTAATATAAGAAAAATTAAACTTTTCACTTTTGAGGAACCCGGAAAAGTTTTTCCCGGATTCCTACTTTCACTTAAAGACCCGGCCTGTGTGTCGCAAGGTCGTGGCGCCAAGCAGGGCTCAGAAGGCCAATGCTGCAGGGGACCCTCCAGGGGCAGAGACGCCTGAACCCGATGCTGAGCGCGGGCTCCTCAAGTCACGGGGCGTCGTACCACAAGGAGATAAAGAGGCTCCAACTCACACCCTCACAAGCGACGCCTTCCGGAAGCCCGGGCGGCGAGTCATAGCTGAAAGCCACCGCAGTGGCACAGGTGTCTGCTCAAGGGACTCGCTCGGCGACTTACTTTATTTTTTCAAGTGTGAGATAAGAAAATGAGGCTTCGGTGAGGACGTGTAGAGGTCGTGCTTTCCGCGCTTCTGCTTCTGGAATAGTCTGATAGTATTTGGGCGAGACCTTCTCTCATTCTCTAGGCAGAAATAAAACTCCTAAACTTTTATGGAAAGGTTGCCCTCTAAATAATACTTCCAGCCAAGACTGCAAGTTCCATAAATCTCGTGCCCAAGCGTGAGTTGCTCCTTTCCCAGCTGCTGGAGTTACCGATGCCTACCGGGCGGGGGGGGAGGGCAGGCACTTTTAATCTAGCATTTTCTGCATCTTTGTCTTTCGTCATTTTATTTATTTTCAATACAGAAAGAAATACCCAAGTGGAAGAAATGTAATCACACCCTTTCAAGCTCTTTTGTACCAAAATGGCTAATAAACAATAGGATTTCTGTGATCATAAATTAATACTAAAGCTATTCATCGGTTCTGCCTCTGGACTCAAATACTACAGAACAGAGAATCTCCCCTCCTCTCTTTAGATGGGATAAAAAAGTGAAATTTCTCTTTCTGCTTCACTGTCCAGTCTTTGATGAGCTTCAGGTCTTGGAATCTGAGAAGTTGGAATGGATCATTAGGTTTTTCAGTTGACGTGGACGGAAGAAAGAACCTGATTGTACATTTTTTTGCAAGATTTTAAATAAATAACATCCGCTGTCTTAGCCATCGATGATTTAATTTTTTAACACGTGCCTCCAACCTTTAATTTTCTGCAAAGCAGCCATATCAATTATTAATTCATCTATATTTCCTCAAAGCGAGTCAGACTTAAGAGCCTTCATAAATATTTAAGGACGCTGCTACAAAATAAACAAAAACTTTCGCTTAACTTTTAATTGCAAGTTTGAGAACCAATGATTGCAAAAGCAACAGAAAAGCAAGACAAACATGACAAAGAATCCAGAGAGGGAAAAAAAAATGAAAAAAAAAACGTCAGCACTAAAAGAACAAGGAGCCATAACCCCTCACCGTCTTGGTTTTACAATGTGAATCTCACTTACGGCACATTTAACTAACGGGAGAAATGATGTGGCCGAATTTAACTCAGGCCTGAAATTAAGGGATAGCCCTTAATTTCTGATCGCTCCCTTCTCTCCCTTTCTCGCTCTCTCCCGCACACCCTGCCCCGCGTGCTGTACTCTGCACTCTTCAGCACCAACACTAAGTTACTGAAAGAAAAAATACACGATATTTCCAAACAGCTGGCCTGTAGTTAAATAATAACAGCTCTAGCCTTCCTTTCTCATGATCCTTAGTGAAGCTTTCGAGATAGATGTGGTTAGGGGTCGGGTGGTGTGACCTTATCGGAAAATAGAGTTTTTCCAGGTCCAAGATGTTAAGATGAGGTCACGGAGAGTTAGGGCGGCCTCTAATGCAATAGGAGGACCCCGGTTTCCTTATAGGACGAGGAGAAGCATCACAGGGAGACATAGAGGGAGAAGTACGGTGACAACAGAGGCAGACATCAGAGAGATGCACCTAGAAGCCCAGGAATGTCAGGGATTGTGGGACGACGGAAGCTAAGGAGGGCAGGGAACAGATTCTTCCCCAGAGCCTTCGGGGAAATCGTGGCTCTGCTGACATCTTGACTTTGGGCTTCCAGCCCCCAGGATGGTGAGAAAATGAATGTTTATCATTTTACACCACCCAGTTTGCGGCACTTGGTTATTACAGCGGCCCTAGGGAGCTATGCTAGATACTAGAAGCACATCGATTTCTTTTTCTTTTTTTTTTTTTGAATTATGAATTAAAACATATGTCCCGAGCATCTAGAATGTATGTACGGTTTAGCAAGTAATCATAAAGCAAGCATTCATTTGACCGCTCTCTAGGGCACTAAACAAGGCCCTGCTGCGTTCCAGAAGGGCTCGGGGTACCCCGTCCTCTCCGTAGCCCGGGAGAGCTGCCCCCTGACGTCCTCGATTCCATCACCTCTGGGATCATATTGTAAAAAATATGCTTTAATGTTTATGTTGATAAATATCCTTTGAAGAAGGATATATTTAGATTGAACCAACCTGTATAAAAATGGGTTTTAAACTCTACTTAGGCAAATTCACAAGCTACTGACTGATAAGTAGAAATCCAACCATTACTCGGCAAAATCCCATTTATTATTTTTTATTTATTTATTTATTTATTTATTTTTATTTTTTAATGATAGTCACACACACACAGAGAGAGAGGCAGAGACACAGGCAGAGGGAGAAGCAGGCTCCCTGCAGGGAGCCCGACGTGGGATTCGATCCCGGGTCTCCAGGATCACGCCCTGGGCCAAAGGCAGGCGCCAAACCGCTGCGCCACCCAGGGATCCAAAATCCCATTTTAAATAGCCGTCCTCATTACCAATTCATTCACTGCACACTTCTTACTGGAGACCTACTGACTGAGCTTCATTTTTCAAGAATTTTCTAGAATAGAGATTAGAGCTAATGTCAATGATCCTACTTTAAAAAAATACATAAAGTAAAATGTAATTCTTTTATAGTATGAGTTTTAAAGTTCCGCTTAGGTAACTCCGCAAGCTTCTAACTGACAAATAGGGATTTAAACCATTACTCTGCAAAATCATATTTTATTTTATTTTATATTTTATTTTATTTTATTTATTTTATTTTATTTTATTTATTTTATTTTATTATTTTATTTTATTTTTTAGTTTTTTTTTTTTTCAAAATCATATTTTAAGTAGCCACACTTATTATCCATTCATTCACTGCACACTTCTTACTGGAGACCTACTGAGCGAGCTTCGTTTTTCAAGAATTTTCTAGAATAGAGTTTAAACGTGGTGTCAGTGGTCCTACTTTAACAGAATGCATAAAGCAAAATGTAATTCATTTTATGGTCATACTTCACCGTTGCACGCACATGGAGAGTTTGTGGGATGTAGTAATATTCTTTGGGACACAGAACATTTCATCCATGCAGTGGGGTTTACCGATTTATAGATTAACTAGACTACGAAAACCCAAGCGCCCAGTTGTAGAGAGGCTACACATCTCAGCCTTTAGGAAACCACTAGGTTCGTCTAGACGTGTCCAGTTACTGAACTTGCCCCGTCTGTGCGTACAAAGCCCTTTTGGTATCTCCGTGTATGTTTATCGCTGATACAAGGTAGATGAGTCTTTGGCTCGGGTTTATGGACTGCTCACTGCCCCATGCGAGCAGGACCCGGTGCGACCCGCGAGGACGTAGAGGGAGTCGGCCCACTTTCCTTCGTGCAGCACTAAAACGTTTGTCCGTAGAATCTGTCAAATGTCTTGAGCGCATTGGAACGCAAGTGTTCTCTGCTTTCTGAGAAGCTCACTGTTCCCAGAAGAAAATAACGGATTAGCGAATGATTATAACGCGATGCATCCTGTTTAAGGTGCATTTTGTAAAAGGCGAAAGATTTATACGATCTGAAGAGAAACCAGAGTATAGGGATCCCTGGGTGGCACAGCGGTTTGGCGCCTGCCTTTGGCCCAGGGCGCGATCCTGGAGACCCGGGATCGAATCCCACGTCGGGCTCCTGGTGCATGGAGCCTGCTTCTCCCTCTGCCTATGTCTCTGCCTCTCTCTCTCTCTCTCTCTGTGTGACTATCATAAATAAATAAAATAAAAAAAAAATAAAGTGCATTTTGCCATCCCCGCAAGAAGCTGGTGACCGCCACCTGGAGAGGAAGCGCTCGGTTCACACAGGGAACGGAGTATGAAAAGCCTCCCTTGCGTCTCGAAGAGTAGGAACTGGTTGGTAGGGAATTGGGGATCCGAGAAGGGTAAGAGTGTGTGGCACGTAGTGAATTTTTTTAATGCCAGCAAACACACTGAACATATTTATTATTACCTTTGCACTAGTTCTTTTTTTTTTTAAAGGTTTTATTTATTTATTCGAGAGAAAGAGTGTGAGCGGGGAGGAGCAGCGGGAGAGGGGGAGAGTCTGAAGCAGACTCACCACTGAGCGTAGAGCCTGCCCCACCGGTGGCTCGATCGCAGGCCCCGAGATCATGACCTGAGCTGAAGCCAGATGCTGGCCTGATGCGTGTATAATTCCTACAGTTTCGTCGCCAAGGGCTGAGAAGGGGGGAGGACGAGCTGAGCTGAAGCCTCACGCCGCTAGAAGCAGAGCTGCAGGTGGCAGGTGGGGATGCAGATGGCCTTGTCAGAGAGGCCTTACGGGGAAGCAAGTGCGGGCACCGCTACGGGGGGTGGTGCAGGAGTGCGTGTCCAGGGCGTCTCCTGCCCAGAGAGCAGAGTTCGAGAAGGAGCAGAGAGCAGAGGGGCTCGGCTCTGTGGATACGCAGGCGGCGGGGAGGGGGCGGACAGGGCCCACAGAGAAGCCAGGGACTCCGGCCAGCGGCCTCCCCAAATGCAAGAGGAAGGGACTTTGTTTCATTTTCCTTTGCTCCTAAAAGTTTTGACAAAGGAAAACACTATTGCACACAGATAAAATGGCCAGTGTCTGAATTGATTGCCAGACTCTCTACAATTTTCCTTCATTATTTTAAAAATATTACCTGTAATTCTATATAATACTATATATCTTGTTTTCACCTCTTTATCTAATCAAGCTTATCAGAGGTTTGTCCGCTACACCGATCTTATCAAGGACTTAAATAACTTTACCTTTTTAAAAGTTTTTGTTTAAATTCCAGTTAGCTAACACACATTGTGGTATTAGTTTCAAGTGTGCCCGCGTCTGTCTGTCGCGGCCCGGAGATGAGGGCCCACACCCTGCTGCGAGGGACCGTTGTCACCTCGTGGTTCAATTAAAGACGGTAACCAGACTTTTAAACCATGAGATTTTAAAAATATTCCGGAAACTTATGCTTTATTTACTTTGGGCTCCTTTCTGCCCCACGTGCTTACTCAGGAGACAAATTTTCCATCTACGTAAGAAGAGCCCTTGCACGTCTTCGGGGGCTCCTAGCGTGTCCCCGGGCGAGCTCGTTGAGCACCCAGGCTCGCAGGGTGTGCAGAGTGAAATTATAAGGTCGTGACACGAATCCACAGTTTCTCATTGATGCAACCGGCAAATGTGCTCCGCTGTGTCAGCGATTCATAGAGCATCTCTCGTCACAAGATATTTAAAGTATTATTATTATTATTTTGCCTGAAACATCCAAATAAGAGCTTTTAGACCCTCTTTGAATGTGAGTCAAGAAACTGACCTCACGGTTCCCTCCTCTCCCGCTTCCTTCTCTCCCTCCCTCCCTCACTTCCTTTTATTTTGGCCTCCGCCCCCCTCTTCGTTCTGCTGAGGAGCCTGCACCTGGTGGAGGAGCGAGCAAGTGACCCGATGGCCCGATGGCAAAGTCGTCGGCTGACCTTGTCCTGCACAGCTGTCCAGGCGGCCGCACAGTCAGCCCCCAGCCCTTCGTCTGTGCTCATTTAGGTTCCGAACCACAAAACCACTGGGGCTTCCTCTCCTCTCCTCTCCTTTTCCTTCCGCTCCCCTCCCCTCCCCTCTCCTCCCCTCCCAGCTCCTCCCCTTCCCTCCCCTCTCCTCTCATCTTCTCTTCTCCTCTCCTTTTCCCTCCCTTCTCCTTTTCCCTCTCCTCCCCTCCCCTCCCCTCTCATCCCCTCCTCTCCTCCCCTCTCCTCTCCTTTTCTCTTTCCTCTCCTGTCTTCTTCTTTTTTTTTTTTACAAGTTTTGCCATCTTTTTCCACAACCCAATCTTGATACATGTTGAAGATTAAAATTAACCTTAAAGTTAACCTTAATTAACTAACCTGTGATTCCTTAAAAATTTTTTTTTAAAACTATGTATTTATTTATTTACTTTTAGAGGAGGAGAGGGTGGGTGTGCGTGCGAGTGGGGGAAAGGGCAGAAGGTGAGGGAGAGGGAGCGAACCCCAAGCGGACACCCTGCTGAGTGTGGAGCCCATTGTGGGCTCCGTCTCACGACCCTGAGGTCAAGACCTGAGCAGAAATCAAGACTTGGATGTTTACCTGACGGAGCCACCCAGGCGCCCTTAATCTTCAAAAGAAAATTTTTAAAGATTTTATTTATTTATTTGACAGAGAGAGAGGGAGGGAGGGAGAGCAGGTGGGCACAAGCAGGGGGGGGGGGCAGAGGGAGCGGGAGAAGTGGGCTCCTCACTGAGCGGGGGGCTCGGAGGGGGCTCATCCCAGGGTCCGGAGATCATGACCTGAGCCGAAATCAACAGTCGGCCCCTTCACTGACTGAGCCACTCAGGTGCCCCTGATCTTCAGGTTTTTAAATAAAAATACAGAGTCCTTTTCTGGCTGGAAGCAAACCAAGTAACTGAGTTTGAAAATGGCAAGAAAAAAGATGTTTCTTTCTTTCTTTCCCCCCCTTTCCTTCTCCTTTCTCCGCCTCCTCACTCCTTTCTTCCCCATTCCTTGTCTTTTCCTTCTTTTATTTTTCCCCCTCCAAAGAAAATACTTATGTGAATGAAGCAAACTACATTCCATTTTGATAATTTGGCATTTTGTGTTTTTTAATTTCATCTTTTCCCCATGAAAATTTTAGAGTGAATTTGGCTTGCAAATAAAGATGAAATTGTCCCACTTTCTGGTGATATAGGGAAGGTCAGCAAAATAAGCACATCTGTGAAATTTCAGCTGCTTTTAATATACTGTGGTTGCAGCGAGAGACAGCTGCTAAAACCTGTGGTTACCTTAGTACCTAATACAATTCAAGGCAAACAGGACAGCAGATCTTTGTATGTATATAGTAGATAAAAGTACGTAAAATGTATGTTAAACCTCATTTTCAAAATATAAGTACAGAAAACACTTGTGAAATTTAATGTAATTACATGGTAGTTTCTAGAATTTTGCAATTTCTTCATATATGGTGATTATATTGTGGGAAGTCGGTAATTCGATGAATGATTGCCAAGTTCTCTTATTTAATGACACCACAATAATGCCAACAATTCCTTTTTTTGTCGCTGTGCAATTTTTTTTCATTACTTAAAATGGTTATGTCCTACCAAACAATGAAAAAGCCCAGACTAAGAATATATTTCATGAGAATGAAAAGATAAACTTTTTTTTATTCTCTATACCCTTCCTTTATATCTTGTGAAATAGTGAAATAGAGCTGAAGCTGAAAAAAACCCGAACTTTTGGAAATTCATATTATTTCAGATCATCCCAGAATTTCAATAGCTCCCCAGGAAATTACTTCTCACCCTAGAAAGTGTCCTTTGTATGAGATGATAGTCATAAGCCTTCATGCTCCCGATGGTTGTTTGGACCCGCTCTCCCTTCTGTCGTATGGGGATTGCGCATAAAGGAAGGGAAAAGGAACACGGCAACATCACCAGTCCTAGAACTTTGGTATTTAGGGACGTCTACTAAATAAGTGCTTTAGTCCTTAAACAGTTTCTGATTTACTCACCCACATTATTTGTCTCTTTTTTATTGCCATAATACCTACCCCTCGTAATATTTAGTTATTGAAAAGCTATAGATGACTGAAATAAAGGTACGAATCTCAGAAATAGAAAATATCTCTTGGGGAGGATATGGGGTAACAAGATACACAAAATACTATATGGATATTTTTAATGCTTTTGTTATAACCTATTGCTTTACCGTAATTCTGTTTACTTTTTTTTTTTGCTGTGACTTTATATGAAAAAAATAAAAAGTGTGTTTTATGTTTTCCCATTTAATTGCCCCTTTAGGGTTTGCTACAAAAGGAGTCATCTTAGAGGAGCAAAACTTCAGACTTGTTCTAATTTCTTTTTATTTCCCCTCCGTGTAAATCCAAGTCACAACCCAACAAATAGTACAAAATGATTTTTTTAAAGGATTTTATTTATTTATTCATGAGAGACACAGAGAGAGAGACAGAGATATAGGCAGGGGGAGAAGCAGGCTCGATCCCAGCACCTCAGGATTGAGTAGGACCCCAAAAGCAGACGCTTAGCCACTGAGCCACCCAGGTGTCCCCCCAAATAATTTTTTTCCTGAACTTCATTATGGCACAGTCACTAAATCCTATATGTAATGCCTCATCATTATTTGTCCAATATGTTTTGTCAATCAAAGGTTTCACAGGTTCTATTTCCCCGATTGAAATCGCTTGCAGAGCTCTGATTCAGGTCATTCTTGGGAGAATAGTGATCAGGCCCAGGGATCAAGCTCACCTGCAAGGCCCAGGGATCGAGCGCACCTGCAAGGCCCAGGGATCGAGCGCACCTGCAAGGCCCAGGTATGAAGCGCACCTGCAAGGCCAGGGATCAAGTGCACCTGCAAGGGCAGGGATGAAGCACACCTGCAAGGGCAGGGATCAAGCGCACCTGCAAGGCCCCCCGGGGCAGCAGGCATGGCAGCCTTGAGTGTCTGTGCAGCCCCGCGTCTCAGCGCACTGTCCACGATGCGCTCTTCAAGCAATAGCAATGCTCGGGTGGGAAGAATCCAGAAGTGGATGTAAGAAGCGACCTTCGTCCTGTTGAGCGCGGGCAGCTCGGGTCACAGAAAGCGCGATTCACTGTCCCCCCACCCAGTGCGTGCTGCGGGGCTGACCCCCGAGGCGGGCGGCAGGTGCAGGGCGTGCACGGGGACCGCTACCTTCCCCGCGGGCAGGTGCTCGGCGCTGCGGCCTGGGGTGGGGCTGGGGCAGGGCTAGGCACCCCGAGGTGCGGAGGCACCTGCCAGGGGCGGGCGGCTGCCCTTGGCTTCCCGTGTGGGCATCGTCCCCTTCCAAGCTGGCTGAGACCCCCAGGATCCAGGCCTACCCCTGAGACGGCGGCTGGGGCGAAGCGGCAGGGCAGGGCCCGCGGACAGAGAGCCTGGGGCACGGGGCTGCGGCTGGGGCTGGGCTGGGGCTGGGCTGGGCCAGGGCGCTCGGCGCTGCGGCACCCACCCGGCCCGCCGCACCCACCTGTCCCCGCGACACCCACCTGTCCCCGTGACACCCACCTGACCCCACCGCACCCACCTGTCCCTATAGCACCCACCTGCCCCCGCAGCACCCACCTGTCCCCGCCACACCCACCTGTCCCCACAGCACCCATCTGTCCCCACAGCACCCACCAGTCCCTGCAGCACCCACCGGTCCCCACAGCACCCACCCACCCCTGCCAGCACCCACCTGTCCCAGAGGCACCCACCTGTCCCCATGGCACCCACCTGTCCCCACCACATCCACCTGTCCCCGTGGTCCCCCTGCGGCACCCACCCACCCCCGCCAGCACCCACCTGTCCCCACCAGCACCCACCTGTCCCCGCAGCCCTTTCCTCCCTCCCAGCCTCACTTCATCCACGTGATCACCAACAGGGGAGGTCGTCCCTTCTTTTTTTTTTTTTTGAGGTCGTCCCTTCTACACCCTGAGCAGCATCAGGAGTGCCCAGAGGTCGAGTTATCTGGGGGAAAACTTCAGAGGACATTTCTTTTTTTATTTTTAATTTTTTTTCCAAGACAAGGACATGGGGCCGGGGGGAGGGGGGGCAGAGTGCATGGCAAGGTGGCTGCAACAGGCCAGGAGGCTGTGGAACCGGGCCCAGGGCATGGGACTCAGCCCTCCTGCAAATCATCTAGTGTTATAGTGTCTCGATTTTTCCACCTTTATTATGGGTCCATCACACGCACTCCCAGAATCCGGCCAGAAAATTTCACCCACGTCCAGCTGCCAATGAATCTTCGGGGCTGCCTGCCTGCCCTGACGCTGGAAGGCTCCGGCCTCCTGCCCGCCCTCACCTCCCGCTGCCCCGCAGCCTCGCCCTCCGGGAGGGAAGATCCTGGGCCGCAGCAGCTCTCTCCCCGAGCCAGCTTTGGGGCAGGCTGGTCCTAACCACCGTTACTAGTCTCCATGCTTCACTATTAAAAATATATATATATATATTTGGGGGTCTTAGTTTATTTTGAATTGGCAGAAGCATTCGCAAGAGCCTTGTCCTTTAAAGCCCTGTTTTCCTCACAACTCTGGAGCTTTCCAGTCCTTCGTCTTCTTTACGGGAAAAGCTGTTTTTAACTCAGGAAGAATCGAGGAAAAAAAATTGTCCTTCTACGAGTCAGAGACAAGCCATAGGAAGAGTTGTTGCTTTAGGGGAAATCAGAAAAAAATAATATGAAACCACGTTTCATCCACTAATTGTATTTCAATAGTGATTGTTATTCCTTTTGACACGAAAGGCCGTTTCACTGAACATTCCCTTAGTTCCTACCTTTCCATGAAAGGTGGAACCTTTAACCTTTCTCATGCTCTGGCCATCCTGCTCGTTTAGGGCCCGCTCACAGAAGACAGGAGAGGGAGGTTTTAAAAGATGGAGATACTTGCGGGTGGCCTGGCTGTGAGAAGGGAGGCGCTTACCAAGGCAACCTTGGCCTTCTGATCACCCGTTACCTGCCGCCTCCATGCAACTTGCAGCCCCGTTACCGCCCACCGTGTCGAGTCCACTACAAAGAGCGCTATCCCAGCCTCAAGGGTGGCTGTAGGACACGAGCTTTGAGCTAATGTCGCACAGGAGATCCGCTATTTCTCACTGCGCTTCCCCAGTTGGCATCTTGCAGGAGCTTGTTTACTACTCCACGGCAGAGTGGATTGCTTTCTTTCTTTCTTTTTTATCTTTTTAAAGATTTCATTTATTTATTTGAGAGAGAGAGATAGAGGGGGAGGGAGGGAGGGAGCACAAGCAGGGGGAGTGGCATGTGGAGGGAGAGGGAGAAGCAGGGGGCCGGATGCGGGGCCCCATCCCAGGGCCCTGGGACCGTGACCTGAGCTGAAGGCAGATGCTTAACCTACGGAGCCCCCAGGATCGGTTTATCATTAAAAAAAATTGGCCTGACATAGAGCCTGCTTTCTGCTTTATGTCATCAAATAATTGAAAATTCCACACTTACAGGTGGGATATCTGAAGAATGGAATCAATAGATACAGGAATAGAAATTAAAATGGATTTTGGCTTAGGTCATAACATGGCGAGGTAACTTTCCTTCCAACATTTTGCAACTGGATGATGCAGTTATTTTAAGTATGTTGAAGAGAAGGGAAAAATGTGTATCTGGGCTTTTATGCTGGTTTTTGTTCTGGAAAAATTGAAAATAGCTGATTTACCTTCTTTCTTTCTCTATCTCTATCTCTATTTTTTTTTTTTTTTTTTTTGTAAAAGAAACACTGAAGGCCTTCGTAGTTGAAGTCTGGGTGACCTTTCACAGGAATCACGCAGGCGGCTATGCAGGGTTCTTTTAATGGCCGTACAGTGGTACAATCAGTTTTACTTGAAGAGGAGCCCTCTGGGCGGCAGGGTAACTAGCTTAATAGCTTTTCAAGAGGCCACATCTGAAACAAGTCCTTAAAAATGCACTTTAGGAATTTAAGTATTAAATGGGCAGGTGAGGGGAAGTCCCGTGGCTGCAGGGAGGTGGACTAGGAGACCTGGCAAATGCAGGTGGCTACGGCCAGCCAGGCCCCCACCTGCGCAGGCCTTGTCCAGCTTGCCAGCTGGCTTGGCTTTGCGACAGCGAGCAGTGTTTTTCTCAACACTCCCAGGTCCCAGACACTCTGCTCCAAGAGAGCGGCCTTAGAGATACATCTGCTTCGTCTTACATTCTAATTTCTCTCACCTTTTGCCCACTTAACGTGGTTAACATACCCTTGCACATCACGATTAGCCTGTGAAGGACTCCCACCCCCCGGGGCTTGGAGATTTGTTCAGTCCAGTCCAGCCATTATTTCCATCCGTGGAAGCCGGGAGGAGGGCATCGGAATGGAGCACGCGAACTGTGGCTCTAGTTTAAAGTTACCCCCAGTCTTGGTGTGAGATGGGGATTTGCACCCGTGAATTGGAGGGGCTGTTGAGCATCGTGCTGGAGGGCCCTTTCCTTAAGTCAAAGTCACCTGGCTTACGATGCCATCTCTACCTCTGCTTTACGGATCCCCTTGACTTCTTCAAGCTTTGGCATCCTTGACTGGAATTTAGGAATCCACATGATATTTACCTCATTGTGTTGTGGTGATTAAATTAAATATTCCAAGAAAGGTTAGCACAGAGCCTAGCACATAGTAAGTTCTCAGTATATGATGGTTATTTTTTTTTGCAAAGATATTTCCCATTTCTTAAGTATCGTATTAGGCAATGACTCTATTGAACTTAATTATCTTTTTTTTTAATGTCAAGGAAAGCATGGCTTCCATTAATTGGGATGAACTTATATTTACTAAAAAATGGAACAAAAACGTCTGATTTCTGGCTCGGCGGATGGGGGAAAGATGAAGTTGCACGAACTAGGAAAGGTTCTGGAACAGGTTCAGAAGTTGCCTAGTCTTGGTCCGGAACACTCTAAAGGAAAGAGGCCCCAAATAGAGCTCAGCATTGGAGGAGCGTTCTTGGTAAGGTGTGATGGCAGGAAAGGAAGAAAATTTTGAATCCTGGAGATAGATGTCAGACAGCCATGAGATTTATCAGAAGTACTATTTTTTTTCCCTCCAGAACACAGGGCAGGTATAACAGTTGACCACTATTTGGCAAACAGATAGCAGGTGTTATTAAACACAGACCAAGTTCTACTATTGATTCTGTACCCTGCTTTGTGCCACGTGCGACCTATACAAGGGCAAGTTATGGTCTCTGCCCACAAGGAGAGTAGAGCGTGTAACTTCAATAGTTATAGATTAATATGGTTCAAAGTAAATTGATAAGTTTGTTGGCTGGAGGAAAAGAGGTATTGGGAAAATGATTCTATTATAACAGTAAGAACAGCCAGTGAGGATTGCCAAAACTATTTTTTAGATGTTGATTAGTTGGGTTTGGATTACTAGGTCTCAAAGCACCTTATGGAGGTACAGTGACTCGAACAGTTTGGTAGGACTGTGGGGACAAAGATCAATGGGTCAGAAGAGATGGCAGACAGGGTCGTCAGGAACTCATGACTTTGATGTCTAAAGAGGCCAGTGTTGTGATATTGTGTCCGTGAGTAAGAGATTCTAAAGCAACTCTCTGGATATAATTGTTTTTTAAAAAAATAGGCCTTATTCTCCTCACTTGAAAACAGGAACATGCAAAAAAAAGGAACTACGTATTAAGAAATCTCACTCTGATGTCAACCAGTTATTATTCTTTTTTTTTTTTTTTTTTTGAGGCCAAAGGATGTTAGGTATTTTTTATTTTATTTTATTTTTTATTTTTATTTATTTTATTTTATTTTTTTAATAATTTATTTTTTATTGATGTTCAATTTGCCAACATACAGAATAACACCCAGTGCTCATCCCGTCAAGTGCCCCCCTCAGTGCTCACCACGCAGTCACCCCCGCCCTCCTCCCCTTCCACCACCCCTAGTTCGTTTCCCAGAGTTAGGAGTCTCTCATGCTCTGTCTCCCTTTCTGCTATTTCCTACCCATTTCTTCTCCCTTCCCCTCTATTCCCTTTCACTATTATTTATATTCCCCAAATGAATGAGAAATTCCCCTTTAAGAAGAAGTCCGATGGAACAATCCACAAAAACAGGGACTGAATAGGTATCATGATGACACTAAACTCATATCTTTCAATAGTAACTCTGAATGTGAACGGGCTTAATGACCAGTGAATATTCTTAAGAAAAATATTTTTTTGTTTTTGTTTATTTTTTTTTATTTATTTGTGATAGTCACAGAGAGAGAGAGAATGAGGCAGAGACACAGGCAGAGGGAGATGCAGGCTCCATGCACCGGGAGCCCGATGTGGGATTCGATCCTGGGTCTCCAGGATCCCGCCCTGGGCCAAAGGCAGGCGCCAAACCGCTGCGCCACCCAGGGATCCCTCTCAAGAAAAATTTAAGAGAAAGCTTTTGAATACATAGGATGGTTGCAACTTTTTCTTTAAATGAACTTTTTGTCCCAGCAAAATAACCCATGGAGCCCTCTATCTGAACTGTCATTCATCAATCTAAAGAAGTTCCCCATAAATTTAATTAGGAAATTGGCTTTGCTTTCGAAAGAAGGCATTATTATGTCCCTTACAACATTTTTCTCTTTGTCAGACATTTACCTTGTTTAGGAGAGATAATTCACACACACGCCAATACAGGATAGAATAAATACCTATTTGGGGACAAAGATGATGTTGCATTTGGCAGTGTCTTACACGCATGTATCACAGGGCTTGGGGAGGAGAAAACAGTCTTCTCCTAGGACTCTCTTTTGAGAGATGCAGAGACGATCTAGAAATGGACTGCAGTTCCTCAGTGAGTGCCCTTGTCTGAAATGCTGAGTGGTTCCCATAGCACTAGAACCAGCCTGGTGTAGTCTATTATCGTTTCCTGCCTTGAATTGATTGAGTAAATAATTAAACACCTGTTGAGCTGCACAGCATTTTCTATGACCCATGTCTGGGGTGGGGCTGGGGGAATGAGAATGCACAGAACCTTTCCTCAAGGAGCCGAGGGGCATTTGATGCATAAAGAATGTCCACTAGCCTTCTACCTACTGCAAAACAGGAGAAAATAAAGTTATAAAGTCTTTTTTGTTTGTTTGTTTTTGTTTTTGTCTTTCACTAGTGGGATATATAGCTTAAAAAGGCCCAGATAAGTTTAAAAAGTCCCAGTATGGGGATGCCTGTGTGGTTCAGTGGTTGAGTGTCTGCCTTTGGCTCAGGTCATGATCACGGAGCCCAGGGATCGAGTCCCACACAGGCTCCCTGCATGGAGCCTGCTTCTCCCTCTGCCTGTGACTCTGCCTCTCTCTCTCTGTGTGTGTGTCTCTCATGAATAAATAAATAAAATCTTAAAAAAAAAAAAGTCCCAGTATGAATCTTCCTGAGGCCAAGGCTTAACTCTTATCTGCTCTCAGGTTCCTAGATTCTATTAAACGACCTTTTCTTTGCCTATTGGATTTCACACAAGAGACCCTTTTAAATGGAAAGTTTGGGCTCTTAGGAGTTTGCTCTTTCTGGAAAACAATGAGAGCCACAGACTTAGTTCAAACCATTTATTTCCTCCTCTACAGACTAATACCACTGAAAAGAGCTGTGTTTACCCCTACTTGTTGGCAGGTATAGCAGTGAACATACACACTATCTTCTTTCCTTCTTTTTTTTTTTTTTTTCTTAAAGATTTGCTTATTTGAGAGAGAGGGAGAGAGGGAGAGTGTGAGTGAGCGCGAGTCGGGGAGGGGCAGAGGGCGAGAGCATCCTCAAGCAGACAAGCAGACTCCCCGCTGAACGCAGAGCCCCCCATGTGGGGCTCCAGTCCAGGACCCTGAGATCATGACCTGAGCCAAAATCACGACTCCGCTTCTTCACTGACTGAGCCATCCAGGTGCCCCAACATAGACCATTTTAATCTAACCATTTTTAACTCACCGTTAAAAAATAGGTACGGTAAGTAATTGGTTGACTTATGGCCAACACTATAGACACTCCTGGCACATTGTAAAGCCAACACTATATAGAGAACAAGTTTACGGATGACCTCAGCGGGATTATGCAGCATGAAATCATGCTTTGAGGGCCGGTGGAGCTAGAGAGAGACGCTAGGAGGCTTAGCACATGGGGATACTTGCTTCAGGATACGGATGCTTCTTGGCTCAGAGTTCGGTCATTAACTTAACATCCTACCCTGGTCTTTGGACAGCTTTGTTTAAAATTGCTCATCTCAAAAAAAAAAAAAAATTGCTCATTGTTTGACCTCATGATTCCTTATACAGAAATCACAAGGGGTGATTTATAAGGGTCTATTGGCCAATATCCTACCTTCTCCTTGAGAGTGTTAAAAAGATCCAACTTTTCAACTCCTTAAAGCTAGACACATGGAATTCTGAAAGTAGAAGATGGTAAGAGCTCCTCAAGCACCGAGCACCATTGCTCCTGCGAAAACCAGCCCGGAAAGCCCCTGCCTCGCGGTCGCGAGCCTTCACCTCCCCGTCGTCAGCGGGAGGCCCGGCCCTGGAGCCAACCTGTCTCTGCTCCCAGTTTCGTGCTCAGCCCCCAGGGCGAGGCCGGGACCCTTCCCCGATGCCGCACCTGGAATCCGGGCCCCAAGCCCAGGGCCTGCAGTTCTGCGAGCCGGTTCTGCCGTGATCCGCGCAGGTGCTGGACTCGCCCCGGCCGGAGAGTCAGCAGGAGGATGGGGCCGAGTGCAGGAGGGGAGGGCGCAGCAGCCGGGGGCGGCCAGGGAGGGTGAGCAAAGGGCACCCCGCCTAACCCTGCTCCTCTGGGCACGAGCGAGACACTTCCCCCTGGCTGAGCGCTTGGGTTTGGTCCATCGACGACACCCTGGTGGCCGCCGAGGGAGATGGAGCTTCCTAGTGACCAGGGTGCCCGGCTGGTGCCTTGGCGCCAGGAGGCCCCGCTTTGCAGCCTTTCCCCTTTGTGACACCCGGTTGCTCCGCAACTGTCAGGAGAACTTGGGAGGCAGGAGGTCCCCGTTGTCAGGTTTACCTCTTGGCTCTGGGGGGGCTGCGGGGACATTTCCAGCGACTTTCGTTCCCCAGGACGAGCGGAGTCTCAGGCGCTGCTTCCCATCCCCCCGGATGCGGGTCTGATGGTGGCCCCGGGCTCGGACCCGAAGGCAAGGCGCTCAGCGTCCCAAGTGCCTGCACCCGAAGAGCAGGGGCCTGCTGATGAGGGCCACTCCCCTCGCGTCCCCGGCAGGTCCCCGGGTCCCTGGCGGTCACAGAGGCAACAGGGAAGCCCGGAGGAGGCAGATGAGCGCATCCCCACGTGAGCGCGTTTCAAAGCAAGCCTTTAAATCTTGACTTTGGCCCGGCCGCGTCCAGGTGCACCTTCTGCCGGTGCCGGCGCGGGTGGGCGGCGGGCCATGTCCTGGCCGGGCCCGGGGCGCCTGTGGCCACTGCTCCCCGGCGTCCCTTTGCTGGAGCATCGTGTCCTGAGCTCCTTCAGGCTGTCCCCGTGGGACACTGCCTTATAGGGTCGGCCCAAGCCTGGGACCAGCCGGTCGTGTGGAGTCTCCGTCCCTGGCGTCGCCGAGGGCTTTCCCTTGTGGGGACGAGGCCCAGTTGGCCCGCCCGTCGCCGACCGAGGGACTCGGGCGTCCGGGGGCCCTGGTGGACCGGTGGGTTGCTCAGCGGCGGCCCCACACCGGCCGCGGCCACACCTGCCGCCCAGGTGTCTGCAAACGCAGCGGCTCCGGGGCGCACCGGCCACCGCGCTGGCCTCCCGCGCTCCTCCTGCGGCCCAGCAACGCTGCTCGTGTCTCCCGTCTGTGGTTGTCACCCGCAAAGCTCTCGGGGCGAAGCATCTGCCCAACATCTCTGCCCATTTCCAGTTGGGTCACTCACTTTGCGGAATTGGGGGGCCCGCCGGGCGCTGGGCGCTGCTCTCTGGCACCCAGGTAACCTGCACACGGCCTGGCAGTCTGCGGCCTGGCTTGGCCTCCTTTCCGCAGTGACCTCAGGTCCCGCACCTGTATCGCCTTTCTGCTCCACCCTGCACCTGAACGCACATCGCAAGGCAGCACCCCGAGCCCCACGGGTCAGGGACACACACCGACACTGGCCATGGGAGGAGGACTGGGAGGGCGGCGGCTTCAGCTGGCGAAGGTCGTTTTGATACAGCGACTGGCGTTCTGTAAGAGTCCAAGAAAGTTCTAAGAGCACCTTTTCCATTCCTGAAACGTGTTCTCGGGAGGCCAACACACTAATCTCGAAATTGCTGTCACTTACTGAGACTATTTTATAATGCAAAATTAATGTTTGTCAGCATCCTTTTAGGTTGCTCTAGAGACTAAACGTAGGAGAAAAGGGCATTTTGTCAGGTCTTCACAGGCAAGGCTAAGTGGGGGAATTGAAGCAATTACCTGAATAATTCAATAAAACTTCCTCTTTTATTTAATTATTCAAATAAATCCTTAGTTTTCTTTCTTTGCGCTGGCCATGGAGGCTTCTTTGTCATCTAATTTACTTATGAAAAATGACGTGCTTTTTTTTATGACTAGCAGAGGCTTCGAGCTTTTCAAGGTTTAAGGTTAGCAGACCTTCCCAACGATTAGTGGGGATTCCAGAACTCGGCTCTGCAGAGCAGTTTTGAAGATGACCGCAAAAGCATGACGTCATCCCATGTTCTCACACATTTGATTCTATCCCCTCAAGAAGCTGCTACTTGCTCCGGATCTCCCGCTGCCAACATCTGCAACCAGCGACTGGCAAAACAATCACCCTAACAGCTGCAAGAAACACAGTTTACAACAAAATGTCAAATGTGTTTTGGAATGATGAATTAAAAAGCATCGTTTTCATTTCGGTCTTCACCTAAACTTTCTCTCAATGAATGAATCATTCTGTCGAACAGTTTCCCAAAGAGATCAGATGCTATGAGCATCCACCACATTTATTTTCTGTGAAGAGATAATGGGAATACAAGGGACATTCAACTGTAAACACAAGATTGAATTACAAAACCTGGTATCTAGATGACCTCCCTGGTTCTATCTAATACCCAGGCCCTGGGAGTAAAGTCAAAGAAAGGTTTTATCAGGTCTATACCAGAAAATTATCATCCTCACCCCTTGGGGTCTTCAATTCTATTTAGCCAAGTTACAAATTCTCCTCTGTATTCTCTCCTACCGCTTAAATTGCTCAAAATGCATTTTATACATTTAGTTCAGAATGTATTTGTCAAGGCAGCAATCTTTCCAAAAATATTTCTGAAAGCAGAGTCATCGGATCAGGTTGGTTAAAACAGATAAATCATTTTTCCCACAGAATTTCAGATGAGACGAAATTGCAATTTTTTTCTGTTAGTTGATTTGAAGTATGCAAAGTAATGGGAAAAGTCTCTGAGAGTCTTATAGTAGGTGATTTATTAATTCAGGAATTCTGTCTTAAAAATGAGACAGTGAAATGGGACTATAAATTTTATTTAATTCATTAGTTTTCTAAATTCATCTAGCTCCCATTTTCCACAGCAGCAAATTGTCATAATGGAAAGGATAATCTAATTTTTTGCGTCTCTTTTTACAATAATTACACTTTATTTAGGAGTTCTCAGAATACCTTTTCTCTAACGGTATTTGAAGTCGAAGCAGACTGAGATATATGGAATCAAATAGGGAAGACAGCAGGGAATATGAGATCATGAACTGCTCAAAGATGAATCTAAAACTCCCTCCCCCAATAAACACAAATATACAAATGCACACTTGGCTGAGGTATCAAGTGGTCTCCTGAGCTTTCTTAACTTCATGGGAAATAAAACTTAACAAGCAAGGTTTACTGGTTTGATATTTGTAAACTATAAAATAAATATGACAATGGACTTTTATATGTACCTATATATATATGTTCTAAAGTTAAAAGCTGACCCATGGTAAATCACTACATTTTGCATAGAATTGTCTTAAAACATTGAACCAGATATGTCATTCATTATCAATGACTAAGAGCAAGTTGAGTTCATAAAGACCATCTTATTTTCTTCCCTAATATATCTTCATCGGTATGACATTAAGCATTTTTGGTTTCTTAAAGCTTCTGTTCAGTTTCTGACTAAATCTTAAAGTGTCATTAGAAAGAAATAAAATAATTAAACGTTTAAATATAGTATCTGAAGTAAGCATCACCTTTAATAAGGAAGTATTATTTTTTTTAAAGATTTTATTTATTCACGAGAGATGCAGATAGAGAGGCAGAGACACAAGCAGAGGGAGAAGCAGGTGATCTTGATCCCAGGACCCCAGGATCATGACCTGGGCCGAAGGCAGACGCTCAACTGCTGAGCCACGCAGGCATCCCAGGAAGTGTTATTCTTCTGTATATACTCCACCCAGCACAAATGCATGGTAAGATGAAGATCTTATTAAACATTTGCTCCAAATAGAATGAATAGAAAAGGCCTTACGTTTAGCATACCCCAGTTTAGCTTTGCCTGCAATTATTTAATAAAATTACTATAAGCATATAAAGAAAAAAGATTAAAAAGTAAAAATAATACTTAAAGTTTAGACCTATTATGGTAGTGGGAGCAGTTGACTACAAAGAGGATGCACTGGGGAGATTTTAGCACGAAGGAAATGTTCTATATGGTCCTGGGATTACGTTTACACAAATCAAGTTGTGAAAATCCAAAGACTTGAACACAATGAAGAGTTAAGCTTAATATATAAAAAAATTTTAAAAAACTAAAAAAAGTATGCAAACTAAAAAAGAAACTACTTGTAAACAGCATAGTCTACTTGGCAACTTTCTTTCTTACGAAGGCATGGACTAACAATTCTGAAATTACTTTAATAAGAGCACTGGGGTTGCACAAAGAAAATAGATGTTGGGTGGTGGGGGACAAGTTTCTCATTGTTAGTGAGTAGAATTACAGATAAACAAGAAAGGAAGTCTAGAATAAACCCTGTACTGCTTGATTAGAGTTCGAGACATCAGGAGAAGCTCATGTTCAGCTCACTATAGCTACTCCTGGATAAATATAGAAACAATTAAACAATTAAATATAGAAACAATTAAACAATTAACAATTTAATTAATTAAACAATTAAATATAGAAACAATTAACAATACACGGGTTAGTATAAGTATATATATTACATAGCAGTGTCCTCTGAGAGGGCCTGGCAGCAATGACACCCCAGTAGCAACAAGCACAACGCACACCCAGATTTTGGTTTCTAAATATCGTTCTCCGATAAAAACAACAAGCTCCTTGGAGAAATAACTGTTTCTAGGCCAGGGCAGGGAAAATGGAAGAGGGGTCTGTTACCTTTAAGTACCAGGAAGTAAGGAAGTGCTCAAAAGTAAGAGGTTGGGGGTATGTCAAAGAGACACAGGAATCAACTTGAAAGAGCTCCCGATGGCTAGAGCTGGAGCTGGAGCAATTTGATCAATAAAACGATGCAGTATAGATTGTAATCCAGAATATATACATGACCCTGACAAAAATAAATAATTGAATAAAGAAATAAATGGGGAAAAGAGACAGATATTTCTTACAGAAGAATTCAAATAATAGATGGAGAAACTGCTCACTATAGGAGGGGGAATTTAATTCCTTCTACTCCCCAGAATGTGCTAGATTTTGTGGATAACTTCCAAAGATTAGAGTCAGAAATGGGAGGAGCGGTCGATTTACAGTGGGGAACCTGGCAAATGTCACCTTAACCAAGTGATGGTCAACTCATCAGTGATGTGATGTGGATAGTTTGTACTTCCTGCTATGATATATACCTCCAGTACATTCTTTAAAAAAAATCTGTAATTCCAGTGTGATGTTCAGTTTAATGTTTCAACTTGGCTCAGCTATAGTACAGTTATTCGATCAACACTAATCTAGGTGTTGCTGGGAGGGTGTTTTATGAACGTGATCAGCCTCTACAATCAGTTGACTTTAAGCAAAGGAGATTATTCTCAATAATTGAGGTGGGCCAGATCCAATCATTCAATTAAATGGCTTTAAGAAAAGAAGTGAGGTTTCCCCAAGGAAGAAGACTTTCTGGAACACAGTATCAGCTCCTGCGGGAGAGCTTCCAGCCTCCCCTTCCTGATGGCGTGCATGCCAGATTTTGGACTTGGTGAATTGGCCACCATGATCACTCAGCCAATTCTTTGATTTACACATCTATCTATCCACCTGGAGATCCATCCATCCTAGTTCTGTTTCTCTAGTGGATGCAAATCCAGACTCAGGGGACATTCTACAGGATACCTGGCCAGTCCTACTTGGGACTTTCAGAATCATAAAAAAACAAGAGAGGGCAGAAACTGTGAAAACCCAGAGGAGACTAAGGAAACATGACTTTTGAACACCATGTGGTATGCAGGATTGGATTCTGGAACAGAAACAGGGCATTAATGGAAAAACTGGTGAAATCCAAAGAAAGTTTGCAGTTTAGTAAGGTTTGCTTCATATTCTGTGATAAAGTAAGATGACAAAAATTGATGAACTGGGTGAGGGATAAATGGGAACCCTCTTATCACAGGGATAAAGTGCCAGTTATTTGGAAAAGATTGACAATAATTACTAGGTAAATGAAAATGGGTTGTTGGAAAATCTTCCTAGGGTTTAGGTCATTTCGAGCCTTGGTTTCATATCACAAAGGTTATCACCTAATAAAATGAACTATGATATTATACTTCTCCCTTCTCCTATGGGTGTTCTATACCCATAAACCCAACGTGTGAACCAACATAAGCCCAGACCTTCCTCATGGAAAAGTAAGTGGGAAGAAAATGGAAGAGAGGATTGGCTTGATACAGAATTTTCCGGAAGATATGATCCTTAGCATTCATTAGTGAAAGACAGGAGGTGAGAATGATATAAGATGCTTCTTGATAGCAATGCAGTCAAGAATATATTGTCATATATTACATTACTTCTGAGCACCTGTGTATTTAATCCAAGTCTGACAAAACCTGTGATTTGGCTAAGGAATTAAACACGTTAATATCTACCCTCAGGCCATAGATTTGCTCACTTGAGAAACTATTTATGAGAAACAATTTCAGGGAACCATGGATATAGAAATATAAAAAGTAGATAAGGTCTTTCCCTCACAGAACTAATATTGCAGTTAAGAAGGGTAGAAAATAAGCCAATGGAAAAAATAAATAAGAAGAAAAATAATTTATTGATGAGATCTATACAGAAGATAAAAACAAGATGATGTAAACATCATTTGTAATTGGGAAGCTTTTTTAGAAAGACCTCAGTGAGACAACATTTAAGACTGAATATGAAAAGAAAAAAATTTGCCATGAAAGGTTCTGTGGGTGGGGATGAAAAAGAGAGAAAAGAGGGGCACCTGGGTGGCTTAGCGGTTGAGCCTCTGCCTTCCGCTCAGGGCATGTTCCCCGGGTTCCGGGATCAAGTCCCACATCGGGCTCCCTGCTTCTCCCTCTGCCTGTGTCTCTCATGAATAAATAAATAAAATCTTTTTTTTTTTTTTTTTTTAAAGAAAAACAGAGAAAAGGTCTTGCAAACATAAAAATTGCCTTAAGGTGTGCCCAGGACTTCATGGACAAGAGCATATATGAGTGGAGAGGCTTGAGCATGTAGGATTTTGGCTACCTCCTGGAGGTAGGATCAACAGAAGTTGCTACTAGGCTAGAAATGAAAATGAAGGAAAGAGAGAAATTAGGACTGTTCTGAATTAATGGCCTCAATGAAGGATTCGATAGTGTGACGTGATACTAAGATATAGAGGACCAGGGGAAGGTAAGTGAGAAAAAATATCAATAGTTTTACTTTGCTTATGTTAGATTTGCTTTGCCTATTAGCCAGAGAGAGCGAGAGAAAGAGAGAGAGAGAGAGACTGGATAGACATTTAGAAAAATGTGTCTAGAAGCCCAAAGAGAATGTATGTGCATCAGCATTCAAACGTAGACCCAGGGACCACCAGCACATGAATATTTAAAGAAATGGAAAAATAGAATGAGGTCAAGACAGGGCCTTGAAACATACCAATATTTAAAAATTGAAAGTCAAACAAAAAAGCAACAACAACAAAAAAAGGGCAGCAAAGCATACAGTGAACGAATAGCCAGTGAGGCAGGTAAAAATCAGTGTAAGGAAGAGTTTCAAAGGAGGAGATGTTCAACTGAGTTGAGCTGAGATCTGAAAGAATGATTTTAGCACCATACCAGGGGTTAAAAAAGGACTTCGGGCAATTTCATCACCTTCTTTTTTTCTTTTGATAACCACTAAATACAGAGGAACGTGCCTTACTCATGGACAAGCAGGGTGAAAGAGAGAGAAAGAAAGGGAGAAACAACAGCAAGACCAGGAATGAATTCCTCATTCCTGGGGCAGGGCAACAATCTAGAACGTGTGACAAATGCTGCCAGAAAAAGGAAAAGATTAATAAGCATCCCAGGAATGAAATACTGTGCAGATTATCTACTACAGAATCCAAAATAAAGTTCAGAAAACTATCTAGAGCCCGCAGGGAAGTGCCAGGGCCGTGTCCACTATGAAGTAGGGGCGTGTTCCATTAGGAAAAGATCATCCTGAAATGAATAAACATGAACATGGAGACTTAAAAATGGAAGTTTCAAACAAGAAAAATGAGAAGATTTTACATTTTCATGTACACTGAGAGCACTAGAGCGCAGACCTGATGCTGCAGAACGTTGGTGTTGATGTGGACTAAAAAAAATTCGTCTGGTCTTCCAGAATGCTGCGGAAAACGACAAGGAGTCAAGATGGTGAAGGTCGTCAGGAAGGGAGTAGATGTGGAAGCTAGAACTGGAAAGACCCCATACGAATAATCATTAATGCTGAAGAAGAGCTGTGAACAGATGCGGGAAGACCCCCCCCCCCCCCCATCAGTAATCCTTTCCTGAGCTGAAGAAAGACAAGTCTATGCAGTGAAAACTGAAACCTTCTGTGTGTACCCACACTGCTCTTGTTGCTTTTATTTATTTAAAAAGATTGTATTTATTTATTTGAGTTAGTGAGAGAGAACTGGGGCGTTAGGGCAGAGGGAGAGGGGGAAGCAGGTTCCCCACCGAGCAGGGAGCCCGAAACCGGGCTGGACCCCAGGACCCTGGGATCACGCCTGAGCCAAGGCAGATGCTTAACCCACCAAGCCCCCAGGCGCCCCTGCTACTGTCCGCATTCACGCGGCTTTATTATTCCCAGAAACTCTTGTTCAGGGGCATAAAAGTGACATTAACCTTTTTGTTTACTCTGGAAAAGTCTAGGAAGACCCATCAGCTCCTTGATAGGAAGCTTTGAAGGAAAGTTTACCTCCCAAGACACTGTTTTGCCCCTTGAATTTATTAGACAGCTTGGGGAATCTTGAACAGCCATAGTCAATAATAAGAAGAAATACTACTAATATTTCAGGTGTGATAATGGTATTGTTGTCCTATTTTTTCTCCCCCAGGACAAAATTCTCTCCTTGCTGCGCCTGCCAACCCGATACTATTATATCATGATGCTTACCCTGTCCTAAGCAAATCTCCTCCTTTTCCCCAGGAGCTACCTTCAGCCAGACTTCAAAGTCTCATAAAGCATCCTAACTTTGCCTTCTTCCCTCCAGTGATGCTAGGAACAGGAGGTAGTGTGCTCCCTCAGCAAGGTAAGCAACAGACTCAACTTTGCCTTATTAACAGGTTGATTTGGTGATATTAGGGAGCCAACATTCGACAGGGGATTGAAAACCCTCACTGTCTTCCAGGAGAAAAAGTCAATGAAAATATATCCCCACCTGGTCATAAAATAAAAAAAAAATATATTGAACTGCATAGATTAACATACCTTGTAAGAACCTAAGCAGACAAATGTAATTCACCATCAAAGAAAGAAAATCCAGTTTGGTCTTAGATGTCTAATGCAAAATGAATGGCAAAAATCAATACCGAGGGATAAAAAAATCCTGTGACCCAAGAATAGTTTATAGAATCAACCTGTCATTCAGGTAACAGAAAGATAATTTCAGGTTTTGCTAGGGCTACAAAAATATGTTATCTGTCCACATTCTCGAAAAGCCATTTAGAGACCTGGTCCAACAGAGTGAGAGAGGAGGCACAAAAGCGTTTAAAAAGATTTGCACAAACAGCAGTTAGAGAAAAGATGAAAAATATTTTGTTAGAGAAATAATTCAAATTTCAAAAATTAATCTGGAAAATAGAAATACATCGTGAGACATTCACAATGCGACGGAGGCTTCACGTAACAACAAAAATAACAACGGGCTGTGTCAAAAACACTAGATTAAGTCAACAAAGGCTGGAAATTGTAAACTCCATAGTGAAGGAGTAAAAATGTGAAAAACTAAATAGCTCATATAGATGAGACCTAAAAAAAAAAAGATTTCTCACACGGAACTGGAGTGTCAATAAGTGTAGGTTATAAAATTTTTGTCAAAGGAAACAATTAGGGGCACTTGGGTGGCTCAGCGGTTGAGTGTCTGCCTTTGGCTCAGGGCGTGACCCTGGGGTCCTGGGATCGAGTCTCACTCCCCGCAGGGAGCCTGCTCTTCCCTCTGCCTGTGTCTCTGCCTCTCTCTCTCTCCCTGTATCTCTCATGAATAAATAAATAAAATCTTTAAAAATTAAAAAAAAATAATTAGAATCAAAAGCAAGAAAAATACTTCCCCAAATTATTATGAGTAGAGCCCAAAGTGGGGTGAATGGAGGTGAACGGGGTTGCACACGGGCCTGTTAAATGGCAAGCAGAGGCCCTCTCATGAAGGGTCGCGGGAGCCGTATTCACCTGCTTGGACCCCGGGATGCAGTCGTGGTTTAAGGGAGCTTGGAGCACTAGCAAGAGGCAGTGGGACTGGTCAGAGAAGCCCTGAAGCTGTGCACGTGAGGAAGGACTAGGACACCAGCCATGGTGACAGAGGGGAGCGCAGGGTCTTGCACGACGTTAGAAGATCGACGTGGTACGTTTACGAAGTAATCGGATGGAGGGTTGAGGTAGACGGAGGGCTCAGGGATGTCATCAGTGGGTGACGTGGCTGCTCACCGACCTGGGGGTCAGGAGGGAACGCAAGCTGAAGTCCGGGCTGGCGATTCCGGGGTGAGGGGTCCCCGCACACACATTCACTCGTTCTGCGGGTATGAAGGGCGCACGTCAGTTTGCTGGACACCCTGCTGGGCTCAGGGAGCTCCAAGACGGGCACGACACACACGGTCTGTGACCTCACAGAAACAGCAGCTTAGCTCAGTGCTTAGGGGAATCTGAATGTGGGGCCTGCTTTGCTCAGGGTTGTCTGGAGTGCGAGATACTGAATGGGGCCCCGGTTTACGTTGCCCGAATCAGGTTTTCCGGTTGATTCTTATGCCCGCTAACATTTGAACTCTCCTGGGTTAAAATAACTGAAACCATTTCACCGTCGATCGAGGTCACCCAAGGGAAGTGAACAGAGTGAAAGGGGACGAGGGTCTCACACAACATCGGCATTTATCGGAAGACCATAAAGGAGACTGAGCGTCCGCGGCCAGAAATCGAAGAGGAGAACCAGGGTGTGTGCTGTGCTGGAAGGTTGGGGGCCTAAGAAGGGAGGCTTTCGTGTAGGAAAGCTTGGTACTATCGAGAATGCTACCAGTGAGACCTGGAGCCTGCACGTGGGATTCAGGGACTGGAGGGAGAGCAAGTTTAGCAATTTCAGGCTGGTCGGGAGGAAGTAAATACGCCAGGAGCCAGCAACGAGTCCCTGAAATCTGTGAGAAAGACAGAGAAAGACAGAGAAAGACAGACAGAGAGGGATCAGTAGCCAGGACTTGGGGGAGATTTTTTTTTTTAAAGAGCATTGAGTCTTACACGCTGAGAGGAAAAAGAAACAGAAGATAAAGGAGAAGAGAGAGTTTTTAAGAGAGAGGCTCGTGGGATAAGAACCAGACCACAGGCGCTGATACGGGCCCAATAAGATTGGAGAAGATCTGCTGAAACAGGCGGGAGGAAGGGAGGCCTGAATGCGGAGGCCGCGCTCTGTGTAGGGCAGTGGGCGCCAGGCCGCAGGGGCCTCTCTGATCATGTCCTGCAGGTGCACCTGCTACGGCGCCCGGCTCGCAGCCAGTGCTCGGTCGACTCACGGGACGGATGATGAAGGCAGGGGAGGGGGTCGGCAGCTCATCTTCAACTTCTCTGTGAAATGCTAGTTCAGGTTTGCTCCAAGTAAGCGGGGAGGAGGTGGGGTCAGAGACTGACGGGCGTGGAGAAGCACCAGGAAGACCCCGGGGTGGGGGTGGGGGTGGGGGTGGGGGCGACAGAGAGAGCAGCAGGCCCGGGCGGGCGACTGCAGGGACCACGGTGCACCTCGCCTGTGCTCCCCCCCGGGACCCGCGGGGAGATGAGGGAGGCGGTAACTGCGCTTGCCCGCTCCTCCCGAGGGCGACCTCACCGTGCAGCTCGGTCTTTGCTGCCTTCTGTTGCCTCAGGAACTGCCCTGTCACACTCGAGATGTGACTCAACCGTAGGAGCACATTGTACCCGGAGCCACGTGTCACCCCAGGGTGAGAGCCGGCTTATTCCCTGGGACCCGCTCCCGGTGGAGGCTCGGCGGCACAGCTGCAGGGCCAGCTGCACGTGGCTCTGGTGCATCCCCCCCGGGCACCACTGGCGCCCTCACGCCGCGCCCCCACCCCACCCAGGGGGCCCTTGGCCAGAACGCCAGGAGTCTTCCCGGCCCGTCCTTTGCCCTCAGTTGCCTTCCTACGGAGCAAACGCTCCGTTAGCAAGACCGCGGGGTTTCTGGTGGGGAGGCCGGCCCGCGGACCCCACTGCATGTTGTTTCTGCTGTGGATCCAGAGACACGCATCAGACCCGCAAGGCCCACCTGCAGCTCGTGGATGCCTCCGTGCAAACGAGACAAGGGAGGCCTCGTGTGCAGGTCACCAGGGGACGCCCGGCCGTCGGGCGATGCGGCACCAGGGCATCAGCCGAGCAGGTGGCGGCCGCGTGCTGAGCAAGAGGGAGGCGTGTGGCTCGGAGGAAGAGCACCTGCACTCAGCTGCGGGCCGCGGGGTCGGGGTGCGGGGACCCGGACCCCACTCACCACGCCGGCCCGGCCTCTGCACAGTGGAGGCCTTCCTGGCCCCTGGGCTGAATTGTGCAGTTTCTCGTGTCCGCATCGCAAAGTCCATAAAGGCCCCCTGGGGGGCAGGGCTGGCCCGCTCTGCACCCTCTGCTCTATCTCAGGGGACAGACGGCAGCCGGCGGCTTCGCAGTGTGACGGCCGCGCCTGCCCCCGGCTGCGGCCTGTGTAAGGTGCCACCCTCAGTGTTTCTGTTGATCCACGCGAGAGGAACGGGAAAAGCCACAATATCGCACAACTGAAAAAGCCCATTGTTCTGAGCAATAAAACTGCCAGAGGAGGTAAATTGTGCGTCAGCGCGTGGATTTATTTAAAGAAGATAAAAGACTTTGTTTCCTCCAACTCTCTGATAGAGACGCTAAATCAAACCCCAAATCTGAGTAGCAGATATTAGGTGTCAGGTGCACGGGCCACGCATTCATCTCCCCCCTTCCTGGACACGGCTCGGCTCAGACCGGGGGGGCAAGGCCTCAGCTGACTCACGAGACCAAGGGCGAGCCCCGGGGCCTCCCCAAGACGGCTGTGCAGGGCTGGGGGGCCCAGGCGCCTGGGGAACGGGAAAGGGGCCAGGGCAGTGGACAGGGTAAACTCTCATAGGGTTTTCTTCTCGCCCATCCCTTGTTTTTTCCCTCCGGATGCAGACCCGAAGCCCTCGGGACATTCGGAAAACTTTGTGAAAAAGGCCTCTGCTTCTCCTCAACTCTGCTCTTTCGGGACTTGTCTCCGCAGAGATTCAACAAATATCACCAACCTTTTCAGTTCTGATGTTTTCATTGATTCCAGGTTAATTAAGCGAAACCCTTTAAGGCGCAGATTGATGGGTTTCTTTGGGGACGGTCCCGAAATCCAAATGTTTATGATTCCCCAACTGCATGAATTTCATGCTTCTGTTGTGGCCCTCTCTAGACGGGGAGAAACAATTTAGGCCAAAATCACGCGTTTTTCCTGCAGTGCAATATCAATTCAATTTCAATCATCTGAAAAATTACTCAATTAAAGCCTATTTTCTGAACGCAAGTGATTGCCCATCCTGGAATAGCTCTTCTTCTCTGCGGCCTTTTCTGCAGGGGAGCTGATAAGGAGCTGGCACACGTGTGTGCACAAACCTACACCCTAAAGTAAAGCTCCTGGTGCGAATGCCTCCGGGCTCACAAACTTCGCGTTGATGTTAGATAACCCTCGGATGCTTGAGACTCGGTTTTTTGTTTTTTTTTTTTTCTTTTTTTAATTACAGCATTCATGCAGTCGTCCTATATTTGTTTAGGTCACATGCTAAATTTCAAACATGCGAAATGAATTTTCTACAAAATGCACTTTCAAAGCCAGAGTTAGGAGAGGGGTTAGTGCATTTCTGTCTCTAAGACAAGCTTGATAAGCGCCTGCTGTGTTACGCAGCGGCCCTGAGATGGGTCGGATGCAGTCGCCGTCCCAACGAGCTCCCAGTCTAGTGGGGAGGACCCAGAAGAGGACGCACATCATTACAACATGAAGCAGGTGACAGGAGTCATTTGGGAGTACAAGGTGAAAAAGGGTTCAAAGGAAGGAAGGTTTACCTTCCTTTTGGAACTACAAAAATTTTATCGGAAACTTCCAAAATTTGGGCAACCCTTGGCTCAGCAGCTTAGCGCCTGCCTTCAGCCCAGGGTGTGATCCTGGAGACCCTGGATGGAGTCCCACGTCGGGTTCCCTGCATGGAGCCTGCTTCTCCCTTGGCTTCTCTATCTCTCTGTGTCTCTCATGAATAAATAAATAAAAATTTTTAAAAAAGTAAAAAAAAAGAAACTTCCAAAATTTAAGATTGTCTTGAAAGATGAGTAAGATCTCGACTGGCAAAGCTATTCCACACATAAGAAATGAGGCCAACGAACTAGGGGTGGTGGAAGGGAGGGGTGGGGGTGACTGGGTGATGGGCACTGAGGGGGGCACTTGATGGGATGAGCGCTGGGTGTTATTCTATATCTTGGCAAATTGAACACCAATAAAAAATAAATTTATAAAAAAAAAAGAAATGAGGCCAACAAAGGCATAGAGAGGAAAGGACTTCATGGCAAGTGGTTTATTTTGGCTGGAGAATGTGCATCTAAAAGAACATTAGGAATGAAGATCAGAACGCACTTGAACTTGGGAGCAGTGTAGACTAAACTGGAGTGAAGGAAAAGCAATGAGTTGAAGGAGGAGTGGATAGATTGGGTGTAGCTGGTTCATCCGGTAAACTGGAGAGAGGGAAAGAGGAACTTCGTCTTGGCGATAATAGCTAGAAAAGCAAAGAACGGATGAATGTGAAGAACTTCCTAGAAAACTGCCTGTTAAGAACGGGCAACACATCAGATGGGGTGGAAAGAACCGAGGGTGACTTGTGACAGGACCTGGGGCCAAGGGATGTTGCCAAACAGCAGAGATAGGAAAGTCAAGACCAGGCATTGGCTATGAGATTAAAAAAAAAAAATTCCTTTGCATTTAGAGATTTTGTGCTGGAAGAGCTGGTGGGAGTCCGGGAGCAGAGGAGTCTTTGCATCAGTCCCATCCCTGTGTCAGAGCTGCCTTGTTGCGGCCACGGGGGCGAGGTCGTGCGTTCATGTGCACGTTCAGACGGGCACACCCAGGCCGTTACGACAGACACAGAAAGGCCCGGGAAAAA
Source organism: Canis lupus dingo (assembly GCF_003254725.2). Taxonomy (NCBI): domain Eukaryota; kingdom Metazoa; phylum Chordata; class Mammalia; order Carnivora; family Canidae; genus Canis; species Canis lupus. The sequence goes on from NC_064254.1 coordinate 70,756,059, forward strand.
GTGAGGAAGAGGGAACCCCAGGTCGTGACAATGCCAAGTAACTCGGAGACCCTGGGGAGCAGGAGGGCAATTTTTGGTCCCTAAGGGATCCCATCAAAGGGAATTTTTAGTACAGAGCTGGGAGTTGGGGTCTAGAAGGAAAAGTCCCGAGTGAGGGAAAAATGATGAAAGAGGGAGACGGAGATCTCCTTGGGGCCCACAGCTTCTCTTGGACTCCCGCTGTGGTGTGTCGTGAAGGTGACGGGAACCGTATTCGGGTGGCCCCAACCGCCCCACTCGGGCCAGGATTGTCTTGCTTTAGCGCTGGGAGCCTGCATCTCAGGAGCCGCCTCAGTTTGGGTGACCTGGGACCGTTGGTCACTCTGCTACTCCCAGGGTGACATCTGGCCTTAGTAGCAGCTTATAGCGTCTGCTGAGTGAATGGAAAAAACCAAAAAACCCAAAAAAACGTGTACATGGCAGCTCAACACCTCGGGACCTTGGTTCCTTAATTTTGTAAGATGAAGTCAGTCATCTCCGTAAGTTGCCAGCGGATGGGATTGTTCTGACAACTGAAGGAAATAACGTACCTGAAAACACGTGGAAGAAAGCCCACAAAAAATATTTAAAAATATTAAAAAAAAAAAAAAAAAAAAAAAAAGGATGCCTCGGTGGCTCAGCGGTTAAGTGTCTGCCTTTGGATCAGGGCGTGATCCTGGAGAGCTCGGATCAAGTCCCGCATTGGGCTCCCTGCATGGAGCCCGCTTCTCCCTCTGCCTGGGTCTCTGCCTCTCTCTGTGTGTCTCTTATGAATAAATAAATAAAATATTAAAAAGAAAGAAAGCCCACAAAAGCACCATGTCCATATACACAAATGTAGGATCATTTCTACCAATTCTTGCACATTCTTGATTTATGCACAGAGCGCATAGGGCCGTTTGTTGAAATGCTCTCGACTGTGTGCCACGCCCCGGCCCCCACTTTTTTCGTCAAGTAACCTCTCGTTGCCAGTGACCTGGCATTGGCGCTCAGATAAGTAATTAATTTTGTTTATATGGCACCCAATACCCATGAGCCTCTAGGCATCTAGCCAAATCCTTTTTTAAATATAGTCATTAAATGGAGGAAAAGAGCCAAGCAAATTCTTAGACCAGCAAGTGTAAAAAAGAGCAACTGGCAAATGGGAGGTGGCGGGAGGAGAACTAAAAACAAATCTCAATTTGGGGAATTTCATCCATGCTCTGCGGACAAACACTTCACCCCAAACTTAATGGGAAGTTGATTATATGAATCATCCACTGTTCTCCTAACCTCAGGGTAAGAGTCTCAGAAGCATGTTTTTTTTTTTTTTTTTTTTTTTAACAGAACTTTCCAACTTGGTGATTCTTCAAAACACAGTGAAGGCGTTTTTTCACTTATCGTCAACTTCTCCTGCGAGAGCTGGAGAGACCTTGGCGGTCATGTCATCTCACCTTCTTACGTAACATGTGCTTCTTGGAGGAGGGGACGTGGGTAGTGTTTGATTAACACACGGAAAAGCAGAAGAAGGTTTTATGAGCGCAGCTTGGCCCGGCGAAGGCAACGCTCTCCCGTGAGTGAGGAGCTCCTGGCAACTTCCTGCTGGGCCTCGTCCAGGGCATAGACAAGGACGCAGCAGGGCCGGCGACCTGTCCGTCTGTCCACCCGCATTCCGCTTCTTTCGTGCCAACGGGACGGAGCCACATTCCCACGGCCTTGGGTGTCTCAACCTGGTCTTATCCCCCCAAGGGCTGCTCTGCAAGGATGACCTTTGTTTTATTACCTGCTTTACTTTCCTTGTCTTTTCCTCCCATTGCTCCTTTTTCCTTTTCTCTTTTAGCAGCTGTACGTATTTCTAGAAATGGTAGATGCGGCACGGCTCTGAGGAATATTATTCAGGCCCTTAAGTGTTTTCTCTAAGGAATTCAGCGCACTTGCAACTTCTCTGGCGCCGTCCCGCTCCCGCTGCCCGTGAGGATTTCCCTGGGAGGCAGACGCCCTCTGTTCGGAGCGGACCCTGCACCTCAAGTTCCAGTCGCGCAGCAACCAAAGAATTTCTGAGACGAAACCGTCTCCACAAATAAGTCATTGGATGCTTTGCAGAGTGATTATTCGTTTTAATAATTCGAAATTCTCTAATGCCACTGTGCTATGCTCACAAGTTTTAGTGACTTATATGTGCAAGTTTTGACCCAGAAAAGTAAACCCTGAGATGTTCCTTCTCTGTAAACCCTGTTAGGTCGTGTCTGACTCCTTAATTGTACTGATCAAATCATCGCTCTCCTATCTCAAGGTGTGATATTATGAGCAAGCACACTTTGTTTGCTACGGTGTTTCATGTGTGTATACCTGGTCACTTGAGAAGTTTGTAGGAAGCTGTGACGTAAAGATACCCCTTCACTTTCCCTAGTAAATTCTTTTTTTTAAGATTTTTTATTTATATGAGAGAGAGAGAGAGAGAGCATGAGCAGGGGGGAGGAATAGAGGGAGAGGGAGAGGGAGAAGCAGACGTCCCATTCAGCAGGGAGCCCTAGCAGGGGCTCGATCCCAGGACCCCGGGATCATGACCTGAGCTGAAGGCTGACCCTTAACTGACTGAGCCACCCAGGTGCCCTTCCAATAAATTCTTAAATCCTTAATTTATACAGTCTGTTGCTAAAAATAGTTGAAAATGTTATTAGTTTCACTCAAAAAAGATGGAGAACCTGAGGGTAACTCTATGGGGTTGTGTGTGTCCAACTCTGAATGTTGACGCCCTGGCGTCTTGGGCTAAGAGTGAAGCTTCGGGGGTTCTCTTCCCGCCTGCCCTGTCCCTAAGAAGCGCTGACATGGCTTCATAAGACCTAAGTTCACCTCTGATTCTTTTTTTAAAAAATATTTTATTTATTTATTCATGATAGAAATAGAGAGAGAGAGAGAGGCAGAGACCCAGGCAGAGGGAGAAGCAGGCTCCATGCAGGGAGCCCCACATGGGACTCGATCCCAGGTCTCCAGGATCACGCCCTGGGCCAAAAGCAGGCGCTAAACCTCTGAGCCACCCAGGGATCCCCTCACCTCTGATTCTAACTCTTATTAGCAATTTGACATTAGGTGGGTGATTAACCCTAATAAGCCCGAGCTTTCTTATCTATAAAATAGAAAAATACGTTTTACAGATAAAGCAGGTACACATTGTAAATAAATGATAAAGCAATATATAAATACCATACACTATTCTCGAGCTTTTCTTTTTAGAATTTCCCATAGTGTTTTTCTAGATACCCACTAAATTTTTTTTTAAAATAAATGATGACATGAAATTTCTAGGCCAAATATAATTTCAGGACAAATATAATTATTGTAATTAGTCACTTTTGGGGAGCTGGAAATATTTCCATTAAGATTTATTTCCTAGACGAGTACTAGAAATTCAGTTATTTGGAAACCATTTTTTACCCGTGCTTAAGTTTCTGGGCTAAAACATTTCGAATAAATCTCACAAGCTAGGCACACGACTGCCTTATAATATTGGCTACAGATTTCTAAAACAAGATTGTATTTCATTCTCAAAACGAGTTTTACAGTTTAGCAACATTTTTTTTTCTCTATTTTATAAGGAAAACTTTGGTCACAATCCAGCTGTGTTGTTCAGATGCTATTCTCTCAGCCAAAATTTGGTCCATAGGATTTAAATATTTTCCTTGTCTAGGTAAATGAGACCAAATAAACACACCGCTATTTATAATTTTTTTCCCGTAAAACTTACACTTACTCTGCTGTTTTTTGTTTCTTTGACAAAATACGGACTGTGCGGGCGCTGTCTGGATACATTTGAGGAGAGTTCTATTTTTAAGCTTCTAAGAAAAATTACTTCCGTTCTTTGGGAATCATCTTAAGGGATTTATCACAGCAATTTTATTATGTAGCGTTAAAACACTGAGATGATTTCACACTTGATAAAATATAGGACCAAAATAGATGGAGACATCTCCCTCAAGAGAAAAACATTCCCTCAAAATCTCTGACTTTTTGCTATTTTCTTCTTTCTCTAACCTCCCTCCCCCCACCCAGGAAGGTATTAATTTTTCACAAATAAATGAACTATATATATAAGTGAGTTCTCCCTGTTTTAATCCTAGTCTCTGGGCCAAAACTCCTTTAAAATTTAAATTGCCCGAGGATCTTTGGCTTCTACTTCATATCAAAGACTTTTTTTCTAAACCAATATCAATAATCATGCTGAGTGCACCGCATCGCGCTCAGCTCATCGCCTACGGAAAAAGAGTAATTAGTTCAAATTGTCTGACTTTGACTTCTGACGACAGGTAATGAACGGCACCGGGCCAGACCAAGGTGCACATGATGGATGACATTCTTGGATTTGGTCACAATCTTCTGCTCTTCTTCTCTTTTTCCTTCATCTCCTTCTTCTTTGACACTTTATTCTTTCTTTCTTTCTTTCTTTCTTTCTTTCTTTCTTTCTTTCTTTCCTCTTTCCTTCCTCTTTTTTTTTTTTGTAATCACTATTGAATGTCGTGGCAGATGGCATGTCTCTCAGTGAAATTAAAGGCATATGGCAAGCCGCCCCGAATAGTGCCACGCCATCTAAATTGCAGTATTTATATTTCAAAAAATAAGAGTGTAGCCTGTGATACCAAGCTCTGAATATAATTGCAAGGAGTACCTAATTCCCCAACACTACGCATTTTGAACTATCTAAGAGATGACCTAGAAATCCTCTCTTGGTAGTGAGCAGAGAGTGGTGTTTAGGACTGTAGCAATGACTCTGAGATGGATCAGACAATTCTCAGAAAATAAAAAAAAAGGCCAGAAAGCAACTTTTATTTTTAAAGTCATCTTAGTCAGCTTAATAACTTGAGAGAGAACACGAACTTTTCAAAACGGAGGTGCCTATGGAACAACGCACTCACATAAGGTGCAGAGCATGTTGCCATTTTCTTTCTTTTCCTGTTTGTTCGTTAAATTCTATGTAAGAAAAATAAATAAATTTTATATAAGGATCAGAAACCGGGAATCGAAAAAAAAAATTCCTTAAGTTATTTGTTCGCTCACTTCATGAATTCTGTATAAGTGATTCATTGCAGAGGATCGGTGGTTAAATGACACTAGAACGACAACAGTCCAAATTCTAAGGACAGAATTTCGACTCTCTTTTTCTTTCCTTATTAACGTGACTGACCGTGTCTTCCCGGAAGACTAGAATCATAGTCAACGCTGACTCGCACGGCCGGGCCTCCCTGGAGCCCACATTTTTGCAGGCAGAGGATCAGCACCACGCAACAGGGACAGCAGCTGCGACGGCAACCCCGCAAGGGTCACGGGCGGGACTCCCAGGGGCGCCAGCGGGGTGCCCAGTGAGGACAAACAGCCCCAAAGCTCAGAGATGCTCCATCTTTGTAGGTATCTTGACACCTAACATCCAGGCAGGGGCTACGCCCGCATTCGGTGTCAATATTTGCTATTTTATTAAGTAAAAGAGTGTTGCAATTTTCTTTTCCTCTGCAGATACACGTTTTCCCCCATTTCTTTTAATGGAAGTGTTTGCTAACTAGTCGTACTGTTCTCGGAGAACGAACCTCAGAACTCGAGCTGTTACGTCCCGACCAGTTCCCATAAGACAGGCGGATAATCGTCTCTTTGCCTCTTCCTTCACATTTGCCGAACCCACCAGAAGCTACTGTTATAAACGTTATCCCTTCTTTTCCCTCTGAGAGCTCTCCTCTTCTGTGAAGTGCTGTGCATTTATTTCCTGTAAGATTTATTATGTTAATCTTCATGCATCACAACCGTGATGCTGAAACTCAGAAAAGGTGAGGTGGTGGAAATGATATGTGAAGTATCCCCTCCCCGGCACCGCAGTGTCGTGACCCACACCTGCCCCCTGTGCTGTCTGTTGCACCATTGAGGTGTGCCAAGGGGCTTGCTAAGGGGTTTGCACAAAACGCCTTTATTTAGGACGGAACGCTTCTTTACGCTGAGATTTCTTGATTTCTTGGAAAGACCCAGGAGTCCTCTCACACAGCGCGGTGTCTCTGATGTCCGGTTGGTCTTCCCTGCCTGTCTTTTGGCAGGTAAAGCATTAGAGTCTTTCTTTTTATCAACTCGATTACTCACACTGACATTCCGTCTTGTTGGGATAAACCCCGATGTGGACGGTTGGAGCGTGTGTTTGCACGTTTTAATTAAATTTAAAAAATGGCTACTTGGAAACTATTAGTATTCCTACAGCTTCGTGGTTAAAGACACGTACGGTGATGCGAGTTGTCCGGGGAAGATCGGGGGTCCCCCGTGTACGAGCTTGGAGACGGAGGCAAGCTGCTTGAACCTCTGGCGCCTCGGTTTCATCACTTGCAGAACGAGACCAATAACAACACCTTCGTCGCAGGGTCAGTAGAAATGTTAAAAGGACTCACGCATGAGAGCGCTTAGTCGGTGCCGAACACACAGTGAACTCCAAGTAAAAGGCAGCTGTCCACTTTTTCGATGCCACACACAAAGTGGAAACGGGTGATTCAAAGCGTTTGGGCCGCGGTTGTGTCCCACAGGTTCGGCTGCCCTCGGTTTCACTCTGTCCTTGGGGGGAATCACTGGGCCTTTGTCAACCTTGCTCTTCTCCTCCGTGCGGTGGAGGTGACGAGAGCTACTTGAGGGGTTCGTGGATATAAGCAGCAGAGTATGTGTGAAACTGCCCGTCTCAGGTCAGGCACGTTCCCCGTTAATGTGTTAGTAGTTGTGGGAACTTTGGTTGACTAAGCTCAGTTCTCCCCGACGCACAGGGAACTGACTTGGAGAGTGAGACGTCTGTGAAAACATCCTTTCTGTATTTCTGTTGAAAGCAAACTTACGGGGGACAGGGTTGGAAAACTGCAGAAATATGGAGCAACGGATTATGCTAATGTTGCACCTCTTTATCAATCTGTCCTGGCTGAGCGAGAGGAAGCTCTGGCCAAATTCCTCAGCTCGAAATTCAGACGGGTGCCAAGGGAGCCATCATCCCTGATGTGGGCTAAGAGTGGTTAATGTTGATTCACATATGGTTTTCTTTTTACTAAATGAGATTACTCCGCTGAAACTGCTGCGCTCTCAAGGTCAATGAGAACTTTGATCCTTCTGCAGGTGCGCCTGTTCCTAGGGAGGCCGGATTCAGATGGTTTAAAGCAGTTGAATTTCAAGGCTTGATTTGGAAGAGGAGAATGAAGCCAACTAAATGAATAAAATGCTCGCTCGTGATCTTAAAATAATTGCAGAGATTTAAAAGCATCAAAATCCGTTTTTTTTTATTAACGTCACTTATGAAACTTTAGTCTGAAAATAAAACAAAGATAATTATAGGGAGTCCATTATACGGGTTAGCAGACGTTGTTATGCATTCGATAGCATCGAGGCCCTTTTTCCAACCCGTACCTTGACGTTTGACTTCAGTACAGGACTTCGGTAAGTACTTTAATTCCAGTACTTCAGTAAGTAAGTACTTAGTGATGGGAAGACTATGTGTCTTGTGCAGTTTCCTTGAGGGGGCTCTGTCTCTATCCTATGTTTTGTTCATGTAAAAGTTCTGCCTTCAGGACCAGACATGGCTTTAAAAGTCTTCTTAGTAGTTTAAGTAAGACGATTTGGTTGCACTGAGCCAAAATGGGCAAGTCATAGACTTTTTACCATAGGTGTACATCATTAGTTGAAAGCTTTAATAATTTTACAATAAAAACTTTACGTTGCTTTTGCTACCCCTCCTTTCTCCTCCCCCCAAAAAACAAGACAAGGAAAACACACACACAGACACGTGCATGCACAATAATGGAAGAAAGTCCTTTTCTCTCTTTCCATTTTTTTAAATCTTTTCTCCATTTTTTTTTTTCCAAAACAGTGAATCTCAACTGTTTCCTTTTCTAATTAAGTCATGATGGTGCCAGGAGAGGGATAATTCCAAAGCACTATGAACGTCTATCTACTGACTGCAAAACAAAACTGCTTCTTATAACTCATTTTACCTGCTAAGAACATTAATGAAATAGGGGTGCCTGGCTGGCTCAGTTGGTAGAGTGTGCGACTCTTGATCTCAGGGTCATACTCTTTTTTTTTTTTTAATATGTTATTTTATTTATTCATGAGAGACACAGAGAGAGGCAGAGACACAGGCAGAGGGAGAAGCAGGCTCCATGCAGGGAGCCTGATGGGGGACTTGATCCTGGGACTCCAGGATTATGCCCTGAGCTGAAGGCAGGTGCTAAACCACTGAGACACCCAGGGATACCCTCAGGGTCGTACTTTTGATCTGAGTGGTGAGAGTTGAAAGCCCACACTGGGCATACAGACTACTTCAAAAGTGAACAAATAAAAATAAAATTAAAAGGAATATTTATGAAGTAGTGCAAGACAAGGATATTAAGATATATTTGTAAGATACTTTAGTTTTTCAAGACTTTCACATTGATTTGTTGATTCTGGGTTACGTATTATGATGCTAAGTGTCGCCAATCTAGGTCTATAGTGACTGGATTTTGAGTGGCTTTCCTCAAAGTGTGGCCTAATGACCATTTGCATCAACATCATCAAGGCCTCTTGTTGAAAATGTGAGTTTGGGTCCCCACGTAGGAAAGTGGAAAGTGGAAAGTGATTCTCTGGAGGCTCAGCCCCAGAACCATGCTTGCTTAATAGAACCCCAGATATTTCTCCTGCAGACTAAGGTTTGAGAAACAATGGGTTAGTATCTGTATCTTCACCCTCTTGATTTCCTAAACAATGACAGAAGGCTAGTTGTGGGTCAGAGTGGAGACTTTCCAGCACAGTGGATCTCATCACTGGCTACATATTAGAATAACCTAGAAAGTCTTCTAAGAGTGTCAATTGCCTGGACCTGGCCTCGAAGAGGTCAAGAACAGCCCTTGTTCTTGATATTTGAAACACAACATTTGGTAATTAAACACATAGTGTCTTCTACTATCCTCTTTCTAAGCCGTGGTTAAGTTTTTAAGCTTCACCGTGACTAGAAGTTCCACAAGAGTCATACTTTTTAGCAATTATATCTCCCCAGATAATGGTGTCTGCACATAGGAGTAGGTCAAATAATACTTGCGTTATAGAGATTGGGCTGGAAAGAAGGAAATAATGGGATGAGTACAGGATTTAAGTACAGCAATTTCTTAAAAATAGTCATGTTCTCCAGGGGTTTGAACAATATCCAGTGAAAAAAAAGAGAAGCCGACCTCTGGAGGGGGCCTGCAAGCTGAGAGGATATGATGAGAACCCCGTGGGTCAGTGAGGGTTTGTCTGTCCCCCAGGAGTCTGTGGAGGAGAGTTGTGATCGTTACTGCCAAGGCCGGCACGGGAGCATTGGTTGCCCTGAGAGGGCAGGCGCCCTGTGCAGGCCCGGCCCCTGAGCTAATTCCAGGACTGGTGGTGAGGACTGGAATTTACAACTGCCAGTGGACACAAATAAGCCACTGTCTTATTTGCTTAAACATCCTTCATATAGCCATCTACTTTTTACAAAGCTGGGGTTTTTCATTTAACAAACCACTGGTATTCTAACTAGCAATAGCCAATTGTAAGGAGTTTAAGTGAATTTTTGTGTGTTTGTGGTGTTTAATATATATATATTTATATTTATATTTAAAGATTTTATTTATTTATTTGAGAGAGAGAGGGAGAGACTGCATGTGGGGGGATGTGCAGAGGGAGAGGAACAAGCAGACTTTGTGCTGAGAATGGAGTCAGCTCGATCTTGGGACCCTGAGATCATGACCTGAGCAGAAATCAAGTCAAGCGCTTGATCAACTGAGCCATCCAGGTGCCCCTGTGTTGTTTGAATTATAGAAGGTCTTTGTTTTGAGTTTCTCCAAATATTGCTCTGCTTTTTATTTCTCGTTGCTTGGTCTGTAAGTGGAAGCTGTTAGAGTTCCTAAAGACAATCTCTCGATTCAGTTGTCCCTGGGTGCTCTTCGTCTTTGAGGGACGTGGCTCTTAGAATTGTAGGTTCTGCGGAGAAGTATTAGCTATACCAGGAGATTTTAGCTAGAATAAGAGCTGAGATCCCTGAGTACGAATACATTTAAAATAAGAATGGTTGGTGTTGTTGATTACAATGTGAGCTAGGGGCTGAGTGGTAAACTAAAACAAAACAAAACAAAACAACCAACTTGAAGAATGTGAGCGAAAGATTAAATATCTGTACTTAGGTTCAGTCTGAGGATGAATTACTTACTAATTTTTTGGCTACGGGATGATTTTTTGATGGTGGCATTTATAAGACTGTCCTGGTACCAGTTGTGAATTGTAGGGGATATGATTCAAGTATTAAGTAGTGAAAGAAGATAGATTTTCCTTTTCCAGAGTTATTTAAATTGGGTGAAAGAAAAGGCATGACTTAGGGACACATATAGAGCCAAATAACAATATTACATGTATATAATGGAGTTAGACTGGGGGAAGAGGAGCTGCAAAATGCCTCCAGGAATTCCTAATGAGAATTAACAGAGAAAGGAAGAAAAGTACTTCAGTCTTAACATCTGTATATCAACATAGATAAATAGAGTATGAGATGTTAAGGAGTAAATAGTGAACTTGAGTTTTTGATAGAAGTGGGTAAATTCATTCTGTAAAAATTACTGAGGCCAGTTGAATTGTAATTCATGATTAGAATAAGCAGAGAAAAAGGATTCTTTCTCAAAAGAAACTAAAACTGCAAGGGGAAGAATGCCATTTTCCAGGACACGACTGTAATTATGACGGGTTTGTTTTCTTGCTTTGCTCTCAGTTTAAAAACAAGTATCACTTGGAAATTTCCCTCTGTGGGAAGCGAGGAGAAGTCCTCAGGAATAGGTACTCCTCGTTAGGTAATTCCCTGCTGGCCCTTGCAAACCCAGGGTTTCACTGTGATCCTTATGAGACAAGTCACCCTAAGCCTCCTCTGATCACTTGCTGTGTTCAAGGGGGTAATCACACTGTCTGCATAATTTTACATAGACTCTAAATGAAGAACATGTGGTCAGTCTGGAGTTTGCAACTTCTGGGTTAATTTACTTGACGTTTTATGAAAGCTCCAAAACAAAGGAGGTTGCATTTCCATTTAATTCACGTAAAACCTTTCCTGCCCTCTCTCTCCTAGGGTCCCAGGTTCCGATATTTCTTACGGCTTCGCCCTCTTGGTATAAATGTCACATAGCGACCTCTTCTCCGCATTAGGGATGAAAGCCCTGGCCTACCTCCGTTGTCAGAAGAAAGAGGGAAACTACAGCCAAGTCACCCATTTGCACAGAAAGGCGTGAGCTGAGACTTAACTTATACTTTTCCAATAGAAAGGAGTGATCCCTCCGTCAGGGAACTGGTATTTTAATGACACGTCATCTGTATTCGTCACAGATGAAAATCAAATGGAAGTCTGGCTCCTTTCCTTCCCCTAGTTTCTCTCCTTTAATCTCCACTCCAAGCACTACTTGCGTCTGAAATAAACATCATCTTGAAAGGAGTGCTTTTTTCTTCTCCCCTCTCCCCTCCCCTTTTTCTTTTTAAAGCAAGAGTTGGCATCTGGATGCTTCAAGCTGCCAGGTGTAGCCCATGTAGAACCACAGCTGTTCTCTCCGATAACTGGAGGAATAAAGAGCAAGAAGGAGCTAGACATTTGGAGTCAGCAAGAGACAATGCACTGTCATTATTTTAATTACACGGGGCTACTGATTTGTACTGTAATTGCAATTTAATATTTTTCTAAAAGTTCATGATATTCATGGAAAAATACCCGAATATGTCATTTTTCAATAGCCCTAAAGGTTACCAATAAGAGCAATACCTAGGCACAGAAGCCGGGAGACAGAGAACAGTGACGGTTGCCACGGTTTTTAAAGCTCTATCTCAAAGTCAATCTAACCGGGAGATTAATGAAACAGAAGTAAAAACTGAATGCTTTCCCTAGTTAATCTGCCTTGATATATTTATTTTTTCATAATCACTTTCTAGCAAAAGAGGTTTTTGTCTGAATTTTTTCCCTATGTGTTACTTTTAAATTGGTGGGTTTTTTCAAAATATAATTTTACTAGCAAGTTACCATTGCTGGGGGGGTCTGCAGCCGTATTTACTTACAAACCGATGATGGTAGACAAATGCGTTAGGTCATAGTTAAAAAATCAAAGCCAAAGAAAGCCCTTTTGAAAAATAACATATGTCCAGTTTATCTGGCTCGGTCACGAGCTACACCTAGATTTCACTAAGCCTCAACATATTACTACAGTTAATCTAGGCTAAGATATCATTAGCATAACAACATGCGCAAACAGATGGCCGGTGAGCAGACTGTCTTCAGGCAATACCGTGTTAATCAATATGATGACCAGTATGGATTTAGCAGAAGAGTCTTAGATTCAGAGTTCACGCGATGGCCAGACATCTGACGGGGGGGACACACTCGTCATAATGTGAAGACGTTATCTCCGTTTCGTTAGACTGCATCGACGTCAAGTACACTGTTGACGATGTAAATATTTAATCATTCAACCATTTCTGAGAGCCTCCTACGTGCAGGCACCACTCCCAAGAAGCTTTCACCCACTGGAGTGACAGGCACAGACTATGTCCCTTGCAGCAGGTGAGAGTGTCGTCAAGAAAAGGAAAGGAAAGCGGAGGAAGAGCAGTGAGGAGGGCAGCGGGTCGGAAGCCCCCGTGGGGAAAGCTCGCAGGGAAAGTCAGATCCTCGAAGCAAAGATCTGAATAGACGAAGGGGGTAGGACGTGCAGTTATCTTGGGCAAGGGTACCCCCAACTAACTGAAATAACACGTAGAAATGTCTTCTTGGTAAATTACTACAAATATTTGTTTATTCAAAAGATAGGTATTGAGCATGTTCTACGTCCTAGAGCCCAGGCCCCGTAGAAGGGTTACGGGGGGAGACACGGCACCCGTCCTCGGGACAGTCCTGGAAAAAACATAAAAAGGGTAATTATGGCAGCCCGGGTGGCTCAGCGGTTTAGCACCGCCTTCGACCCAGGGCCTGATCCTGGAGGCCTGGGATCAAGTCCCGCGTCGGGCTCCCCGTGTGGAGCCTGCTTCTCCCTCTGCCTGTGTCTCTGCCTCTCTCTCTCTCTTTCTGTCTCTCATGAATAAATAAATAAAGTAAAAAAAAAAGGGTAATTATAACAAAGATGCTCGTTACCAATCTTGGGTCTATGTGTGGGGCATTTAGGTGCAATGTCTACGTTTTATCTTGGTCGCGTTATCAACAACCATAGGACGCCCATCTCTAAGTGGCCTTCAGGGAAGACACAGTAGTTGACACGGTGATATAGTCAGAGGTTTGGGTCCAGTGGCTCTCCTAGTGTGGCAACCCGGGCTTGTCCTGCCGCGCTGGTCCCAGTCCGACTCTAGCTACACAGAGTGGGCGTTTGTCGGCTTTGGCCGCGGCAAGTCCGAGGCCTGGCACCCACGGCGCCCTCCCTGGATTCAGGGTGTGTTGCCCCCGCGCTCTCTTCTCATCTCTCAGGTCTTCTTTTCTCAATCGTGGCCTCACTCACCAGGAAGCTGGGTTTGTATCATGACAAAGAAGCCAGTGGTGCTCTAACTACACCTGGCTCATTTTTTTTTTTAAGATTTTATTTATTTATTATTAAGAGACGGGGGGGTGGGGGGGGCAGAGACACAGGCAGAGGGAGAAGCAGGCTCCCTGCATGGAGCCTGACATGGGACTCGATCCTGGGTCTCCAGGATCAGGCCCTGGGCTGAAGGCAGGCGCTAAACCGCTGAGCCACCCGGGCTGCCCTACACCTGGCTCCTAATGCTCTCTGGCCTGCAGCAGTGGGGGCCTTTTCCCTGCTCCCTATATCCTTGTTCCACAAGGCTCACGTGCACTCAGAGACCGACGACCCTATTCCCCGTGACTGACCCTCGGGTGACATCCCCCCACCTTCCACTGGCTAGGTTAGGTCAGGAGGTCGCAGCCCAGGTGAGCAACAGCTCCCCTAGAGTCCCACCCAGTGTGGAAGTGGGACCCTTAGCAGAAGTGAAGGCACAGCGTCCTGCACCTGCAAAAACAAGACTTGTAGGGCAGGAGGGCAGTTCTGGGACTGAGGTCAAGCCAGGTCGCCTGCGCCTCCCTTGTCTACACAAGCACCAACAGTGTCCAGGTGGGTGAGACAACGTGTGTGACACGGTTAGAGCCCTTAGTAAGGGCCTCTCATTACTGCTGATCATAAATGCTACACGATTGGTAGCAAATCTGAGCTCATGGAGGCCAGAGTTTCGGGAAGGACGGAGAGGACTTTCCCTCCTGAAAGCAAAGCGAGTGAGGGCCAGCCCGAGTCCGAGTCCAAGTCCGGGCTGGGCGCTCTGGGTTCTGCTGAGGATCCGCTGCGCTCGGCGACAGAGAGCCGCGTGTCGCCAGGTGTGCCTGTGAGCGGAATTGCTGCCCCCAAGGCCGCAGAGCTGCCTTCCCCGCCGCTGCTCAGACGCACCGGGGTCCTTACCTTTCGGGTCGTGAGCACCACGGGGGGGCTCCCGGGGGGGGGCCCAGGGCCTCAGCCGATGGCTTGTGGGCGCAGGAGCCGGCATCCCGCGGCCGAGGCCTCAGCGGGTGGCCGCGCAGGTGAGGTGCGGTCACCTGGGTCCCCCGCGGCCGCTCAGTGCCCAAGCGCTTCTGGCAGGTGCCCGGGGGGCAGGGGGCGTCCAGCTGGGACGGCGGCTTGGGTCCCCGACAGAGAGGAGCTGCCAGGCAGCATTTCCGCGGCCTGCTCCTGGGGGGCGGGGGGGATGGGGGCTGGAGAACGGGCTCCCTGGGACGGGGCCGAGCAGGGGGGCCGCGCACCCCGGCCTGGCCTCCGCAGGTTTCTTCTCCGGGGTGTGTCCGTCCCTAACTGTCTCCAGCCCATCTGCTCGGGATGCAGCTGTTCACAGAATTCTTCTTGACGCCTGCACCGGTCGGGGAGGGTGGTGAACGGGCCCGGCTGCCCGTGCAGTGGGGTGCGGCGGGGCGGGGCGTGGAGGGGCGGGGGGCGCGTCGGGCCTGGGGGTCAGGCGGTCTGCGGGCTGCGCCTGCGTGTGTTGGCTGATCTGTGCGAGCGCGAGCGGAGGGGCTCGGACTTCCACGTGCCTCGCGTTAAGCACCTGAGCTCCCAGGGCCGACGCTCACCCGGAGGCTTCGGGCCGACGGGAATCCTCGCAGGTGTCCGAGCTCCGGCTCTCCTTGAGCGCGCGCGGGCGTGGGCGTGGGCGTGTGCGAACGTGGACCTGTGAGTGCGTGCGCGGGGCGTGTGTGCACGTGGGGCGCGTGGATGGACGCGCTGTTTCTCCCGCGGGGTGGGCGGTGCGGCTGATGTGTCCAGCGTCGCGGGCGCAGGTGCGAGCGGCCCTGCGGGAGCAGCCCCGGCACCGACTCGCTTCCCCCGCGCCGCCGTCCTCGCCCCAGACGCTCGCACTTGCTCCTTTCCTGCAGCCCCTTGCCCCACCCTTGCACCTTCCAGCACCTGCGCCCTTGCCTGGGTCACTCGCACGTGCTCCCTGTCCTGCGGCGCCTTGCCCCCCTGCCCCCCTTGTCCCCCTTGCCCCCCCCCCCAGCACCTGCACCCTCGCCTGGGTCGTTCGCACATGCTCCCTTTGCTGTGGCCCCTTGGCCCCCCTTACCCCCCCAGCACCTGCACCCTCACCCGGTCACTAGCACATGCTCCTTTTCTATGGCCCCCTGCCCCCCTTGCCCCTCTTGCCCCACCCCCAGCACCTGCACCCTCGCCTGGGTCGTTCGCACTTGCTCCCTTTGCTGTGGCCCCTTGGCCCCCCTTACCCCCCCAGCACCTGCATCCTCACCCGGTCACTAGCACATGCTCCTTTTCTATGGCCCCCTGCCCCCCTTGCCCCTCTTGCCCCACCCCCAGCACCTGCACCCTCGCCTGGGTCGTTCGCACTTGCTCCCTTTGCTGTGGCCCCTTGGCCCCCCTTACCCCCCCAGCACCTGCACCCTCACCCGGTCACTAGCACATGCTCCTTTTCTATGGCCCCCTGCCCCCCTTGCCCCTCTTGCCCCACCCCCAGCACCTGCACCCTCGCCTGGGTCGTTCGCACTTGCTCCCTTTGCTGTGGCCCCTTGGCCCCCCTTACCCCCCCAGCACCTGCACCCTCACCTGGTCACCAGCACATGCTCCTTTTCTATGGCCCCCTGCCCCCCTTGCCCCTCTTGCCCCACCCCCAGCACCTGCACCCTCGCCCGGTCACTCACACGTGCTCCTTTCCTGCGGCCCCGTCCCCCCTTGCCCCCCTTGACCCCCCTTGCCCCCCAGCACCTGCACCCTCGCCGGGGTCGCTCGCACATGCTCCCTTTTCTGCGGCCCCCTGCCCCCCCTTGCCCCCTTACCCCCCTTGCCCCCCCAGCACCCTTGCCCTCGCCCGGGTCACTCGCACGTGCTCCCCTTCCTGCGGCCCCTTGCCCCCCCTTGCACCCCCCTGCACCCCCTTGCCTCCCCCTGCACCCTTGCCCTCGCCGGAGTCGCTCCCACGTGCTCCTTTCCTGCCCCCCCCCCCCCAGCCTGGGCCGGGGCGGCTGCGCAGGTGGTGGCATCGCCGGCAACAGGCGAGGCCATGTGGGGCGCAGGGCTGCGCCCCCGACGGGTGTGGCCCCTGGAGCACAGGGACCAGGACGGGGCGGCTGGGGGGCAGGCGCTGCAGGGCCTCGCTCTCTTCTCCTGTTCCCCCTCCACCTTGGCCTTTCCACAGGTGGAGCCGGTTCTGGAATAGTTTTCTGTTATCTATATTTTTAGAGTGATTTTCGACCAGTTTCCAGAGGGATATGCCTCCTGGCGGGATATGCCCCTAATTCTTCTGCACTAGAATCCTCGGATGGATTTCTGGCTTCTTGCCTCTTTTGGGAGTGACGGCCGCTGCGTCCACCTAAGACGGCTGGGCTCCTTGTAGGTGACTTGCACCACGATACAGATGAATTGACTAAAAAAAAAAAAAAAAGACATGCAGTTATTTATTTGTTCATTTGAGAGAGCGAGAGAGAGGGAGCAGGAGCTGGGGGTCGGGGTGCAGGGCAGGGAAGGGGTGAGCAGAGCTCCCCGAGGCCCCCGAGGTCACCGCCAGACCTGAGGGTGGACCTCAGCCCCCTCAGCCGCAGGTGCCCAGACCCTTGTTTGGAAAGAACCCATATGAAACATTTTCTTAGAGAAAAAACCCTGACTTTTAAGTGGCTACTATTCCATTTTCCTACCAGGACAGTAAAACTGCAAGTGCCGACATTTCTGGTTTGGTGTTTGTCATCAGCGATTCTGAAAGACCTTCTTCTTTGAAAAAAAAAAAAAAATGTTATGGTCTCATTTAATATTAGAATCAGTTTGATATCCAAGAAATATACTTGGGGTTATTTGGGCCAGTGTGTTGGTCGGAATAAAAAATTTCAAATTCTAAGTAGTAAGAACTTTTATGAAAAGAAATTCTGAAGAAATTCTAAAGCTCAGGCAAGGAGGAATTTCACATGTATCTCTCCTGAATTGTATAGGACTTCTGTAATCTCAAGTTACAAATCAATAATAATATTTGTAGAGATTATGGTAATTTTTTATTGGGTTGTCAGGAAATTTTCTCCTGCTTTGGTATACGTGTTAACAATGTAATTATTATTTTTATCACAAACATTAGCAGATCTCTATTAATTATTTGTAATAGTCATTTATATATAATATCCATACAATAAACAGAGCTTTCAATTTAAAGAAGACCCTGCATTGTTGATTTTGGAGATCTAAAAAAATATTCATATTAATCTCACTTTTTTATCTTAGTTTTAGTTTTGGTGTGGTATTCAATCCTAGTAATATTGGTGAGGAATTTAAATTAAGAAAAAAAAAAAAAAAACTTATAGAAGCCCAGGAACGTGGACATGAAAGAGGCTGACATGCTCAACAGGGTTCCTTTACTTAACCTATGCCATTTTACCAACAAAATCAGGAAACATGATAAAGAAATACAATTTTGTTTTTTTATTTAAGACAGCTTTTCTTTCTGGTTTCTGGCAACAGAGTGAAAGACCAGTTTAAAAATATTATGATCTCATTTGAAAAAAACCAAAACCAAAAAGCCTGGTTTTTTTTGTGTCTAGAGACAAAGAGCCATTAACAATGGTTGTCTTTGTGAAACAAGTTTATGGAGATTTTCACTTAATATTTCAGTCATTAAAATCTTTCTGAGACCATGTAAGGCCTCTGTAGTTCAAAATTCTCATAAATCAATAATAAAAATATTAACTTTTATTATTTATATGAATTCCTTCTAGTACTTTTTTACATTTGAACAATGATTCTATGATCACCGACATTAAGAAGATTAAATATCTATAACTAACCACGACTTATGGAATCATTTCTAGTCCCAGCTTTTAAGTTTTATGGGTGGCAAAGAAACTGAAATTCATTATGAAAGCATAAAAACTTTACTTTATAAACTTCAAGCCTAACTATTTTGACAAGAATGACTCTAGGTTCTATGACAAATGACCTAAAAGTTGCATATTTCAGAAATTACTTACAAATAGAATGGCCACATCATTTATCTTCTAAAACAGAACACTTTTGAGAGTGAAAGAGACTCTCTTACTAATGACTCGAGGCAACAGGCTTTGTTTGGGACGGTGCCAGGTAAAACAAGGATGTGTTGCATCAGTCGCTTTACTAATCAACTAAAAATAAAATATTAATAAAATCGATATAGGAAACCTTATTAAGCAATCTCTGTGAGAAGTATTCTTAGTAAAGAAGTGTTCCGGTGTGAAATCCAAGGCACATTTTAGGTTTCGTGTTCATGCTGGAAGCTGATACGTGAGCAATGTGGTGTTAGGCGAGTCCGGATAGTCGGCAGAGCTCAGAAGAACGTGAGTGGGTCCATGGAGGTTATCTCCAGAGGGTTCATAACCCAGGTGCCCCAAAGGCCGATTTTGAGGCTATTTATATGACATCACCACGGACCTGATGATGACTGTAAAAGGGAGGCTCCAAGGTGGTCCTGGGGGGGGGGGTCCTTCCATGAAGGTAGTGTTCACTTACACGTGATCCGTCTATGCCACGATGTCTCTCCCCCCTAAATCGCTGATGAAGTTCATCTGTGTAGAAATCACTCATAATCCATTAAGAGAGAGTGAGCGGGATGAAGGCAGCGATTGGGGTAAGGGCGAAGTTTAACTAAATCCGAGATAACTTTTAAAGAAAAAGATAATATATTGCATTTGAAAAGGCATCGCTTGCTCATTATTCCTTGCTGTTAAGTAGTCCTATTTATCATGTATTAAAAGAGACAAGGCGATTTCCCACCGAATGTGGTGAAAATCAAAAGGCTATAAAAAGAAAATAATTTAGTGTCAAGGCACCCTATGGGGTTTGCTTATACGTTTGTATATCTGTCTACAATATCATTTCTTCAACAATAGCCCCCTGCATCAGATACGTGGGAGCCTTTCCACACTTAAAGTACATATTTTTAAGATGGCAAATGCCGTTTTCTATCCGGCCAACTGCTGGGATCTGATTGGTCATTACCCTATTTCGGGGGAAGCTTCAAGAGCTAATCAGGGGCCTTATCAGCTATGACTTTTATTGCTGCTGCACAGAGAACTTAGCAATAAAGGAAACTGTAAATTCAGGATTTATTCTTTGTAGGGGTGTGCCTCATGCTTGGAAGATTAATGAAGAATTCCTGGTCCATTGTTTATTAAAGATATTGCCGTTCTATAGCATTTTAATTGTAAATCCACTCTTTGACATCCTAACTAATGGTTCCTGCTAAATTAATAAAAGCAACATATTAAGTTTAAATCCCAGATAAGGTAAAGATTGCTGTTTTAATATCCCATCCATATCCTTTATCTTTCTACAGGGGCTTTCAGGCCAGTAGTTTTAATAACATGCATGAATGAAGATGCTCTTTTTTAACTCAAATGGTGGCGAAGAGTTTTTCCTTTATATTAGCAGGCAATCAATTCCAATAGCTTTTTAATGCTTTCTTAAAGAATCAATTTTAAAGCAGACGCTCTTCAGGGGACCCTCTTAAACTTCTTCACAGCCGGTCTCCTAATTTTCTATTACAATGCAATCTAAAGCAGCTACAAAAATAATGCAGATAATGTTTGCTGGGTAATGATTTCCAATTTCCCCATTCCATGTACCCTGTTATTAGGAGGATCATCTTGGTTGTGTAAATTAATTTTCAATTCACTTCGGGGGGACATTACAATGATTTATTCAGCACCGGTGTTGAAGAAAGAGTTGGGAGGATTTTAGCAATCTGAGAAACAAAATCAATTTGTTCTGATTATCACCATGTTAAAGGGGGGAAAAAAGGGGAGAGGAACAAAAGAGCACTAGAATGTGTGAGTTGGCTGTGGCAAGGGCACCGGAACCGTGATTCGGGGTTGGGTTGTCACTTCGTGCCACCTGAACTCAGCAAAGGAGCGGTGTTTGGTGACCCACCTCCACTTGAGGATTAAGTAGTGAAACAGCCAAGGACGTTCCTTCCAGGGGTGTTTCGGTTCGATCCCTTCAAGACAAGAGAGCCACTTCCTTGCCTTTGCTCGGAAGAGACAAGTAATATGCAGCCTCATGATCAAGGGGCGTTGGTTTTCCCAAATGCAGTGTAACTGCCAGTTCGTTTGCTACAAAACTTAACACAGGAAAGATCAAAGCCTTGTCTCATAACTATAAGACGTCCTACTTTTTTCCGTGCCATCATTTGTCTCATATAAATTTTTCCAGGACTGTGTATGAACGATGGTCCTTATACTATTGCAAAAGGGGCATCATTTATAAAGGTTTTAGAAACATTTCACATCAGTGAACTTGAAGGGGTGTCGGTCGCTGGAGTCAAGGTCGGGGGAGGCCAGGCGGGCCTGCAAATGGGCCCCCACTCACTTACCAGAGCGCTTACCTTCATCTGCCGCGCGCCCAGGAGTCTGTATTCTGGGCCGTGCACCCGCCGGACAGCTCGGGATAAGCTGGAAGATAAAAGCAAACGTCGTGAATGTGACACCACAGCCTGCAACTCGACCTATGAATAAGTGCTTCATGGTATTACAAGGATGTAGAATGTTTTTTTTTTTAAGATTTATTTATTTATTTATTTATTTATTTATTTATTTATGAGAGAGAGAGAGAGAGAGAGAGAGAGAGAGGCAGAGACCCAGGCAGAGGGAGAAGCAGTCTCCATGCAGGGAGCCCGACGTGGGACTCGATCCCGGGACCCCGGGGTCAGGCCCTGGGCCAAAGGCAGGTGCTAAACTGCTGAGCCACCCAGGGATCCCCAAAGGATGTAGAATATTTTAAATAGTTTAAGTCTGATGATTTAAAGAAATCAGGTCAGGAGGCCGGGGGAGGTGCCCCCCAGAAGTGATGGTCCCGGCTGCTGGCATCTGACCTAAGCAGGGGATGAGGGAAGGGGACACTATTTGAGGATAAGAAACGGTATCAGTGTCACATCCTGAAAAAACACTGTGGCCGCATCGTGGGGACACCCTGGAGGGGAGGCGGGAAGATGCAGGACTTCAGAGGGGATGATGTCGCCGCAGCCCAGACAGAGACAGGCTGATGACCGGGGTTGTGCTACCCCCTGTGGGCAGCCGGGGGGGGGGGGGGACAGTCCCTCTTTGATCATCAGGTAGCGGCTGCGGAGAGCACGGATCGGTGGGGCGGGCTGAGCTGGATCCCTGGAGGTGGCACCTTCTTGAAGGTCCTGGGGACAAGCGGGAGTGGCCCTGGAATCCCCCCCGAGCAGGGAGCGTCGCGGGAGCCCAGGGCTTCTCCGAATGCATGAGTCCCAGGGACCACGAAGCAGGGCGGGGGCAAAGCAAGGCGCTGAAGTATGGGGGGTAGCGAGGGACGCGGGACAGCTGCTGGGGGGCACGGAGGCACCTCAACGCCCGGTTAGGACCAAGCTCTCGACCGGTGCTTGTGGTTTCTGCTTCCTTCCATGAGCTGAGCGCAGGCAAGTCCTGGGTGCAGGATACTCAGTGTGGCCTGAGCAGACCCCTCAGGGGGCACCGCCCACGGCGCCCCAGGGCAGGCGACCACCTGAGGGCTAGCCAGTGGCCTCCGAACCTCTGCACACTGTTCCCACGTCCAAGAGCCGGGCAGGGGCCCGGCCACAGGAATCTGGCCCGAATCTCCTCTCCCTCGTTGCCGAATGTACCTAGAACCATTGGTGCTGCTTCGGGTCTTGGGTCAACGCTGGGGTCCGTGACCCCAAAGGGGCCCAGCACGGGCACCTGTTCCCCACAGAGGGGTAGCTCGGTGCACCACCCCCGTTAGTCTTTCTCAAAGTCATAAAGCAAGGATAGGGGTGGGTTAGGGTATGGACGAGGCTGAAGCACGAGCTCCATGGAATTACGTGGACACTCCAGATGCCCTCCTCACTGATCACCGTTACTTATTTAGGACGTGTGCTCTCTTGACAAGGCAAACAGAAATGAAGACTGAACGTGGGTGCGTGTATGCACGTGCCTGTCTACTAAGCTGGGCTGTTCGGAAAGAAAGGAGGAAGGCACTTTTAATCTTTTAACGTTTTATAAATGTTAAATGCTGTTGTGGCAGGTAGAGCTACGGTATATTTGAAAACTGCATTTAGGAGAGTTTGCGGTATAGGTTTTTTAAATGCCAGCAAATTTCCCCCATGCATTCCAAATCCATGATCAGTCTTGTCAAGAGAGGAGAACCTACCCTGGTTCAAAGGCCGTGCAAACTACCTTTATTAATTTCCCGATTCTTTTTAAGTTTTAAGAATAAACTGACAGCTCGAGTTAGAGGTAATCATATCTACATATTCTGCGTGTGGGGGTGACGTTACCTCCGTTTACTTAATCTTTCAAAACTGTGTAAAAGTGAAATCTGTCTGCTGGTTCATTAATGCATCATGAGAAAATGGATAAGTGAATTGTCACCAAATTAACAGGAGAGGTTTCCGCGTGACCCGCTGTGAAAACATAAGCCGCGCAGCTTTTACAGAATTCACTTACGGGAGCTCTGAAGACCACCTCAAGGGGACAGATAATGAAGGGGGGGCGGATTTTTTTCAGCAAATATAAAAGATATGTGACTGACTTTAAAAAATAGGCTGTGACATACTTGAAATGATTTTTTGAGGGGATCTGGGGACACTTCAGGTAAAGAGAAATTCAACTTCCAGAGTTTGAAAACAGAAGTAAATCAGGTCTGTTTGCTACTCATTGGGAATGAACCGTCCTGTATTTGAAGACACACTGGATGGTGAAAACAACCGGTGATTTGACAAATAACAGGACGGATGCCTGGAATTCCAGGAAATGGTTTGCATTCAAACTGCTTCTCACTGGGGCAACTATGTCTCACTCAAGGGTGAGTTGTGGGATTGCAGCAAGGATTTTTTAAAAAATATTTATTTATTTATTTATTTAATTGATTAATTAATTAATTAATTTATTTTTATGTATTTATTTTTGTTACTAGATCATGGTTGGTGTGTTTTCTAAGGAAACCAATAGGAAACATTAAAAAAAACCTTTATAAATGAATTATCCAATAACCAGATATAATAACTGAAATAAACAATTTTTGAAAAAGTCTGTGAAGAACTTAACAATAAGAGAGGAGAGAGGGAAGGTGGAAATCAGGCAGTGTAGGGTGGAAGAGCCAGTCCTCTCCCTCCTTCTCTTCCTTTTTCTCCTAAGTTCCTCTTTATATTCTACTATCTTCCGAATTGAATACGTAAGTGGGACGTTGAGGACAGAATGTGGAATAAAGGTCTAAGAAGAGTAGTGAAGGGATAGGTGTTACGAGTTAGGCTTTGGCACGCGTTAGTTATTCTGAACACATGCTGAATTTGCTTCCGAGCCTCAGCAAAAACAACGTCAAATAGGCTGAGGCCTGGCTTCACGTGGTCTCAGAAAGCTCAACTTTTCCCTGCACTGCAGACCGGAAGATTATGTGATGTCAAATAATAAATCAAACAATAACAATTAAAACATGATACAGCGCGATGATGTGCCAGGCAATGTTGTACGCTGTATAAAATTTATATGTAACACTCACAATGATCCTATGATGTAGGGAATATGATTACACCCATTTTAAAGATGAAAAAAAGCTGAGGCACAGAGAGATTAGGCAATTTGTCCAAAGTCACCCAGATAAATGGGCCTTCAGGGTCAATGTTCTTAACTAGTAGGCTATAGTGCCTGTATGTACACCTGAACTGCGTGTGTGTGTGTGTGTGTACTGATCTAGCCATACACGGATTTGTTAAAAAACAGAATTTGGGATACCTGGGTCGCCCAGTGGCTGAGGATCTGCCTTCGATCCTGGAGTCCTGGGATCAAGTTCCTCATCAGACTCCCCTCTGGGAGCCTGTGTCTCTGCCTCTCTCTCTGCATCTCTCATGAATAAGTAAATAAAACATTTAAAACAAACAAAAACAAAATTCAACTGAGTAAATTTGCAGATCTAATTGGTTTCATTAAATGATGCGTGAATTGGGCAGCAGCCTATCTAACAGGTAGAGGGGTGGGTGCTTTGAGCAGTTGTACAAAAATGGAAGGTTTTTATGGGAAGGAAAGTGGGGCAAGAAAGTCATTAGCAAAAAGAAAGAATGGTTTCAAGTAAGGTCCCCTCCTCTTAGGGGGTCTTCGTAGGTGGATTGCCTTATCTTCCTTTGGTGGATGGAAAGAGACTATGTGCCAGATACCTCATGGGTGCTGACCAGAAAACCCAGTTAGATTGGCTTGAAATTCCGCTCCTGGAGAGGTCAAAACTGCAATGAAGTCCTGGTTTGCTGTCCTGAGGGCAAGTGACTCACCTCGGGCCCGCGGTTATCTGGTTAACAGTGTACAGATGTACATGTCCACACGTATGGGGAATATTGAGCAAATCAATAATTTTGGATTACTTGGCGTCTACTCAGCGCTGTGCCTCATCTTTCGAAGGTCACTTCAGCGCTGCAGGGAAGCCAGGAATTGTTCCATGGTGCTTCAGCTTAGCGTTTGCCAATGAGGGGTGCTGGGTGAGATTGGAAGGTGGGATTGGATCAGCCAGTGTCCTGTCGAGGCAGATGCGGCCAGATGCACGAGCAGACGTGAGATGTCGTGGAGCCTCCTCAACAGGCCGTTGACAAACACCTGCTTTCCTACCAACTACCTATAGTTGATGGAAGCTTTCCAGAGATTTTGATAAATGTGGAAGCTTCTGTGAGCGATTTAAAGCCACCTACCTCTGACCTTCTTCTGACTTAGGTATTGGTGGAGGCTTCTCTGACTACGCCCCTGCCCCTAGCTCTTCCAACCTTTTTTTTTTTTTTCAACCTTTTTAAAGCCTTGAATCCGTATGTTAAATATGTCACATCAAGAAAGCGAAGAATGGCTGTTTTGTTCCCAACGAGGGTCTTACCGTAATAAAATAATGAGGTAGTTTTCTACAGTGGTTAAAACCATTGGCTGTTGAGTGAGACATATTTAATTTAGTGTTTCAATTCTACTACAAACATTTTAAAATATAACAACATTTTAAACATTTTAAAATATATCTGAATCTTAATTTAGTCATTTGTGTAAAATATGGGTAAAAATCGTACCTTTGTTAATAGAACCCTAATAATAGTACCCCTTTTAGGACATTCTGGACATTAAAATGAAACATGTAAAGCACTTAGCATAGTACTAGATGTTATCGGTTATGGTTGTGATTTACTACAGTTTGCTTAGAAACATCGTTCAAATTTCTTCTATCATCTTTTCTATAAATCTGGGAATTTAACATTACGTTTTAACTCTCCAAGTTAAGCGGGAGCTAAGATATACTGTAATGCAATCTGGTTTCCTTCAGAGTATTTTTGTAGTGAATACATACACTTTTTCCTAAAATAAGAAAATAATATAGGCTCGTTGTTAAAAAGTTGAAAATACAGAGACATATGAAGTCTAGAAGGAGTTTCCACCACCTTTGAATAACTGTTATCGTTCTATATTTTTTATATGCACGTATATGTTTATATACATTTAAACAACAACAAAATCCAGATCAAATTACATTCGCCTTTCCACATTTTATTTTTTTTTACTTAATGTATCTTTACAGATCTATATACAGAGAGAGCTACCTTAATCTTTCCAGTGGATTTATGGTATTTTGTTGTATTGCTAGGTCACACTTAAATTAATTAACCTTGTATCTATGAGTATGAATTTCCCATTTATCTTCACTATAAAAATGTTTCAGTCAGCATCCATGTAAGTTTGTGTAAAGTCTAGTAATTTGTTTAGAGTGAACACTTGAACGTGCAGTTTTTAGGTCAAAGCAAACGGGCATTTTCAATTTTATTTCACATTGTTATGTGCCCAAGAGAAAGTTTGAATAAGTCTTTACTTCCAGCAAAAGAACATTTTTTGTTCTTGTTTCTGTGCTTGTTTCTGTAAACTCTTGATAAGCTTCTGGGTAGCTGGTGATAAAGGTACAGTGTTTACAATATCCAGGATTCAGGGATAATTAAAATGTCCCTTATCCCATTTGTATCAAGCGTTCATTGTCTTAAGTGAGTCTTTGGCAAATGCTGGAAGGAAGTCGGTTCTTAGGGAAATTCTCTGATGAGTGCTCTAAAGGCCAGGATTCTTGTTGAATCAAGAGAAACCATATGCTTCAGATACCAGCTGCACAGAGCACAAATCTGACATGCCACCGTGAGCCTGTGAGAGTCTGATTTGAGCTCAGCTGCAGGATTTTTCAAATCAAATAGAGGTGGGTTGTGGGAATGCTGAGAAAATAACTCATTAAAATTTTTTTTTTTTTTTTGTCTTAATAGAACTTGAGCACTATTGGGATGTTTGGGTCCTGGGCCAGACACAGAAGTGAAGAGGTGATTTTGGTCTAATAATCAACCTCTGTTGCAGAAACAAAAGTAAACAATTCAAACACCTCAACAAAAAGGTGAGATTTTGAGCGAAAGTAAGATCTCCTTGCTTATCTAAATGGGTCAAAAAGCTTTTAAGTAGTTAAATGAGTAGAGCTCTTGGGTGGTGGTATTTCATTTCAGCGTAAACTGTTGCAAAAACCATGTCCTTATTGATTGATGCCAACAGGAGGAAGGAAAACAGGCAGTAGCTTTTTAGGGCCATTTTGTGACAGAAAAATGGGAACACTGACCCAGGGAAAGGCAACAATTTCCTTCTTGCTTTGACTGAAGAGAAAGCTCCCACTTCATCAAGACCTGCATCTGATAATTTGATGTAAATTAAAAGAGTAACAAGGGCTCACAGCTGCTTTAGGCCATTTGAAATTGAAAATTAATTTGTAAAAGAAAAAAAAAAGAAAAAAATAATCCCTTCTCCTGCAGTTTTGACAATAATATTATCTGCAGCCTACTCTGTGATTCCTGCTTCATAAATTGTCTGTCTAGGAAATCAGAGGCAGATAGATTGAAGGTTTTCTTATCAGTTTAACATAGTCAGACTTGATTTTTATTGTTTCTTATCTATATACGTCTTAACTGATTCTCCATATATTCAATTAGGACAAAAATGGAACCAAAATCTAAGAAAAGAACTTTGGAATTGGAAGGATTTTGGACCAGATACTCCCAGTAGGCTGATATTAATTTGACTTTCCTACTTCTCCACTAAAATTAGTTTGAAGACTGTGGGTGTCAGGAAAGGACTATGAGAATAGGCTTTGTGAGAAGAATCTTGTCAGTTTTAATTTAGGGTGTTTCGCAAACATATAACTTACATGCTAGCGATACATATTTGAAGAAGCTATTCCTTTGTAGAAAAGAAAGAACAATGAAAATTGATTTGCACAGACTCCTGAATAAAAGCTTTTTTAAAAAAATTGTTTCTTCATTTTTTTATCACCAAAACTTTAGCGTATGTTTTCCACCAGACGCTTAAGATATTAAATAAAAATACGCGTTCATTTTGATTGAATTTTTTTTGAATGAGAGATCTGGCAACACAAAAAATTCATTTATTATTAAAGATAGCAATAATAATAATAATAATACCACCTTAACTTCCTTTAGTCCTTCACTATTTTATAGACTTTTACACAATCAACTATTCACCACTGGCAAAAACTTAGTATACAGTTTAGGCAGAGAGAATTGTTTCCATTCTACAAAAGATGCCTCCGAAGCTCTGGGAAGGTCACTGACTTCATCTCCCTGAGCTTCCCGAGGGTGGTGGCAGCCTTTTCTCCTCCCCAACCCCCAGTGCTCCTCCATTCAGGGCATGACACAAACTCAAAACTATTGTCATGTAAGTGATTTGCCTGAGATCACACGACTAACAAATAATTTCTTTGGACTCACACGTAGTATTCCTTATATCTAAAAAGCCTAGCAGAAAGAAAGCCATGTTCATTGCAACATTTCTTGCAAAATTAAGCTCTTTTTGTCTGATGTCTAGCTGAATTAAGGGTGTAAGGCTTTTCCGCCAGGGCAGTCCTCTTGAGATTCCTACGAATTAAAGTCAGTCAATTGAAGAATGTTTTTCACGGAGATTCCACTTAGTGGATGTGGTGGGACATGCTCAGAACGCTTCAGGAGTCTCTTTGTCTGACCCCCTTCTGCATGCATGGGTGTAGCATGTCACCAAATGCTCCTCCCTGCCAAAGCATAAGGGCTCTGCCTCTTAGGTTCAACATAGGACAACTTTCATGGGCCATCGTAGCTCCAGAGCTCACCTCTTTCGATTGTATCACAGCTCAACTTCTCCCTCTGTCCAACCTGCTTTCCTTGTCCCTAATAACTATTGCTCTTGGGAGACCTTTCCAATAATTTTCTGCACACAAATCTCAGAATCTGTCTCCTGGGAAGATGACTTAAGAGACTCCACACCTGAAATTAGGTAGGAATGGGTGGAGGACTGGGTCCAGCTGACCACTTTCTTCATGCTCTGTTGATCAAACCGATAGGCCAGCCCAGATCTAAAAGGAAGAGAAAGAAAATGGGAGAAGTATGGAAGACTTTGAATTTATCTGTTACATGCACCAGCTGAAATATGCTTTAGCTTGGCAGGGAGAAATGTTTTTTTTTTCCTCTCCTTCTCCAGGGGGGTGCAAAGTTAACATCCTGTGAATGTTAGTCAGCCTGATGAATTTTTCAGTGTCAATAGAAGGAAATTAAGACGTTCACATGGGCAATGGCAGGGGTCGTGGGTGTGATGTGTGCAAGAAAGGCAGACCAATTACTCCTCTTCCATATAAACTATTAGAGGAATATCCACCATAAGTCTAATAATTTCAATCCATATTTGTATGTGTTGATGTGTATGATAGCATAACAAAGCAGAAGCTCAGTTGGTTAGAAGTTAGAAGCCTGGGATCTGAAATCAGACAGACTTAGGGATTTCAGATCCCTCTTTGCTGCTGAATTAATGTGTGACCACCCTTGACTGAACCTTGGAGTCTTATTTTTCCCATCTGCACAGTGGGAATGATGATGCCTACTTTATGGATTTTGAAGGTCAAGAAAAATGAAATGAGATAATATCTATAAGATACTTGCATTGGGTTTGGTGTATAATAAATACTCAAAAAATTGTGACTTGCAAAAAGAAAAAAGCAGGAGTCAAAATATTGATATGAAGCCAAACAAAATGATAAAAAAATAATTAGGGGAGAAACAGCAATGATAAAAACTATGAGTAATATTGAAAGACTCTACATATTTCACTTATTCATTTGTAAAATGAAGAAAGATAGACTTGAACAGCTCAATAATAATGAACTTTGTGCTTTTCCCAATGCCTGGCAGATGACAGACACTCAACATATGCTGCAGAATTTAAATTATCATGAAGATGTGAAGTGGGAAAGAAGCTGCATTCGAAGGGGACCCGTAAAGGACAAATGAGAGGGTGGACAATTAGGCAATGTCTTTCTTTCCCACCGGAGCCAGAGTCAGCTGACTTGTATTTTAGTATTTTTGATTCCAACACTATTCAGATGCAGGTTTTAGGGGAAAACTTACCATCTATATATTTTTAAAAGACCTTATTTATTTGAGAGAGAGAGAGAGAAAGAGAGAGTGAGCATGAGTAGTGGTGGGGAGGGGAGGGCAGAGGGAGAGGGAGAAGCAGGCTCCCCCCTGAGCAGGGAGCCCGATGTGAGGCTCTACCCCAGGACCTCCGGATCATGACCTGAGCTGAAGGCAGATGCTTAACTGACTGAGCCACCCAGGTGCCCCTCTATTCGCATTTTAACATTTTTTAGTGGAACTTCTCTTGGTTATTTCTCATTCTTACTGCTGATAAGCTACAGATCCCACTGGTGGTAAAAATCTAGTCACTTGTTGCTGTGACTATGTTTCACAATTTTTATTTATTTTTCTATCTTCTTGACAGGGCACGGCTAAAGAAGAAGAGAAGAGGAAAACCTAGGTCAAAGAAAATACGTGTACCAGCACATCTCAACCATTAGATATTGAAAATTTTACATTCCCGTTCTAAGACAACAAGGAATTATTGCTCCCATATCAACTGGGCTGAAACAGAAGCAGGTCTGGTTTCCTTCCCCTGTGGTTAGCACAGTGTGTCTGGACAAACAGGCAATTAAGTTCTTAAAATATGAATTCAAATGAGGCCGAGAGTGGGTGTGTTTTCATATTGTCCTATAAGCAGAGACGTGTAATTCACTGCGGTGGCTTCACTTATTCTGACTCTTCCTGATAAACATGAGCATTATATTCAATGTAAATACAAATTCTCAGCAAGTTCACGAAAAGGATTGTTTGTAAAATAAAAGACTTATTTTCTTATATCTCAGTATTGATATGGTAGAAAACAGAGTCGTTCATCGAAAAGGTCAGAACAGCTTGATCGTACGTCAGTTGTACCCCTTAGGCGTCAACGTGATCTCAGGAAAGTCACCTTGTGCATTTGCCCTGCAGGTAGCTCATCTCTAACAATAAGACTGAGGCTAATTCTTGATCATTTGGACTGTGAGGCTCAAAGGAAGTTATGAACAGGGAAAAAAAGGTGTTAAAAGGCTACAGAGAGCTCCTTTGCCTTAGGACTTTAACATTAAATCCCAAAAAGGTTTTATAATATAATAGCATCTATTTGCATACTCATAGCCACACATATTTTGGATATAAGTTAAAAAAAAAAATCAACCAGGGCGTCTGTATGCTGTCTGCAAGATAACCTATTTGTTGGAAATTATATGGATATTTTTTATAAAATACAACACATGTAAACAAATATATAGTTCTAATTTCATTTAGTTTCATATATGTTAGGTACACCTATAATACTATATGCAAAATCAAATTAATTAGTAAAATACAACTTTTAAATTATGTTTGAGGTTGTTTTCTCAACCACTTACCTACTTTTCTATGTAATTTCTTAGAAGTCGACTTTCTGTAGCTTCCTCTCCCCTTTGCTTTCTTACCCCATCCTTTTTATGTATTGATATGGTCAATATTGCTTATGAAAACTCACTGGTTCACTGACCTTGCTATCTGGGTCTACTCCCGGAAACATACTGTTTCGTACTGGTATTTTAATAAATGCAAAGTGGTGATGTTGGTAGAGGATTGAGGGAGTCCATATTTCAAGTTCCATATAAGACGTTGGGGGAAGTAGTTAACAAATGTCAAGAATTCTAAGTATGAAATGTTCAGAGTTTTCCAAGAGGAAAAAAAAAATGGAATAAAATCTCGTCCTCATTCATCCAAATAGTTCTTTTGATCAGAGCAATTTTGAGTATATTCTTTTAACTTCCTTGCTCCACTTCACTTACTGACTTTGTATCTCCACACAGTTAACAAGTTGGCTGATATTTCTGGCCATCTTCACAATCAATTATGCATTGATCAACTGATTGGCCATGTAGCGATTTGATCTGGTAGTTAAGGTGGCTGCAAATACTGGAGTGACTCTGGTGCAATTGTCAATTCAGCGTGTATAGACGTGCTGTGGGGAAAGAGCTTTGGGAATACGTGTAAAATGCCTCACGTTCACAAACGGTCGTTTGAACGGTAAGCCTGTGTCCAAAGCGAAGTTTCAGTTAAATAATTCTTGTTTTCACAGATTGCACGTTAAAAATAGAATTCCATGTGGCACATAATTTAAGGTGTTGACATGTCAAGAAAAGGTTTGCTTGGCAGTCTTCTGTCCAAAACAGGTGGCCGTACCTGCTAGAGTAACAGTGAGCATTCCGGTGACTCTTGCTGCCCTTCAATGCTGAAGAGGGTATTGATCCTTGCGTTATGTTGTTCTTATCCTGTGTTGGTTTTGCTGGAATGATCAAAATATTTAGGTTCTGTTCAATATCATTATTAATATTTTTCTCTTTTCTGACTTAGCTCTGTTTAAAATTAAGAGAACTTAAATATCACGAAATGGGAACTATGAAGCCTTAGTTCTGCAAACAGAGACTGTGTTGTCTATATGTCTCCAATATTTACTATCTGGCCCTGAAGAAAAAGTCTGCTGATCCCCTCCAGAGCTACTGTCTGCCTCGAGTGAGAGCTCAAGGCTCTTTTCTGCGCACACCAGTCATCCCTCCGTTCCATCCGAGGTCTGCCTGCTCCAGATTCAGGGACAACAGGAATTCCTCGGGGACACCATGGCGCCAGGCTTCCGGAGGGCAGAGCTGTGGTGGGATGAGCAAAGGAGTTAAAATCTCTGGTATTTGAAAATGCTTTCAAGTTTTTGGGACTTGGGCTTC
This sequence comes from Canis lupus dingo, assembly GCF_003254725.2. Classification (NCBI taxonomy): domain Eukaryota; kingdom Metazoa; phylum Chordata; class Mammalia; order Carnivora; family Canidae; genus Canis; species Canis lupus. The sequence goes on from NC_064254.1 coordinate 70,788,695, forward strand.
TCTCCTTTTAGGTCTGTGTCTTACGAGGATCCAAAGTCTTCTCTCCTTTGTTTTTTTTTTTTTTTTAATTTTTAATTTTTTTTGTCTTCTCTCCTTTGAAAAAAATGTTTCCTTGTCTAACCTCCTCAGAAAGCCCCCTAGTACTCAGGATGGAGTCTGCGGTCCAGGAATACTTGAGGGGATGTGCTAGCTTGCTATTCTAGGCCTTGAACTCATCTTCCTAGGCTACCTCCTACTACTAATGTGGAAAGATGTTCGACTTAGGTTGTGTGTTTAGGGAAAAAGAGCAAAGGGAAATATGTGACACGTGTTCATAGAGGCCGGAGATTCACCAGGAGCGACTCATGTGGGTTCCATTCTTGCTCACCGGAGTTTGGGATTCTATTCCAAGTCTTGAGGTCAAACTCCAGTAATAAAATGCGTGTACTTGCTGTCTTTTCCAATGATCATTTCTATCTGCTGTAGGGAAAAGCCAGTAGCCTTTCTGTTAAAGATTCAAGATTCTCAGCCAAATAATCCCCCTCTGTACTAAACTAATGATGTTATTAGTTTTGTCATTGTTGGTGCAGTTCCTACCCTCAAGTGATTCCTAGCCTGGCGATAAAAACATCAATGCAAGCAGCTAACCGTAATGAAATGAAGGTAACGTTTCTCAGTGGTGTGATGGAGGTGGCTCTTCCCTGCTCCAGGATTAAATAGCCAGGAATCTTGACAGCTGGTTGATAAACCTTTGGCAGCTTGAATTTCGCCATGGTGAAAATATCAACACCATGGAAATTGGCAAATCAAGACTTTTTTTTTTCCCCTCTCAGAGAGCCAATTTACCAAAACAACACTGCATCGGAGCTGGAAAAAGGAGGGGAGTCATTAGAAACAGAGGGGAGAGACATTATGATTAAGGTACAATTTATAAAAACATCAGTAATCTTTGATGTTGGAAAAGATTTATTCTCTTCAATGCATAACTCTTAACTCAGTTTGATTTATTAAAATACGAAAATCACATATTTTCTTATTCTTTTATATACTTAATTTGCCACAGATCAGGCAAGCAAGGTTTTCTCACCACAATTAGGTGATTCATCCAGACCTGGCATTTTCCGAAGGGTATTTTCTTGTCTTCATGAGCCTGGATTGCTCTTCTTTTAGGTCCAGGCACTGCCATTCTTTGGCTCTAGAACCAAAGGCAGATCGATTTGCACAGATCTTAGGATGCTTCTGTCTAATGGTGATTAGTCTGGAAAGGATGGACTTAATTTCTTTCTTGAAGGGGAAGGCAGCTCAGCCAGACAAAGAAGGGTAAATCAAGGGCTGTCGCTAGGCCCAATTTGTACTCATCAATGCTCTGCATGTGAGGATCTATCCTACAATGTGGAGCGGGATTTTTCAACTGCTATGCCATAGACATTTTGGAGCTGATAATTCACTGCTCTCGGGGGCTATCTTACGCGATGTCGCATGGTTAGCAGTCTCCCTGGTGGCTAGCTAGTAGGTACAAGTAGCATGTGACAACCAAAAATGTCTCCAGACATTGCTAAACGTTCCTTGGAGAGCAAAACTGCCCTCCCTTCTTCCCATTGAGAATGACTACTATAGAGTCTAAGAACACGCTTCTAAATCTATATTAAATGCTACGTATTTTATGAAGCTTTCTTCAAAACGGAGTGATGTTCTTTTGTTTGAATTTGTTTGTACAATTGCCTTTTTTTTCTATCTTTATGGGCATTCAGTAGAGTGTTAAATGGAATTGCACGAGGAATTACATCTTTTTATTCGCTGATTAATCTGGCTAATATGCATAATATATGTCAGGGTCTCTGCTGGGTCCTAGAACAACAACATGAGCAAGACACGCTCTCAGCCAGTTCTTAACTTTCAGGACTTCTAAGATTGAGACAAAAGATCATATTTATCTTCTTGATATGTCTTGTTCTTTTGGCTTTTTTAATAAATATTTCTTGTTTTCTTCCTACATTTTGCCTAAATGTAGGAATTATCAGTGCTTTTAAAATGCTAATGTCATTTGCAAATGTTCAAAGGAGGGAGTAAAGCATGTGGTGTTTCTTCATTTTATTTAATCCTAGAGCTCCATTTTCTCCAAAGAGTCTCATGAGATTACTAGTCGAAGTCATGGGTTTTGCAAAATACTCATCTACACATTTCTCTGTTACTGAAGGATAGATAACAATCATGTTTTTCAAGATAATGTCTTCAGCTCTGATGTTTTACAGAGCTCTAAACCCAAATATTCAGTTCCTCTGAATATCTCCAGATATCTATGGCCTCCAAAATAGAGAGTAAAATGTCTCTTTTTTCTCTGTATCTTTCACACTATACTCTCATAAGCTTAGTTTAGTGTAGGTTGGTCATTTGGTATAATTCTATCTCCCATGGTAGACTGTGAGAACCTTTATGCAGGGCTGATGCCTCTTCTTCACTTTTTCCAGAATTGGAAACAGAATGCGTACTCAGGAGATGTTTCCTTTAAAATTGCATTTAAAAGGCAAAAACCCTGGAAAAAAAGTAATACTGTTGGCATCTCTTAGAAAATGTTTTTTTGTTTGTTTGTTTGTTTTGCTTTTTTCTCTACATATTTACATTGAGGTTCAAGGGTAGATTTGGTAGCTCTAGGCACCTAAGGTGAGATGCTGGAGACAAATAATAGCAAGTGAAAAAGGGATAGAGAAGTAGGATACTTGAATTTGCAAAGACAAACTCGAACGATTTAAGAATACTGGACAGTGCTGGCATTATCTTTGAAAAAGTTTTTAAGTGTCTTTTGTTTTTATTTTTGCTTTTTTTGCCAGTCTTGAGGATTTTGCAGGTTGGCTTAGGTCCAGTGTGATGATTAAACATTTGTTTCTTAAAAAGGGAATTGATTCTTTTGTTCTGTGTTGCTCAATTCAAGATTAAATCATGAGGGGATTTGGAAGGATATACCGAAGTTTCATCTGGTTCTGTGAAAACAATATGTTACTACATTATTATTCCTTTGTAATAGCTCAAGAAAGTAATAGTTCTTTTTTTCCTTTTCTTTTTCTTTTTTAATTAAAACTCCACGTAGTGCTTTTGATTAAATCCAAATCAGAGCAAACGTTATGACTAGGTTTTGGGGAGCCCATCAAATCACCCTGGCACAATTCTTTGCTGGGTCCGGAAATGTCTTTTCTCCCTCTTTCCTTTAGAGATGGGAGTGTTATGGGTACATTTATCTTTGCGTTCAGGTGCAGCGAGACAGAGATGAGGAAGAGAATCTGCCAAGTACTAGGAAACAATATTAAACGAGCACCTTGAGGAAATTGCAAAGTAGTTTCTACTTTATCAGGATTTCTAATTCCAGGTATCTTTCTTTGGAACTTTTGTATTACTTTGATATCACTCATAAAATGTTCCATTTCTGAAACTGCTAGATCCACAGAAATCAGTAGCCCTTTTTTGGGCAACGTATAGAAAGAAGACCACAGAATACAATAAGTTGATTGTAAAAATAAATGGGTTGATTTTCTTTTCTCAGCTATCAATACAGACTTGTTCTTTGTCAAGAAGAAGCAAATGTTAGCTTTCTGCCCTCCTAAGTCCTTGTGAAAACAAAACGAAACAAAACAAAAAAGCTCCGAGGATGAAACTTCATAGTGTTGATACAATCACTTTACATGTGTCTATGATTACCATCATTCCAAGCTCAGATACTACAATCAATAAAATAGGTTAACTTCTTTTTGTTTTATTGTTTTAGACACCCAAGGTCACTTTGCAGTATGAGACATAATTGGACCAAACTGGACCTATATGCACAATGTAATGAAGTGGTTTATAATGAAGTTACCTAATAATGCTAAATGTACATTGAAACATCATTCAGTGTTTGTATTTATTCGGTATTTAAAGTAGATGGGATAAAGAGAATGATTTATTTATTTATTTTTCTCCCATTGCTTTCCTTCCCTCTTCTTGCCAAGGGTGATGACTTAAGAAGGCAAATGGAAGACTACAAAGAAAGCAGTGATAATGTGGTAGCTTCACTTCAGTATTCACCATCTGTACTTTGAGGGTGAAGCCAAGAGCACAGGACACTACTTTGCTTAAGTCATATACGTGGTATATATGGTCTACATCGCCCATGTTATTAATTAATTAATTAATTAATGATTTATTTACTTTTTTAGGGAGAGCAGAGGGAGGGGCAGAGGGAGATGGGGAGAATTTCCAGCAGACTCCTTGCTGAGCATAGAGCCTGAGGCAGGGCTCGATCTCATGACGCTGAGATCATGACCTGAGATGAAACCAACAGTTGGACACTCAACCGATGGAGCCTCCCAAGTGCCCTTCGTACGTGTTATTTAAACTACACAAGTCAGCTTATTCAATAGTTCTTTTCCCCAAAAATAGATTTTAGACACTTGGCAATGTTTTAGGAACGTTAAAAGATAAAATTTATGAGTTAATATATGTAAAGCTCTTAGAAGAGAACAAAGTGCACAGTAAGTAAGCTCTCTGCATTTGTTATTATTGTATATAGAATATTTGCTGTCAACTTAAGAATAGTAGTTTATATTAAATTAATATTAAGCATGTATTATGTATAACACACACACACTATAAGCTTCACAGATTCAGTGAATGCAATGGTAAAGGAAGGCACTAAAAAGAAAATGAAGAATATAAAGCAGAATGGTAAGTGCCGAGAGTTCAGTGAATGGAGAGGTCCTTGTGGCTCCAGGCAAGAAACAGGTTTATTGATTATATGGAGGAAGATTGGAAGAGGTGTGAACATTTCAGGAAGGAAAGGAAAAAAGAAACAGGAATAGGCCTGCATGAAATATTTACAGTCTGGCTGTCCTGGATGCCAGGCTAAGAAGATGAGATTAGAAAGAAATGCCAGAACCATAGGTCTGGACTTGGCTCCATTCAGTCATTGGAGCTTCCTGAGCTGTGATAAGCCAGGTTGATATTTGTGTTTCAGGAGGCTAATGTGGCAGTTATGTATAGAGAGGAATGTTGTGGGAGAGCCATGGGAGGCTAATAAAAGGACTAACTGGTAAATAGGAAAACAGGTAGCATTGGACATGGGGAAAAAAAGTTGAATGCAATGGACATTGCTGAAGAAGAATCATTATGCTTTATTGTTTTTATACAATGTGATTTGAACACTCTGCATGTTGGAGTAAATCCTTTTGTTTATAAAGACATTTTGTCAGAATTCTTAGGGATTATGGTCAATTTTTCATAAACACTAACTGTTTCTATGACTAAAATAACTAAATAACAGTAAATGAAAGACATAACCATTTTAAAGCATTTATGATTTAGTGACTAGCTTGAAAGCTGGTGCTAGAACTTGGGGTGTTGATTAGGCTGACTGTAATTCATTTATAGGCTTTGTAGTTTACTTATGTGAATTTGGGCAAGTTATGTAATTCTCTGAACCATTTGTTTCTTATCTCTAAAATGCTAAATAATAAAACTGTCTTCTTTTTTTAAAAATTTTTTTATAAATTTATTTTATATCGGTGTTCAATCTGCCAACATATAGCATAACACCCAGTGCTCATCCCGTCAAGTGCCCCCCTCAGTGCCCGTCACCCATTCACCCCCACCCCCCGCCCACCTCCCCTTCCACCACCCCTAGTTCGTTTCCCAGAGTTAGGAGTCTCTCATGTTCTGTCTCCCTTTCTGATATTTCCCACTCATTTTTTTCTCCTTTCCCCTTTATTCCTTTTCACTATTTTTTATATTCCCCAAATGAATTAGACCATAAAATGTTTGCCCTTCTCCGATTGACTTATTTCACTCAGCATCATACCCTCCAGTTCCATCCACGTGGAAGGAAATGGTAGGTATTTGTCGTTTCTAATGGCTGAGGAATATTCCAGTGTATACATATTAAAACTGTCTTCCTTAGTTGGATGAAATAATACATTTAAAATGCAAAACATACCTGAGCACGTAACGATTATACAGTACATGTTAAGTACAAGTAATGTCAGGAAGCTGAAACGTAAAAAAGGAAAAAGTCTACTTCTCATTGTAAGGTCTATCCCAGTGTACACTGTACACTTCTTTTTTTTAGTGTCAGGGACTTTACCATCCTTGTTTTCCTACTACCTCACTGATATCTCCCTTAACCTTGTTTACCTGTTTCGTTTATTCTCTTTGATCTCTTTCTGTTAGTATGATCCAGAGATCAGGTCTTGGGTTTCTCTGTATGTCATACTTTCCCTTGGTAAACTTATCTGATCCTGTGACGTTAAATATCATCTATGTGCTGATCCCTTCCATGGTAGTTTTAAAGAGCTGTTCTCAAATTCTTTGATATTCCTCCCTCCAAATGACTGAGCTTACTTCCACTTCCGGTATGGAGTGTGGACCAGACATGGTGATTCTCTTCTAATGGGTGGAATATGACTAAGTAATGGAATGTCACCTTTGAGATCAGGGTTTCCATTTAGGGTTCTCTCACGTGGTCTGTGTGGAGCATCCTGAGAACCCTATGGAGAGGCCCATATAATGAGGAACTAAAGCCTCCTGCCAACAGCCACACAGGTGAACTTGGAAGCAAATCTTCTGGACTCAATCAAGTCTTGAGACACTTTGGCCCTGGCTACAACTTGATTACAACCTTATGAGAAATCCATTCAGCTCATCCATATCTGAATTTGGGACATTTTGAAACTGTGTGAGATAAATATATATATATATATATATTTTTCCTTTTAGACACTTAAGACACTAAGTTTGGGGATAATTTATTACACAGCAATAGGTAACTGATAAAACTCCTGAATTTATGTCTCCAATCAGACATCTCTCATGAACTCCAGATTTATAATCCAACTGCTTACTTTCTATCTGTACCCGGATGTTTAATGGACATCTTTAAAACTAAACGTATATTCTTTGTTCTCCTCCTCCAGAGGCCCCAGCATAACTTTCCCAAGCTAGTTGCTAGAAATTGCTAAGTTACTAAATCTTCAAGAAATCTTTGACTTCTATGTTCTATGCTTTCCCCCAGTCTATGAGAAAATTCTTTGGGTTCTATGGAAAAACTATTCTGATTCGCCGCCTCACCACCTACTGCCACCATTCTGCTACAAGCCAACCTTGTTTTTTCCCTGAAATATTGCAATAAACTCCTAGTTGTCTTTTAGCTTCTATCCTTGTCTCCCTGCCCCACCATATATTCTCAACACAGAAGACAGAGTTATCCTTTAAAAAGGTATCCTTATTCTTTGAAAATTGGGGAGAAATTTCCAGTTCTATTAATGGTAGAGTTGCTTGTAACAGACTAATTTTTCTGGAGACAGCAATTTTGAACACTGGACACAGTATGTGTTAAATAGCTATCTGAAGGTACTAGAGAAGTACACAAAGTAGGCAGACACTGAGAGGGATTTGACATTTAAAAGAAGGTCACAGTCATGTTTACAAGGCTTTTTTTTTTCCTCCCTAAGGACAATATCTAATTAATACGTGGTACAGTTGAATGAAACTAAGCAGAAGTCAGTTTTACTGACTTGTAATTTCAGAGAACAGAGTTAGGAGATATCAGAGTAACTAGAAGCTAGGAGGAGAAAGCCTGCAGAAGGGGCCACTCATGCAAGACCCCTTCAAACCTGTGGATGATTCCCTAAAATTCATATACAGAGCGCATATACTAAAAAGCCCAGAAGAAATCAACTTGATGTCTGAAAACACTGAGCATAGCTTATAGCTGGTGACCTATACTGGGAAGACAGAGTTTGGAGTTTCTTGCCAAGTAAAAAGTAAACCATTTTAGGCTTTCTATTGGAACCTATGAGATTCCTCATAATAGGTGCAAATACTGTGTTCCTGATTTGCCCAAATACTAGCACAAGTGCTTGTGTGCTCTCTCTTGATCTCTCTATCTATCCAAATATTGACACAACAAAGTATAAAATCAAGGCTTTAAAAATTCAGTGTGATCAGCCAATAATTTCACTGGTTGTTAGGGGGGAAAAATCATCCCTTCTCATAAGAAGATAACCGATAACCGAGTCTCTATGCACAATACCAAGTGTACGATAAAAACCTATTACATATGGCAAAATGTGAGGTACTCTCAAAAATGAAAGCAATCATCAATAGACCATGAAAATTAGTACACAATTAATAGTCAAGGACACTAAAGAATCTATCACAAGGACTTAATTTAAAAGATGGTCGTAAAGAGAGTGAACAGATGGGAAGTATCAGTAGAGAAATGGAAACTATAAAAAACCAAATAGAAATTCTTGAAATGAAAATTTTAGCATCTAAAAAAAAGTTCTATGGATGGATTTAGCAGCCGATTGGAATTAGCAGTTAAAAAGCTGTGGTAGGCAGAAGAATGTCCCCCTAAAATGTCTACATCCTAAGCCCTGGGATCTGTGAATATGTCACTATGATATTGTGATTTATAAAAATATATATATGTAATCTTTATCCCAGTTTCTGGAAGAGCTCCAAAAAACCTTGGAATTTCCCAAGTCATCAGAGTGATAAAGGTAAGATGAGTGTCTTTTGTTATTCATAAGAAGTCCCTTTCAGCTACACCACAGTTTGTCTCAGTAAAGTGACTTTTAACTCACCACCTCCCAACCTAAAGATGAGGGCTGTTGCCAGGGAAACAAATTTGGATTACAAGGTTGGAATTTCCAGTTCTACCCTTTGACCTCTGGGAAGGAGAGAAGAGCTAGAAATTGAGTCAATTACCAGTGGCCACTATTTAATCCATTATGCCTAAGTAATGGAGCCTCCATTTGGAGCCTCCATAAAAACCCTAAAGGACAGAGTTTAGAGGGTTTCCTGGTCAGTGATCACATGAAGTGCTGGGAAAGCTGTGGCCTGGAGAGGGCATGGAAGTTCCCCATCCCTTCCCACATACCTTGCCCCATGCATCTCTTCTATCTGGTTGTTCCCGAGTTGTATCTTTTTATAATAAACCTGCAATCCTGTTAAAAACAAAAAACAAAACAAAAAAACCCCCAAACATTTACTGAGTTCTGTGAGTCACTCTAGCAAAGCAATCAAACCCAGGAAGGGGGTCATGGAAACCTCTAATCTGTAGCCCTGGTAATCGGAAGTAGAGGTAACAACCTGGACTTGCTATTGGCATCCACGGTAGGGGCAGTCTTCTAGGACTGAACCTTCAACCTGGTAGGATCCGATGCTGTCTCTAGATAGGTAATGTCAGGATTGTGTTACATTGTAGGACACCCACCTGGTACCACAGAATTTCTTGGTGTGTGGAAACCACCCTGTACCCCCACACGCATTTGGTGACCAGGCGTGCCGGAGGTATTCAGTGTCAATACAAAGGAGTCACAGAGGAGGAAGCAGACTTTTCCTTTATAGTCACTTTACATGGCAAAAAGAATTTTTCACGTGAAATTAAGTTTACGAACTTCAGAATAGGGAGATTACTCTGGATTATCCAGCTAGGCCCAGTGTAATCACATGGTCCTTTAAAAGTGGAAGTTGATCAGAAATTTGAGACAATGGAAGAAGATAGAAAGATATGCAGTATGAGAGACGCATGACTCAATGCGGTTGGCTTTGAAGAAAGAGGAATCCCATGCCAAGGCAAGCCAGTTACTTCTACAATCTGGGAATGATCCTTGGCTGACAGGCAGCAAAGAAATAGGGATCTCAGTTTCACAAAAACAGAGAACTGAATTCTGTGAACAGCCCTCATGGGTTTACCTACAGCTTCCAGAAGGGAACACAGCTTTGCTGACACCTTGATTTTAAAATAATGAAAACTACGTCAGATTCCTGACTTACCTAATTACAAGATAATACGTGTATGTGGATCTGAGTCTCTACCTTCATGGTAATTTATTATGACACCAGTTCAAAACTAATACAAAAGGGTCAATAAACTTCAAAGTAGATAACTGTAAAGAGAAAGCAGGGAAAAGAAAATTATTTTTAAAAAATATTGGCCAAAAATTTCCCAGATTTGATGAACAGAGATCACAAAAGCTCAGATCAATTTCAGCGATATAAATATAAAACGAACCACACCTAGGCTCATCATAGCAAAACTACTGAAAACCAAACATAATGACAAAATATTGAAAGCAGTCAGAGGAAAAAAAAAAAAGAAATTACACATAGGGAAACAATTATACAAATATTGGCCGAATTGTCATCACAAACAGTAGAGGCCAGGAAATGATGGATGGACTTTACATTCTCAACAAAAGGTACTGGAACAGCTAGATAAATACATGGGAATAAGGAAACTTGACTATGCACAAAAATAAATCCAAGATAAACTAGAGCCTTAAATGTAAAAGCTAAAACTGATATGAGAGAGCTTGGTGTTCGTGTCCCTGAGTCTAAGAATGAATCCTGCAAATGAAGGAGAGAGAGTAAAGGGATAGGAGTTCGTGAAGTGAGGATACAGAGAGCTCTCAAGGGTGAGAGGGGTCCCCACAGGGTTGCCCCTGAGGCCTTGTAGGGTTGGTCTTTTATGGAGAACTGCCTGGGAAGCCTGTGGCCTCCAGATTCTTGTGCCATCTTGGTTTGAGCGAGGACTGGTGAGAACATCTTTAATGGCTACTTCTTCTTTGGGGTCAGGTTATTCGCTGGTCACAGGTGCTTGTCATAACAAGGCTCCCTCCCTGCCCACACCTCGGGCAAGTGGTCTGGCCTGTCCCCTTATCTCTGGTTTCCTTATATCTCAGGATTTTGGGATCTCTGTGAGCCTGATCCCATAGCCGCCCCCCCGCACCGCCCCCCATCTATCTCTCCCTACCTAGCTCACCTGTCGCTAACTCAAAACTGTCACCTCTTAGAAGAAAATACAGAATAGTTTTGTGACCCAAGAGCATAGGCAAAGATTTCTTAGAATAAAAATGCAGCAAACGTGAAAGAAAATAATCATAAATTAGACCATCAAGATTTATGACTTTTGTTCATTAAAACATACCAATAAGAGGGAGAAAAGCCAAACGAGAGACTAGGAGAATGTACATACCCCACAAAGGAATTTTACGTACCCAACACAATACACATGCCCAACAAAGGAATTTTACCCAGAATATTTAAAGTACTCCTTCAAATCCGCACTAAGGAGTCAAGTACTCCATGAAGTGAGTAAAGGAATTGAATCGATCACAAATGAAGATATATAATGGTCACAAAGTATCTGAGAAGGTGCTGACCTCACAAATCATCAGGGAAATGCAAATGAAAATCACAATAATAGACCATTATACAATAACCAGAAAAAAAAAAAAAAAAGTCAGTCTCTATTCTCGGCAAGGTTGGAGCTCCTACACTGCTGGTTGCACCAGAATGTGCTACCACTACCTTGGAAAACCCATTGTTAGTTTCTTGTAAAGTCAAACATGTAACAGTCAGTAGTTCTACTCCTAGGTATTAACCTAAGAGGCGTGAGGACACGTCCAGGAAGTAACTTGTACAAGCATGTTTCCAGCAGCTCTAGTTCTCATTCCCAAAAACCAGAAATAGCTCAAACGCCCATCAAAAGAATCACAAATAGCAAATTACTGTATTTGCACAATGAAATATCACTCAGGAGCAAAAAAGAATCAACGACCCATATAGACAACAACATAGGCTGATTTCAAAAGCATTACGCTAAGTGAAAGAAACTAGACACAAAAACCCACCTGGAGTTTGATTCTGTTTCTATGACGTTCAAGGACAGGTAAAATAATCCATGTTGAAATAAGTCTGTGTATGAAAGAATCCACAGTTGCTTCTGGAGGAGGAGATTGAAAGTCCATAAAAGAACTTTCTGGAGTGATGGGATTGTGCTCTATCATGAAAGGACTTGAGTATTTACATGTACGTGTAACTGAATTGTACACTTCAATGTGCATTCAATTGTGTGGCTTTTGCTTCAATTGTGTGGCTCAACAACACAACAAAACAAAAAGAAACTAAAAGCCGACATCAATCCTCTGTTCAAGATGCTGTGATGTCTTCCCATCCCGCTCTGACAAAAGTCGTACAAAATACAAGGGACTAGGAAGCCCTGGTCTTGCCTCATTTCCTCCTGATTTCCTTCCCGTACTGGATTCCAGCCATGCTTCCCTCCTGCTGGTTTCCGAATATGATGCCTTTGAGGACTTTGCTTTACCTGCTTCTCCCCCCCCCCCCCCCCCCCGAATGCTTCTCCTACCAGAATCTGCATCACCAATTCCCCTTCTTTTAGGTATTTTAAGTATGTGTTCTTATCTTTTCTGAGGACTATCCTGATCCTACTACTCCATGCTTCAACCTGTTTCTGTCCATGCATGATCCCCTTAGTATTCTCTAGGATATGCCCTTCATTCATAGCACTCATCACCTTCTAATGTAACACGTGCTTTACTTATTAATTACAATCCCTGTTAGTCTCTCTTTGCCTGCTTATAATGTAAACTCCACAATGGTTGTAATCTCTGTTGTTATTTTGAAGATTTATTAATTTATTTGAGAGAGAGAGAGAGAGAGAGAGAGAGAGAACCAGGTGGGGAGGGGCAGGGGAAGAGGAAGAGTCGTAAGCAGATTCCACACTGAAGGCGAAGCCCCGTGTAGGGCGATCTCAGGACTCTGAGATCTTAACCTGAGCTGAAACCAAGAGTCAGAAGCTTAACCTATTGTGCTGCTTAGATGCTCCAGAAATCTTTGTTTTGTTTTCTTAATTCATTAATACACCCCAGTTTCTTAAAAGTGTTTGACACATAACTGGGGCTTCATGAACACTTCATATCTGATGAATATGTGAATAGGAGGAAAAATAAAAATAGTAGGAAACCTTCACTGTCCCACATTTAATAACTTTTTTTTTTTTTTTTTTTTTTTTTTTTTTTTTTTAGCTCCATCTCTCTTACTATCTGTATATAATTGAGAACAGAGGAAAACCTTTTTCTTTTCAGGATTTTAGGTTATTTTACAGGCATTCTGGCAGCTTGAAGCCTATGAAGGTTTTTTTTTTTTTTTAACATACTTAGTCTTCATGTATTGGTTCTGTTACAGCATTCTATATAAAAATCTCTTGTTAAATTTGTCCATTTACCTTTCACAATTTTATTCTTCTTGTCAAAACACCAATATTCAATACAGTAAGATAAAGTGTTTTATGCCTAAATATATTTTAACCTAAACAATTTTTTTTCTTATTTCTTGTTGAAACACAGGTACTAGATAACTAAATATCGAGATCAAAGGGAATGAAAGGAAAGTTTTATTATGAAAGGTATAAAACAAGTTATTATATAAGATTTTCCAAGTTTTCCTTGGAACATTATGCATGAAAATAAGACATAACTCAATTCCATATTATCTACAGGAACTTAATAACATAGTTTTATAAGTTTGCTAGATATAGGCTCAGCATCTGCCTTCTGCTCCGGTCATGATCTCAGGGTCCTGGGATGGAGCCCCACATTGAGGTTCCTGCTCAGCGAGGAGTCTGCTTGCTACTCTCCCTCTGCTCCTCACCCCCGCTCGTGCTCCCTCTCTCTCACTCTGTTCTCTCTCTCTAGTAAATAAAAATAAAGTCTTAAAAAAAAAAGATAGCTAAAAAAACATTATCTTGGCCTTCTCTCTCGTGTACTAACTGAAATCAGCAACAACAAAACAACAGCATAAAATATCTTTTCCAAAAAAAAAAAGAAAAAGTAAGAGAAACTTTTTCATTTAATTATATGTGCATATGCCTCTCATATTATTTGGAAGAAGAAAAGGAAGAAACAACAATTCCGTAATATTAACTTTATCATTTTGGAAGCAAGAGTGTCGTACGAACATACATAAAGGTTCCTTGCATGTATCTTTCCTGACAGAAAACTAAAATTAGGAAATTTGAGCATATGGCATCTGGTGCTTAATGAATTTTAATTTTAGACTCTTTAGTCAACATGGTGGTCAATATCAGTAACTTTCCGGGATAGATTCTCATGAGGCATCGTGGGATGCAGGTCATTCTTTCCTTCTGCAAATTACCCCACTAGCTTTTATGTTTTTGGGGTCCTTCCTTCCTCCTTCCCTCCTCTCCTTTCCCTTATCAGGAATTATATTACAGTACTGAGAGAGTCAGAAATACCATGATTCCGACACATGAGGAGCTCTCAGGCCAGTGTGCAAAACACACATGTAAAAATATAGTTGTACAATAAACGATGTTTGGAAAGTACCTGTATATGTGCACATATTCACACCGAAGTGGGAATGAGTAACTCTAAAGCTGGTAGGAATTTGTTGAGCAACTAAAAAGGAATTCTGCTTGACATCATACAATTTACAGGACAGCCCTGTGCCCCCATGACAATGAATTCTTCTGTCTAAAATGTCAATAGTGACAAAGCTGAGAAAACCTTAGACTCATGCAATCAAATTTGCTGGAATAATCTCATTATCTTTCTTTCGGATAGGTATTTTGTTATTCTAGTGAGTGTTAGTATTTTTATCTTTGGATATTTTGCAGTGTCTACTCTGTGATCAGGAGAGAGCTAGTTAGGGGTATCACTAAGACCTGGATAGTTTCCATTTACAAACCCTTTTACAATGTACCTCACAATGTGAGAGTGAAATGCATTTTACCAATAAGAAGTTGGTAGCTAAGAAAATTGCTCTGGGTTACACATCCAGGGACCTTAAGTCTTTTGATTTAAAATCTCATTTTCTTTGCATTATTGTCTATGAGATTCCAGGTGTTAACAAATTCAGTCGTAAGAAAAAAGAGGAGGATAGAATGTCCTCGGTTTTCATTTGGAAATCATTAATCTTTTATCAATTAACTGTAATATCTGTATCATCGACTGAAAATGTTGATATCAACACTGAGATTATTGGCAAATTGTGATCACGGACTGCAGAAACGGATTATAGTAGGATTTTGATCACTGTAATGTGATTATATAATCTTGTATTTTTAGAAATGTACCTGATGTATTTCAAGGGTAAAGGGCATGATAGTTGTGACCTACTTTATTTATTTTTTTTATTATTTTTTTTTTGTGACCTACTTTAAAATAGCTTAGATGGGCAGAGTAAATGCGGCAAAATGTTAACAACACCTGAAAACTAGTTCATAAAGGACTATTTTTGCAAAGTTTCTGTCCAGATTTTCAAGTTATTTCATAATAATAAAGTTTTTTTTTTAAAGAAAAAAAAAACATTAAGGGTTTACCAAATGCCGAGAAGGCATTCTGAGTGATATTTGGGATATAAAAATGAATGGGATGCAAAGACGGATAATTTCAGGAGTCTCTAACCCCCTGTGAGGATAGGAAGTTAAACAGGAATTACAAAATGCTCTCACAAGTGCCGTAAGTCCAGTAGCTCTAGTCTGTCTTTTCCTATGTAAGGCTGGTCCTATCCCTTTCATTACCTGCCCTCTGAAAGGACAGCCAAGGATTTTCCACTTTAGCGTGTTGCCCTTGGGCTAAGCCTTGCCCTTTATTCCTGGTCAAAGTTTTTCCTATGTAATGGGCCATCAAAATAATTATGCTTTCAGCTCATTGCCTGTGACCTACATTTGCTGCAGAAGAAGAATCTCAGAATAGTCAATATACCTGTGGATAGATTAAAATGGTAACTATGGGGTTTAGTTTTCTAGAAGGTCAGCACCAGCTAGCTAGCCTAACGCTCAAAGAACTATTCTCTTCCCCCAGACAAGTCCAGCATCTCAGTCCAGTGTTTTCAATGGGGGCAGGAAAAAGGAATGGCTCCGTGAAGGAGCTTATCAGAATAACTGTGCGAAGGAGAGAAAAAAATGTGGTCCCTCTACCTCTGTACCCCTAGGAATCACCGTGCGGAGGAGAGATGTTGCTGAGAGCAGTGTGTAGTGATGTGAAAGACGAAAGGCAAAATACAGTTTGGCACTCACTTATCTAGTCCTAAGTGCTCATTTTATAGGTAAGAACCCAGTTACCAAGAAAGGTAAAATGCCTTGACCAAGGTCATGCAACTATTAGGTTGAACGATAGGAAACCGACATTTTATGTTAATATAGAAAAAGTCAAATCATGGTAATTTCACAGAGTTCAAAATACCAGGGGTACGATGGTGAAAGCCTGGTCTTCAGACGCCTACAGAACGGTCTCTCTAGCGCGCCGTGCTTTCGGCTTCATATACAACACAAAGTACTTTATGGAAGATTCTCGGATGGAGGGCCTTCTGTTTAATTAAAGCATTTTCTTGATAGCCAAGGCCATCACCTGTGGGCACACTCACTGGGCAGGGCACAACTTCAGGAGCTCTGTTCACATAGTCTACAATGCAAGTGGCACAATTATTATAAAAAAAAAAAATAGGTTACATCCATACTCTTTTAGGCTTGTTTCTTTTCCTAGCATTTGACACCGATATCTGCTAATTATTTCTATCCCCATTTCTTTAGACTGATTGACCCTCTAAATCACCTCAACTTCCTTCCCTTTGGATATTTCTCTCTCTCTCTCTTTTTATGGATTCTGGTGGACTACTCATTGCCTTCGATTGGTAGCTTATTTCCCTCATAGCTGTCCCTCCTGTCCTTATCCTTAATAAGGATCATCTCATCTTCCTTCATTCTCTCTTCCTGTGAACTATGTCATCTGAACGGTTTCTTGTTCAACCTAAACTTAAATTTACCAATTTATGTTTGTAAGATAGCTCATCTCGCAAGTGCAGAAACAGAAACAGAAAACAAATAAGATTGGGTTCTCTTTTTTCCCCTGAAATGTTTCTGAATACTTAGATCGTTGGCCAGGGTTTCAATTATATTTGAAAAGCCTATTTCATTTTTTGAAAAATAAGGGCGTTGGCTGGACTAATACGTGCCAAGATAGTCTTCTAGAAGAGGTGAGGGGAGAGGAAAACTAGGACAACAGACGGCGTGGGCCAGAAGAGTCAGAGAGAGGAATTGGAAAATGCATTTAGGAAAGTATTGGACAAGTTAATTATGTGAAGGAAAGATCAGCAAGCATGTAGGGACTTCAATTAATCCTACCAACCGTTTTCTTCTATAGCTATGATGCTAACATTAGCCTTAGCCGAGAGGTATCTGTGCCTCTGTTATTAAAAAAAAAAAAAAAAAAAAAAAAAAAAAACCAACTACCACCACCACAACAAAACCCTACCAATTCTTATACACATTCTTATATGTAACTTTTTTTTTGGTGTTCAAATGTCATTTAAAAAAACAAAAAAAAAGTAATATTGAGTAAAACTTTGATCTTCTATCTTTTTTATTTCTGTATTTCACTCTTTTTAAAGTTAAACTACTAGAATTTTTTTCCAGCAAAAGTAGGACCAATTTGATGTTTTATTGATTTAGAAATAGCCTGCTTTCTCAGATTTTACGTGATGCTTTGATGGCATGACTGCTGAGTTCTATACTTCAGCACGGAGCCTTGGTAATACTCTTGGGGATGGAAGGTCTGCTGCTCTTTTGTTGTTGCTGTTTATTTATCAATTTTTTTCCTCACTAGGAAGTCAATATAAATAGATATATTCATTTTATTTCAGGTTAGCTACTACAGGCTGGAAATAGTACTGTAAGATATAGTTTGTTTATTTCCTTTTTTCCTTCCTTTCATCAAGATCCAGCATAGATACAAACATTTGGAAAGAATAAACATTGGGGAAAATAATCATGACTTTTTTTTTTTTAATATAAAAGTCTGTAAAAATTCCCTTGTGCATTGCTGTAGAACTTTATGGTACCTTTTGTATAAGCTCATGGATTTATTAGAACATACTAATTGGATGTTTAGTTTTTTGTAAGAATTTTATCTACATTCAATTTACTTATGAAAAACATATTTTCTTAACATATCTACTTTAACAGCAGGATTCAAAATGACATAGGAAAAGAATAAGGGTGCTGACAAGGCCTTTGCCTACAAAGAGAATTTGGTTGGCCTGCTGTTCAACAAGATACAGATTAAGATGGCCAGACATTCTGGGTTGTCCATTCCAATTTTAATTGAATTCACTCTAAAAAACAGTTGTTTTTTTTAAATTGAAGTATAGTTGACAGACAATGTTACATTAGCTACAAATAGTTTTTTAATGGTTTAAAAATGATTAGACATTGAACTGGACTCAGCAGGAGATAAATGGATGGGATATACTTCTTCCCATAAGTAGTTTAGTTTGATTGGGTTTGGAGGTGGCAATAAAACTTGTACATACGTAACTTTTATAGGAGGCAAAAGTAAATGGGTTTTGTTAAAGAGCTATCAGTTCAGTGCTATAATGTGAGGAGCCCAAATAGGAGAGGATGGTGTTCTTTTGGAACCAAGAGGGTTATTAAGTCTTCATGGAAGGAGCTATCTTTGAAATGAACATCAGAAGAAATGAAGTTTATAAAAAGAGAGAAAGAGAGAAAGAAAGACATATTAGGAGGAGGGAAACGTGTGAACCAAATGCAATTCTAATTTTGCCAGTGATTGAGAGTCTATGAAGGTTTTTGACAGAAGTTGGAGTAGCTTTTCAGGCAGAAATGTAACAAGGGCTTACTACAAATCCCTTTTTAATCTGGACCCAACCTACTTATTTACTATGACATTTTTTCCCCCCATGCACTAAGACAATAAATAGAATCTTGGGAAATTCTAAAACCTAAAGCACGGACACAGAATTATATGTAGAAAAAAATGGCTGCAAAGAAACAAAACTATGAGAAAAACACTTAGGGAGTAAGCAAAAAGAAAATAATGTAAGGAGCACCTCTCAACTCCGTTTTTGAGCCTAGCATAATCCTGATACCAAAACTTGAGAGGTACAATGAGAAAGAGCATTACATGCCAATGTTCCTTATGGACACGGACTGAAAAATTCTGAGTTGAGATGTATAACTGGAACCTAGTTGATTATGGAAGGAAAAATAACCCAGTGAGATTTATGCCAAGAATGCCAGGATGGTTTAAAGTTGAAAAATTGAGTAGTGTAATTCGTCACATTAATAGACTACAAGTAAAACCCATATGAGTCTCAATAGATGCAAAGAAACACTTGATAAAATTCCACATCCATTTATAATAAAAAACTCTCGGCAAGCTAGAAGTCCGAGGAAACCGTCCTAACCCAACAAAGGATACCTACAATTTAGAAGCTTTCGCTGGAGACTCTCATGAAAAGATGTGGTGGCTGATGTCTGTGAAAAGGATTGATGAAATGGGGGATTCACTGTAAACTGTTTTTTACAAGGCGTGCTATGGTGGGAAGAGGAGAAAAAGGGTTATAGTTCCAGGATGTTAGGAAGGTTTTTTTTAAACAAATTTTATTTATTTCTGTTATTTTGAAAATGGGAAAAAAATGGACCAACTTCTTACTTCCTAATACTTCCTAATTAGACCATGCAGTTTTACTCGTTGTGTTTTACCCTTTGGATGTATTTGGGTACTGAGAGGAAAGAGGTGCACACAAAATATTTAACCGGAGAGAGCTAAGGAGGGACTGTTTACAAAGGGATGGGAGTGGATAGGGAAACCAACTGAAGCTGTTGAGGTACATAAGGACTTGTGGTACTGGAGAGTCATTACCAGAAGCCGGTGCGGGGTACAGCCATGAGAATGAGGGGCCCTGATGAGACCACTACTCTGAACTCGCTCTCTTCCCACCTCCATTGTCCTGCAGGTGTCTACCATCGTCAGGCCTCCGCAGAAGCCAGAGGACGAGGGAGCAGCCTGAGTAATGCCATCTGTAGGGCCCATCCTTCCAGGTCACGAAGAGATGGGTGGGAGGGAGGTCTAGAGAGCAAAGACAGCTGGTCTTTCTTCTATTTGCATGCTTGCATCTGTGACAAAGAATATTTATTCAAGCAAATATGTGATGACAGATACAGTAGCGTCTATAATTTACCACATTTATTTGTAAGATCTTTTGAGGTAGACAGTGTAACTAGGCTTAGCAGGTTGAGCAACCTGTCCAAACGTACGGAGCTGGTGGTTGGCAATTTTGCTGATTCCGTACTGCCTCCATCGCTCCAGACGCCCACGGTGCTTTGTGTACAGATCGGATAGGGCCCTTCAACACCGTATTTGTTAAAACCGAAGCACGAAAAACATACACAGCAAATGATGATCTCAGGATGTCAACAGGAAAGCACCTCATCATGGTGCCTTTCATCACTAGTATCGCCTGAGAGTTACTCTGACACAAGGGGGTTGGTTTGGGTTCTGTCTTGGTGTCTGTCCCCATGACAAGTAGAATGACAGCAAAGCCTATATTAGGCAGATCTGTTTCTGTTGCAAATGATAGAAATCCTCCTTAAAGTAGTTCAGGCAACAAAAGATAATGCATCAGTCCATATAGCTGGGAAGTCCAAAGTGAACCTGGCTTCAAATACAGCAAAGTAAGAGTTCAAGGGTTCATACAGCGTTTTCAGGGCTTCTCTCCTCCTCTCTCTCCTTTTATTGTTTTAGCTTTTCCTTATCTATTGACTCAGTTTCCCCCTTCTCGCAAGTCCCCACCACTGCCATAAACAGTCTTCGGTTTCCAGGGCAATGTCTCAGCACCTACAGTTGTATGAGAACGACTTTCCAATATCCACTTACCGACTTAAGAAGGCACCTGCTTTGCCTTGCTTATTTGTTAAGTGCTTACCCCAGCATCAATTACTGTGATGGAAAATCTGTCACAATAATTGGTCATTCGTGGGTCACACGTTCGCCACGAAGAATGGACGAGAGAGTAACTGTGGGACGTTACAAAAATAATGAGATTTAATGGGAAATGTGCTGGGTAGTCCTCAAAAACAGCTACCACAATCTTAACCCACTCTCCTGACCAAATCTTTTCAAATTAAATGCATTCTTCCTTCAGAGCATTGTTTGTTTGCTTTGGTTTGTGTTCTAGCTCCTACGTCAACCTTCTCAGGTAATAATTAGCATGAGTCTAATCATTACCATGATTAGAACTATGGTATTTTCATTCTTATGAAAAATCCTTCTTACCGTGGTTAACTTGGCACAATGACTCTATAGTGCGGTTTACCTATGTTGTCACCCTAATGAGCATCAGAACGGATTCATATTGATGGGTTAGATTAATCTTCACCTTTTATCACAAGACTCTCAGCCATTGACATGTACCTGACAATGCAGATTATTTTTCTTCTCTGTTGTGTCCACATTTGCTTAAACCTTTTGAGTCTATAACAATCCGATGAAAGCTGAAGACCTGTTTCCTAGAAAAATGTGCATATAAATATAGCATGGATTTTTGTGTGTGTGTGTGTGGAGAGCAACTTAAGATGTGGGGCAGAGCAATGCAAAGGTCCACCCAGATGGTTGGTGCCTTAGCTAAGGAGCATGCAAATCTGTAGTCTTTATTCTGCAGGCCTTCAGAGTGTGTTAGCAGGGGTGAGACATATCAGATTTACATTTTAATTGTATTACTTTGTTTATCGAGAAGAAATGAATTTGAGGTTATGGGAAAGGGAAGTGCAAGAGAGATCAGTGAAGAAGCTGGTATAAATAGATAGGAGGTCAAACAGGCAGGACTTTATAATTTACAGCAATTGGGTCTAGGGTAAAAGAACTCCAGGATGGATCTCTAGTTCCCAGATGGAACGTGGTGGCATTAACCGACAACAGAAACATCAGAGGGGGAGCAACGTTGGCAGATTATGATGAGCCCTATCACAAATCCCTAGATTTAAGGCATACAAATTAAGGTGCGACAGTTGGATATGCAGGATATATGTTCATGATGCTCCGCGGGAATCCTCAGGTAGAACAATACCTCTCAAACTTTAGCATGCATTAGGGTCACTTAGGAGGCTTGTGGAACAGGTGGCTGGGCCCCACCTCCAGAGTTTTTGACTCCGTGGGTCTGGAGAGATGTTAGAGAATATGCATTTCTAACAGTTTCCCAGCTAATGCATGTGCTGTTGGCCTGGAGACCACAGTGGGAAGCACCCATGTAGAAGATGCCTATCGTTTGGAGTTACCGCCCAACTTTTCCTCCTCTTGCGAAGGCATCCTTTCAGCCCTCGTCCCCCGCAAACTTCCTTTGGGAAATTGCCCCTCTCTTATGCCAACCATTGTATTCTTGGTTTTCCGCTACTGTCCATTCAGGTGTGGTTGCACAGGGAGAGATCTAGGTAGAAAACCAATTTCATAGAAACAGAGACTAGAGTGGTAGTTGCCAGGGGTGAGGGGAGGGAGGACAGGGAGAAATGAGATTGCTGATGAAAGGGAAAAACTTCCAGTTATAGGATGTGTACGTTCTGAGGATCTAACGTACAGCATGGTGACTGTAGTTAACAATACGGTACTGTACACTTGAAAGTGGCCGAGAATAGATCATAAATGTTCTTAGCACACACGCACGTTACCTATGTGAGGTGATGATGTGTTATCTTCCTCTTGGCAATCATTCCACTCATCTATCTCAAATTATCATGTTGTATGTTTTAAATACACACATTTATACTTATCAATTATTTCTCAGTAAAGATGGAAAAAAATCACAAAATGGGACCAGCGCACAGAAAGAAGAAAGAAAAAAATGAATAAAAGGAAGGAAAAAGGGGAAAAAAGAGAAGAGAAAACAGAAACAAGAAAAAGAGTAGTAAGAGAATCTTTGATCCCTGTCTCTCCCTAAAGTTGGGTGCAACAGTTGTTTTCTCAATTACTTGAGCAAAAAATTCCCTTCCTCTCTTAAGCCAGATAGAATGTGATCATGTCACTTTCTATGAAAAAAAAAATCCTAATACACCTTTCTTTTATTTTTTTTTAAGACTTTTTTGAGATTCCAATTCTGATGTGTTATATTTGGGTTAGGAAAAAAATTGATAAATGTTCATTCCCTAAAAAAAAAAAAAAAATCCAATATTTACATATTCCCCAACCAGATAGAATCAGCATAATACAAATTTTATTTTTATACTTTAATTTGTGTTCTTGTCACTATGGCTTTAATGGAGCCCATGGCTGGGTTGTAAGGCATTTTGCCGATTTGGTTATCTTGGCATAAACACCAACCTAGTTGGAAACACAGATGTTGGTAGAATTAAGCATGGCATGTGTCGGCTCCACAGTGTTTAATAGCTGCTGCCCTGATGGTGATGGTGGTGTTGCTGACTCACAGGGACGCACTGACAGTCGATCTTATATTATTTTGTAAGCAGCACTGATTAGCATGTACAGTTGTTCTTCCTATATTTTCTTGTGATACAATGACAGTAATAGGAAGGCGATCACCTGAGGCACATTAATTAATAGTTGAGACAAATATTTTAACCTATTTGTCCTCTACATTCCTTCAACTGGAAAGATGATAGGTTTCCATTAATAAAATTTAGCATGCTGCTACGCTGCCTGTAATGTGAATGACCTTTCTCCTGGGAGCCAGAAAAACAGTGAGACACGCAAAACCTCCCGATAGTACCAGACCTGGTTTGTGTTTTTCCTTGAATTCCCCCTTGTTTTTCCTTGAATTCTCATTGACAGTGACCTGAAAGAGTTTTCCTTACTCATACTACTGATGATGTAAGACTGTTAATGCAGTTATAATCAGTTTTTTTTTTTAAGATTTTTTATTTATTTATTTGAGAGAGAGAGAGAGAGAGTGCAGGAGCTCGAGTGAGAGCATGAACAGTGGGGAGAGAGGGAGAGATGGAGAGGGAGGAGCACACGCCCCGCTGAGCGAGGAGCCCATGGCCCTGGGATCACGACCTGAGCTGAAGGCAGACGCCGAGCTGACTGAGCCACCCCGGCGCCCCAAGTATCACCACTGCTAATCCCTCCTTGCTGTGTCCTCTCCTCGAGATCTTGGTGACAGTTGAAGAAGAAAGACGAAAGCTAAATATTTATCCTGTTCAGATAGCACACTTGTAATCCTAAGAAAAAACTGGAAGATTGCCTTTTGAGGAAGCCTGCTATGCCAATACAAGAAGCACCTTAACAAGCTACCATTACTGAATGGAGATAATAAGTGATAATTTACTTATTTCCGAGATATTATTTCATAGTAGCTTTGGAGGAAGGGATATTTCATGTCCACAGTAAAAAAAAAAAAAAAAAGAAAGAAAATGAGATGAAAATCAAGAGTCGGGAACAAACCCTGCAGCTGTTATTCTCCAGTTACTTTATGAAATGACAGCTGCGTGAAGCTCCTCTACCAGGCCCGGTTAATTTGTGCCCCTGGTTTCTCTTTAGGAGCCAGGACAGAGAATGCACATTTCCATGATGGAGCACGAACAGGAACCTTACTTCATCTGTTAGTAGAGTAGAACTTGAACAGAGTTTTTTTTTTTTGGAAATATAAGACACAGTTTCCCACTGGGCTAACCTCATTTTCTAGGAGGCCACCGTTGCCCTCACCATATGTCCCACCGCATTATTACAAAGATGTCCAACTGCTGAGGTTATTTCTGTTTCTAGTAAATAGACGCTCGCCGTGGCCCTAAAATCATCTCTGTGCAAGTGAAATTTCCCCATGAAGGAATGATCAGTGCTAATGTACGATAGTTTGGATGATCCAAGTTCAATGAGAAGAAATTATATGTGTAAGGGAGAAGGATGGGTGGGGGGCCAGGGGTAGGGGACCAGAGAGGAAGGTTGGATGCAGAAGGTAAATGCTAGGCTAGGGGGTCTGGAATTAGCTTTGATTCTGTGCAGAAGCCCTCGGGTCGTTGGCCTGGACGACTGGTATCACTGCAAGGTCACACCAGGCCATATGTGAAGGTTTCTGTGAGAACTTCCCCGCCTGCACCATTACCAGGCCTCCCACCCGGCGGGAGAGCGGGGACTGCCTCCCCTTTAGCCAAAGGTTGACTGCATTTCAGGTGGCTCGTCCCCGTCCAAGAGCCCCAGCCATCCCGCTGCCAGCCTCCCTCCGGTAGATGCAGAGCTACTCCCACCGGCCGGCTCTCTCCTGCAGCTGGCTCCCACGCCTTTCCTCGGAGCGCGGCGCACCCACGGCACACGGGTTGGGAAGCCTGTGCCCATTGTGCAGGGCTCCTGGTGACCAGCGGGGGTCCTCGTCGGGAGGCACTGTTTCCACTCCACGCTCTGATCATGACTTGGTGTGTGACCTCGAGGAAGTTATTTATCATCCCTCGGTGTCTGCGACAGGAGGATAGCGCACGGGCCTCCCACGTTATCTCAAGGAGCCCAGAGTTAACAGCTGGGAAGCACGCACGCCTGCAGAACACACTCCTGTCTCAATGCACGTCTGAAATATTCCTACAGGCTGCAAGCTGATGGGAGCTGCCATCCAGGCACACGGATTAGCAGGAAAGGCAGTTTCCAGGCTAGGCTGTGCCGCCACCAGCCCCGCAGCCTTGGGCCCCCGGGCCCGACCGCGTCATCAGGGCACTCATCAGCCCGCAGCAGAGCAGGAAAACAGGGCGACATAGGGACAGATGCGCCCCTGTGGGATCAGTGGTCCTGGGGGGTGCGGGCAGCGTGTTGCTCCCTGACTCTATTCACTACTCTTGACCTTCGGCCCTGCTCTTGTCCACTTTGTTCTCGGCCTGGTGCCTCTTATGGGCCCAGACTGGCGGTTGTGGCAAAGTGAGTGAGATGCTCCCTTTTCCCGTCCAAAGAGGGAGAGACGTTCTTAGCCCACCATGAAATACAAGCCCTTCCTTAGGAATCATTTTGGGGTACCCGATTACCCTTAGGCCAGGATCACGGTCAGGAAAGAAGGATGGACGACTTCGAATCCTCCTGTGGGAGAGATGGAGACGGGAACCTGAACAGAATCGGGGTCCCCCTCCTTAGGAGGAAGGAGGGAATGGATGGAATGGACAGCGCGGGGCAGTCCTGTGCGTCTGTCACAATGTGTTTTCAATATGAAACATGAAAATATAGTGAAATACTGGTACCAGCTGCTGCACCAACCGCCAATTCCTCTTTCTTCTCTTCTCAAGTTTCTTATTCATCAACACTTATCAAATTAAATTGAGGCTTTATCTGGCACCAATGATGGATTTGTTCAGAAATGAAGGTGGGGGGGGAAGCTGGAGGGAGAGATTTGAGATGAGTCAGAACAAATTAGGAGATTATTATAATAGTTCAGATAAGAAGTAATAAACCCCGAACCATGGAGATGCCAATTAAACTGGAAGACAGTGATGAATGTGAAAATATCATAGAGCTGGAGTTTACGGGATCGGTGACTGGCTGGGGGGAGGAGATGGTGGGAGGGGAAGTAACCTGGAGACTTTGAATCTGGTTGCCAGGGAGAATGCCAATATCTTTTTAAAGATGTATTTAGTTGAGAAACAGAGAGAGAGAGAGAGAGACCACACAGGGGGAAGTGGTAGAGGGAAAAGGAGAGAGAGAGAGAGAATCTCAAGCAGACTCCCTGCTGAGTGTAGTGTGGAACCTGACACCGGGCTTGATCTCAAGACCCTGAGATCATGACCTGAGATGAAACCAGGAGTTGGATGCTCCACCCTCTGAGCCACCCAGGGGCCCCGAGGATGCACAATCTTTCATGCCGTGTGAGGAAGACCCGGTTTGGGGAATGGGATGACTTTGGTCCATGGTGTGTTTTGAGTTCAAAAGTTTACAGAATGTGCAACCAGATAATTAATGTGTTTTATTTTTTAAAAAGATTTATTTATTTATTTATTTATTTATTTATTTATTTATTTATTTATTTATTTATGATAGACATAGAGAGAGAGAGAAAGAGACACAGGAGGAGGGAGAAGCAGGCTCCATGCAGGGAGCCCGATATGGGACTTGATCCCGGGACTCCAGGATCGCACCCTGGGCCAAAGGCAGGCGCTAAACCGCTGAGCCACCCAGGGATCCCCCAGTGTGTTTTATTAATTTAGCGTCGGGGACACTGGGTCATCCGGATAAGTGTGCTGGATTCGGTGACATTTCAGGAGTACTGTGCATGTCTAATCAGAGGGGGTGAAGGGAAGAAATTAAGAAATGGCTACATCCGTAGATAGGAGGAGAAAGAGTGATCAAAAATACACAGATACAGCACAAAAATAGAGGCTGAGAGATAAATTATTTCAAACAAAGGGGTATTCGACTGTGCTGAATGGCACAGATGTTTCAAGGAGTTAAAAATAGAGCAAAGACACAGGACTCCGTGACTAGGAGGCCAATGTTACCTTTGAGGAAGCAAATTCAGTAACATCAGCAGCAAAACTCGAAACTCGAGAGATGTGGAGCGTCGGGGCAAGACCGCAGGGGTACGACTGTTCCAAAAATGTGGCCATAAAGGGAGAGACGTGGTAGGAGAGGACGCTGCGGGGTGGAGGGCCCTGCTGTCAAGGTCAGGAGAACTGCGGAGATTTGTTGCAGAAGAAAGAGAATCAGGTAAGAGACGAGAGTGAGGGTGCCGGAAAGAGAGAGAGGCCATGGTAGGACATGTCGCCCTATTCCAGAGCTTCCTCTGGGACACACGCTGGGACAATTCCATTTTTCAGGGGAGGAGCCTGAGGTTGTGGGGTGTGAACCAGCAGGTGCAGGATGACCCAGGCCGGGGGCAGAGCCACCGCAGCCTGCTCCCTGCTGGGCCCGGGGCTCCGGGGGTCCGGGTGCAGACAGGCCACGGTGGGGAAGGGGGGCACTGGGGCGCTGGGGGTCAGGCCATGACCCCAGGTCGGGGTCGGGTCCCCCAGGGAGCCTGCTTCTCCCTCTGCCTGGGTCTCTGATGAATGAATAAAATATTAAAAAAAAAAAAAAAAAAAAGAAGGAGAAGAGGAGGAGGGACACTTATTTTTCAAATCCAGAACAAAGGGAGAAAGAGAACACGGCGGTGGGTAAGGATTCGGGGAGGGGAGGCCCCGGGAGAGGGAAGTCCACGGGCCCCGGGCGCTGCGGGACTGCGGGGCCTTCACCAGCTCCAAGGGCCTTGCCGTGGGTTCGGGGTCTGGGCGTCGCCTCCCGGGGTCACCTGGGGTCTCTCCTCGGGCAGCTCCGCTTCTTCTACTTCCTCGGAGGCAGGGGGCACCTGTAGGAGATGCACAAGATGCGGCCTCATGGTCATCCGGCGACGGCAGGCCTGCGGGTCCCAGCGGGGTGCAGTGACCTGGGCGGTGCCCCCGGCGCGGGTGCAGCCCCGGAGCTGGGGAGGGGGTGGGGGAGGGGGTGACCCGCAGGATGGGGCGGGAGGGGGAGGGGTGACCCCGCAGGACCGGGTTGGAGGGGGAGGGGTGACCCGCAGGACGGGGCGGGATCCCGGTTCGGAGGCGGCGGCGGGGACCCCCCAGGGCCCAGCACTCGGGCATCGGCAGCAGGTGGAAGCGTCCTGAGGTGCTGGATCTCACCTGTGGTGTTAGGCTGCTCGATGCCTCACTTTCTTTTTTTTTCTTTTTCTTCTTTTTCTTTTCTTTTTTTCTTTTTCTTTCCTTTTCTTTTTCTTCTTTTTCTTTTTCTTTATCTTTCTTTTCCTTTTTCTTTTTCTCTTTCTCTTTCTCTTCTCTTTCTCTTTCTCTTTTTCTTTTTCTTTTTTCCTTTTTCTTTTTCTTCTCTTTTCTTCTTTTTTCTTTTCTTTCTTTTTTCTTTTCTTTCTTTTTTCTTTTCTTTCTTTTTTCTTCTTCTTTTCTTCTTTTCTTTTCTTTCTTCTTTTTTGATTGTATTTATTTATTCATGAGCCAAAGAGAAAGAGTGAGAGACAGAGGGAGAAGCAGGCTCCCTGGGGAACCCTGATGTGGGTTTTGATCCCAGGACACTGTCCCAGGAACCCGGGGTCATGAGCTGAGCCAAAGGCAGGTGCACAACCGCTGGGCCACCCAGGTGCCCCAGTACATTTATTTTAATTCAAATATCCTGTGCTATTTTGAAATTCAACAATAGTATGATAACCTGGTAGCAAAAGTGTTTTTTTTTTTTTTTAAGATTTTTTTGAATTTATTCATGAGACACAGAGGGAGGCAGAGACACAGGCAGAGGGAGAAGCAGGCTCCCTGTAGGGGGCCCGATGTGGGACTCCATCCCAGGACCCCGGGGGTCACGCCCTGGGGTGAAGGAGACACTAAACCGCTGAGCCACTGGGGCTGCCTGGGAAAATGTTTCTAATACATTGTTATTATTTGCCCTACAAAATCATAGACGAAGTAGAAAACCTTCAGGGACCTGGGTGCACCAGCATATTTTTAACCCTAAAATGAGAATTTGATAAAAGTCTCCAATAGTGGCTTTCCTTAAAGATTAGTTGTAATCAGGACAAAGGGAGACTGTGTTCAAGGGAAACCTGTATTTCGGGCCCGTTGACTTATGTCTTGTTTCACGTGGATCATTATTTTAGTTCTCAAGAAGATGTACCCTCTGGAGGCCAAAGTTGGGGGTCCCCCACCCCCAGCAGGTCCTGCCAACAAAGAGACCTGCCCTGCAGGTGGGGCTCAGCCCCAGGGGTCCGGGCGCCGGTGGGTCAGGGCCCAGGGCCGCAGGGTGACCTGTCTCTGCGGGCGGCCGGGGGCCAAGGCTGGAGGGAGAGCCGCACAGGAGGCAAGTGTACAGGCTTGGGGGCTCCGGCGCTGCTGGAGGGCAGGTCCGCCACCGGGTCCCGCACCCCACCTGTGTCCTCGCAGCTGGGATGCTGGCCCAGAGAAGCCCTGGGTTGTGTTTTCCACATCATTACTTTAAAAAGGAGTTTTTATTGGAATGAAACAACTAGATTTTCCACATGATGAATCCAATGTGGTACACAGACCCCAGGGGTTTGGAGGGAGGGGGGCGCTCCTGGAAGCCCCACCTCGGGGGGAACAACCTCTGGGCCTATTTTCCTCAGGTGTAAAATGAGGCTAATCATACTTTTTCTACCCTGCAGCATTCCTTGAATGACCAAATAAAGGGATAAAGGTGAAAGTATTTTGGAAAACTATAAAGGGTCACAAATATTACTTATTATTTTTGGAGTTATAATCTTAAAGCTAGGAAGCTCCAAATCGCCTCAACAATGTAATGAGAGCGGGGGCCCGGGGTTGCTCAGTGGGTCAAGCGTCTGCCTTGGCTCAGGCCCCGATGCCTTGTGATGCAAGGAAAAGCACAGATGCCATAGAGAACTTGTCAGGAATGGGTTATCCAATCAAGTGACTGAACGATGCTTCCATTCCTTTCCCTTTTTTAGTGGTTAGTTAACAAGAACTCCTTTCCTTTGCTGTTGAGTTTAATATGTTCTTTCTAGATCTTGGACACCAGCCCTTTATCTGAGAGGTCATTTGCAAATATCTTCTCCCATTCTGTAGGTTGTACTTTGAGTTTTGTTGACTGTTTCCTTTGCTGTGCAGAAGCTTTTTATCTTGATGAAGTCCCAATAATTCATTTTTGCTTTTGTTTCCCTTGCCTTCATGGCTGTATCTTGCAAGAAGTTGCTGCGGCCGAGTTCAAAAAGGGTGTTGCCTGTGTTCTCCTCTAGGATTTTGATGGAATCTTGTGTCACACTTAGATCTTTCGTCCATTTTGAGTTTATCTTTGTGTCTGGTGTAAGAGAATGGGCTAGTTTCATTCTCTTGCACGTGGCTGTCCAGTGTTCCCAGCACCATTTATGGAAGAGACTTTTTTCCAGTGGGTGGTCTTTCCTGCTTTGTCAAATATTAGTTGACCATAGAGTCGAGGGCCCATTTCTGGATTCTCTATTCTGTTCCATTGATCTGTGTGTCTGTTTTTGTGCAGGACCACACTGTCTGGATGATCACAGTGAAACACCAGAACACCTGCACCCCAATGTCCATAGTAGCCACTCTGTGGAAGGAGCCTCGGTGTCTATCGACAGATGAATGGATAAAGAAGCTGTGGTCTATGTATACAATGGAATATTCCTCAGCCATTAGAAATGACAAATACCCACCATTTGCTTTGATGTGGATGGAACTGGAGGGTATGATGCTGAGTGAAGTAAGTCAATCAGAAAAGGACAGACATCATATGGTCTCATTCATTTGGGGAATATAAAAATTAGTGAAAGGGAATAAAAGGGAAAGGAGAGAAAATGAGTGAAAATATCAGTGAGGGTGAGAGAACATGAGAGACTCCTAACTCTGGGAAACGAACAAGGGGTAGTAGAAAGGGAGGTGGGCAGGGGGATGGGGTGACTGGGTGATGGGCACTGAGGGGGGCCCTTGACGGGATGAGTACTAAGTGATATGTTATATGTTGGCAACTTGAACTTATAAAAAAAAAATAAAAAATAAATAAAATTTAAAAAACAAAACAAAACAATAACTCCTTTCCAGCAAAACCTTTCCTGCCCACCTCCATCTTTTCCTGTTACTTGTGATGCCCTCACAATAGGGTTTCAGGGAATCCTAACCCACTCTCTTTAGGGTGTGAGCGGAGCTCCTCCTGGATTGTAGAAGTTGTATCTGATGAGTTTTTTACCAGGACATCAACTCCAACAGATACGGGGCTTGGATTTTACTCGTTGCTGTATCCTTAGAAACCCGAGCAATGCTTGGCCTGAAGTAAGTGCTCAACAAATGCTGTTTGATACATGGTCTTTTTAGCAGGCTATGGGGAAAAGATAGATAAAAAAAAGTTGAAACTCTTAACTAAAATTAAGATTTTTTTTTCTATTTTAAGAATTAAGTGCGCTTCTCTACGGGGTTTAAAATAAATATGAAGGATCCCTGGGTGGCTCAGTGGTTTAGCACCTGCCTTTAGCCCAGGGCGTGATCCTGGAGTCCCGGGATCTAGTCCCGCGTCGGGCTCCCGGCATGGAGCCTGCTTCTCCCTCTGCCTGTGTCTCTGCCTCTCTCTCTCTCTCTCTCTGTGTCTATCATGAATAAATAAATAAAATCTTTTAAAAAATAAAATAAATATGTTGCATTTTGGTGGAATTGTGGACTCTGGCATTTTTGTGCAAAGGAAATAACATTTAAATTTATTGGGAATAAAAGTGGATGGGAAAAAATGTGATTTTGCTGAAAGAAGAATGATCATTATATACTCTCCCTGTCATTACAAGTGAGAACATGGATTATACCAAGAGCTTGTGATTAGCAATGTGAAGTACAACAATAAATAGAAAATCATCTTGATAAGGGAAATAGAAATTACATTTTAGGTTTTTTATAGAGAGGTGTCCCTAGGGGGGAAAAATGTGCTTTAGCTCTAAACTCCCATAGATAATGTCTTTCACTTTTAACTTTCTTTTGTATTTATACAAAAATGTGAGCTTTGAGATAATTAAAAAAAAAAAAAGTCATGCTTATTCTTTTTCAGAGAAATGACTACGTGTCTTATTGGGGGTTTGGAAGGTTTGTTTTCCAGATCTACCACCATGTGCCGCATCATTGGTGGTGGGGCTGTTGGGGCAGCTTTGATTTTATTTGAGTGTGAGGCCTGATACACCCTTTTATCAAGTGCTGGCAATTCAGTCAAATAGCACCTGCTACAGCTCCAAGAGAAACTGCTAAACTGAAATTAATGCTTATGTTTCTCTTCCAAGCAACTAATTTCATTAACAAAATTAGATTTCTTGGAGGGGTAATTGACACAATCTGGTAATTCAGAGACCTGTCATTAAAAATTAAGCATATAGGGAAACAACATGAACTCAACTTCCGCTACCAATCCGCTGACGGCAACGCGTCCAACGCAAAAATCTCACAAAGAAATGTCAGTAGCAGAATAAAGAATAAAGATCAAAGGTGAATCTTCCCCACTGAGTCTTTCTGGACTTAGCAGAGTAAGAATGCTGCCGACTACTTTTCTCTCATTGCCAAAATCTGGTTCTGTTTGGAGAATGTGTAGACCTTTTACAGAAAAATAAGTTTTTTTAGTAATCTCTGGTGTGGCAGAAATACATTTAATTTTACCTTGCTTAATAATAAATGAAAACCTTTTCCAAATTCCTCAAAGCTCTGGTAACTCTCAAATTCCAGGAGCTGGTATGAGGTGGGTTTTTGTTTTTTCTTACCTCTAAAATTTTTCTTATAATGAGAATTGTCTTTCTCATGTGAAGTTCCGTGCTGGAAGAGTCAAGGAAAACCTTAATGGGTTCATCGGGAGAGGAGTTAGTGGCTTGTTATTCTGTGCCTACACTCTTGTTCTTCCTTCACTTTTTTTAAGGGTTTATTTATTTATTTGACAGAGAGAGAAAGAGAGAGCGAGAGAGCGCACAAGCAGGCCAAGGGGCAGAGGGAGAGGGAGAAGCAGAGAGCCTGATGTGGGGCTCGATCCCAGGACCCCAGGATCATGACCTGAGCTAAAGGCAGACTCAAGCAGATGCCTAACTGACTGAGCCACCCGGGCGCCCCCTTCCTCCCATTCTGAGGCCTCTTCTCTACATAACATACCTCGTGTCTACCTGCCACAAGATGACTGATTCTCAGAAGTATTGTTCCGCCATCCCAACATCCCTGATTTATCCCTTTCCAGTGTCTTTTTGCATTTGTTTGAAATCTCATACTTGGGACCTCACTTCCTACTGTGTTTAATGTTTGTTAATTATATTACTATATATCGTATATCTTCAGATTATTTTCCAAAAATGATAGCTCCTTTTGTGGCACTAAATGTGTATATTTGTTCGCCTCTCTCTCTACCAATATACGGTTTGTCAGAAAAACACTCAGAAACTTTTAAAAAAGAAACAAAAGAGTTGGCCTACAAGGAAGGCTAGTTCTCCAAATAACACCATGCCTAATATTTTTCTTTTTTAAAAAAATACCTTGCAAAATTAGGAAGGTTTCTGAATTCATTTGTCTGTTCAAAGTAAAAAAGCGACAACTTTGTGAAAGGATTATTATATTCACAAAGGTTAAGACTCGGCTTCAACATCTGCGTAGAAAAGATGAGGCCAAAATTGTTTTTGTCGGGGCACTCAGGTTTATCTGAAATGTTCAAATTATTATTACTTGAGGGATCAAACCAGTTAAAATTCCTACTATTTTTTCCCCCTAAAGAGTTCTTTTTTTGACTGGAATACGTGAAGTATTTACTCATTTTGGAAGCAGGGCAAAGTATTAGTTTCTCTCTACAGTGACTCTTCACAGTTAAGTGCTTATTTTTCTAGTATCCTTAACATCTTGTTTCATGTGGCCAGTGGATTGCAAAGATTTGACTTCTTTTTAGTATGACTAAAAAAAAAAAAAAATCCTTAATAGTAAGCCTCAAAGTTTTATCTGGAGGTATTTAAAAAACTTGAGGTTGTAATTTACTTTTATGTCACTGAAGACTTTCATTGTTGTTATCAATCCTACAGAGGCTGAAAAGGAAGAACCGTCCTGTCATTCTCTACCAGGTTTCTCCTGCAGAACCTGTAACTGTGAAGATGTTATCTTTTTCTGAGACCCCATTTTTAAAATATTGGTGATCCTGGCCTGCCAGATGTGACATTTTTTACTACTTCTAAGTCTGGGACCTTATGAGCCACGGGGTGGGTATCAGTAATTTCTCCTGGGAGGATGCTGCAGGGAGCATCTCCACATGTGAAGGAGGGCCCTTCCTTCTAAATAGTGGGCTTATCTGGCCCAGGTAAGCAAGATTTTTGGCTTGGTCAAAGTTACAAATTTGATTTATTCAATTTTATTCTGGTAGGAAAAAGAAGACACTTCTTTCAATTTATGTAAATAATTACATGGTCACAAAGCAATCTAGTAAAATTACCACTCCTATGTTTCAACCACTGTTACTGTTTCAATGACAAGGTCAACCACTCTATGTCATATTAGCCTAGTATCTATATTGTTGTTGTTGTTGTTGTTTGTTTGTTTTTTTTTTTTTAGATTTTCTTCTTTTGAATTCTGAGGGTTTTGTTGGAAGAAGGTGCCAGTGATGGAATGTTTTCTTCAAATTTGTATAAATAAAATGTTACCTTGGGGGTGAGACTGAAACTAAGAGGAAAAAATGGAATTTTAAAAATGTGCATTAAAAATACAATATTACTCCAGTTAAATCAGTTAATTTAGTCCATTGAGTCATAGGTAATTGATTCTTGTGTAGTTTTCCTTGGGTGAAGCAGTCCATTCCCACTGATTCGTGTGCTTCTAGACCAAAATAATCTAGGAGATCCTGATCAGTTTTCTTATTCAGTTTATTGTTTTATTTTAATGTTTTAATATTTTAAAAGATTTATTTATTTATTCATGAGAGACAGAGAGAGAGGCAGAGACACGGGCAGAGGGAGAAGCAGGCTCCTCGAAGGGAGTCTGAATCAGTTTTAAAAGGCCCTTCCATGGTGATAATTTGGGAAGGCTGAACAAAGGTCACGTCTATCTGTTACAGTCTTTTGCTGAGGTTTTTTCTGGTGTTTCTTCCGGGACACTTGATTTTTTATTTCTGTAGCAGAACCTTTAGATTAACGTAAGCAAAGAGAAGAAAGCTTTTTGTGGATAAGGCTAAATGCCTGTGGTTATTTTATTACAATAGCTAAAAATATTAGAATGGAAGGGAATGGTCTATTCTGTTGAAGTATAATATATAATCAATTTATAAAGTTTTAATAAATTATCATCTTGATAGGGTGAGGCTATTATTAAATCTTTAGAGTCTTTAATTTGTACCATTAAGTACATTATGAATGTCACCAATATTAATAGGCTATACTATAATAATATAATAATAGGTTGTAATACAATAGGCTATAATACATCTATAGTACTCTAAGTAGGTATTTAAATCTAAAGGAAACAAGACTTCTAGTTTCTGGTTCCACATGTAAGGAGCTTGGAAGTTGACACACCATCCTAACAAGTAAAAAGCTGAATAAACTGGAAAATCAATAATTATTCTTAGATCTGTAAGAGAAGTAGGGACACAGGGCAAACTGCTACCCCAAAAATTGGAAAGATAGGCAAATACATGAAATCACAACTTATGGAAGCAGAAACCTGTGAGTAGAAATGCCTGTGGGATCCAGTGCCGTGATGGGAGAGACTGGTTGGTAATTGATGAATTGTTGGAGGCTCAGAGATAATAAGTCTGTGACTTAAAAACAGTGAGGGCCTCACTCATAGGGGGTCCCTTCCACTTTTGTGAGTTTTACCTCCAAGAGCTAGACCGGGTTCGCAGGAAATTCCCTTGTGCTTCTGCAGGGTGAAGGAAGAAATTCAGGAGAGCATTCTATTCTTCTTAACAAGGTCTGCCCTCAGGAAAAACTACTTAACCAGAGTTTAGCCTGCTGGGGTTTTAATTAGAGCCAAACTGACCTCAGGGGAGGGAAATACCCAGCTCTAGCTGGCTCTAGTCATCCTGTCCCGGAGGAAGAGGAGAGGTGGAAATAAGTACAAATGCAAATCAGAGTCTGGAAGGCATAGGCTTACTAAGAGACTGATCCTAGGACTGAACACTTCCTCTCCCCTTACGCCCTATTATCTCATTAGGAAAACAGTTCCTTTTACAGTGCATCATGTCAGGCTATCGAGAAAAATTAAAATATATAGTATAAGGCAAAAAAACCCTCACAGTTGGAAGAGAGAGCAGTAAGAACTAGACGTGGCAGGGATGTTGGGATGATCAGACCAGGAATTTAGAACAACTTTAATTAATATGCTAAGGGCCGTAATGGGTGATATAAACAGCACGGAGAATAGGCGATGTAAACAGAGAGATGGAAGTCTGCAGAAAGAATCAAAAGGAAATGCAAGAGATCAAAGCACTGTAATGGAAATGAAGAGTGCCTTTGATGACCTTATTAGTAAACAAGCCATGGCTGAGGAGAGAATCTCCAAGCTTGAGGAAATCTCAGTGGAAATCACCAAAACGGAAAAGTGAACAAAGGCTGAAATAGAATACTCAAGAACTGTGGAACAACTACGAAAGGTATAACACATGTGTAATGGGAATGCTGAAAGGGAGAGAAAAAGAGAAAGAAAGAGAAGAAATATTGGAAACAATAAAGACTGAGAATTTCCCCCAGTGAATCTCAGGCACCAACCACAGATCTAGGAAGCTCTGGAACATCAAACAGAAAAAATGCCAAAAAATTACACATTCACATATCATATTTAGACTATAGAAAACCAGAGTTAAAGGAAAAAATCATAAAAGAAGCCAGAGGGAAAATACATCTAAGCTACCAAGGAACAAAGATAAGAATTACATCTAATTTACCCTCAGAAACCATACAAGCAAGAAGAAAGTGGAGTGAAATATTTAATGCAGTAAAAGAAAAAAACCCCACTGCCCTAGAATTCTGTATCCTGACAAATTATCCTTCAAAACTGAAGGAGCAGAGGAGCCTGGGTGGCTCAGTGGTTGAGCATCTGCCTTCGGGATGACCTTGGGGTGACCCTGGGGTCCTGGGATCAAATCCCGCGTGGGGCTCCCTGCATGGAGCCTGCTTCTCCCTCTGCCTGTGTCTCTGCCTCTCTCTTTCTGTGTCTCAGGAATAAATAAATAAATAAATAAATATCTTAAAAAAAGTGAAAGAGCAATCAAGACTTCCTCAAACAAAAATTGAGGGAATTCGTTTCCGATGGACTTGCCTTGCCAGAGATTTTAGAAGAAGTTCTGTAGGGAGAAGGAAAATAAAATAGGTCAGAAACTGAGATCTATGTAAAGTGGAGAAAAGCATCAAAGAAGGAATTAGTGAAAGTAAAATAAATACTTTTATTTTTCTTATTCTTAGTTGATCTGACAACAGTTTGTTCAAAATAAGACCAATGATGTATTTAATTATGAATACATAATTCATAATTCACCATAATTCACCATTATGAATTATGTGTCTAAATATAGATATATAATATGTACATATGATATATGTATTATGTAATTATATTGATACATACATATACTATATATAAATAAATATATATTGAAATTTATATACTTAATATATTTTTATTTAATTAATTTATATATTATCAAGTTAATATATATATTAAATAATATACACACTATATATAGCCTATGTATGCTGTATATAAATGGAATGAATGCCAGCAAAATAGGTAAGGTTAAACTAATAATATTATATTAAAAGTTAATTTATTGGCATAACTGTCAGGTTTTGAGCATGAAAATGCTTATGTTTATTTTTAAGTGAGGAAAAAACACAAAAACTTACATATGACTGTCCTTTACCTATATAAAATTCACTTAAGAAGCTGACTTTTTTCATTTAGAAAGCAAAAATAAACAGGACAGCTCTCCTAACAGTACTGAGCTGATTGAACATCTGGAGCATGTCAAACATAGCTAATTATTTTTAATATGTCTCCTTTTAAAAATGAAGGGATAAATCTCTATGTTACTTTCTGGTCATTTAGGAAGCTCAAATACAATATACATCTCAAAAAAAAGTCTTAATAGTTTTATTATTCTGAAATTGGAACCTGAATTTGCAAAAGACAAAGTCAAGAAGAGTCGTCAGAAGAGGTAAGGAAAGAACATATATCACAGTATCTAACAACAGAAGTTAACAGGCAATGCGTTAACGCTGCAGTGAATAGCAATTATTAGCACGAACAACATTTTCAAAAAATAAGGCACTTCCATTGGAATGATTTAAGAGGATGCTGAAAAACACAATTATTGTGAGAGAGAAAGGGACATTTTTTGAACAGAGTATGACTTGGACCTTCTACAAATAAAGCACAGATTTTACTTTCACTTTTTTAGATGTTATCTATACAACCATATTCAATAAAGGATTCACGAGTCTTCTTTTCCTTATAAATGAGCTCATCACATTTATCCAACTTCATCAACAATCTCAACACATTTTATCATTTCCTTCCTCGTTATTTCTAAGTACTATACATCGAAGCAGATGAGGTTCACTTCTCAGACCTACATTTATGGTACAAGCCATCGGATTTGTATTTTATTATCTTTTACGTTTTAGTATATTGTTATTTTAAGAATAAATCATTCTCTTTTTATCCCATAACAAACCAATATATATTCATTATCTTGTGTACATATTTCCTTACCATTGCATATTTTTGCATTTCTTAAAAATGAATGTGAACTCTAACATAACAGATTCATTTGCCTTTTTAACCTGTTACCTGGTGGCTACTTCATAATGTAGTAAATAAGAACACAGGTATTTTAAAACTGAGCTGTCCATATACATAAAGACTATTAACTGAATCACATTAAAGTTAGTTTAAGATCTTAAAATTAACTAAAGATTTGGAAATTACAATTTAGGCTAACATACATATGAAACCCTTATGATTTGTAACATCATAAATGCTGCTCTCTTTTGATTAAGACAATACTTTTTAGTAATTAATTGGGTTAAACCCAAAGTTTTGCAATTTTCTAAGTGATCTTAGTTTATCTGATACATCAAACCAAGAGAGGAAGTTTAGGAAATTCAAAATAGACTATACATAAGAAAATGCATCCAAGATTTGCATAAACTAGAACATTGTGCTAATGGTATTTTTACATGCTGGTAAATCATGAGGAACATATGGAACTATTTTTAGACTAAAAGTATGAAATAAGTTTAATTAGTCCAGAGTTATCTTGAGGAAAACTATGAAGTTTTTTTTTCTTATACAGTGATATATCCGGTATTAAAACTTTGTAGTTGTTTAAAAGTGATGTTTTTCTTCTCATAAACTTGTAACTAAGGGTATTCATTAAATTCATAGGTCAGAGGTTTTGATTTTGAGTTTTTGAATTTTTAAAAAGTTTATTTATTTAAGTAATCACCACACCTAGGGTGGGGCTTGACCTCATGCCCCCGGGATCAAGAATCCACAGGCTATTCTGACTGTGCCAGCCAGGCGCCCCAGGTCAAAGCTTTTTAAAAAGAATACAAAATTATATTTTGAGATAATTTTATATTCATATGCTATTATAAGAAATAATTCAGAAAGATCCTGTGTACTGTCCACCCAGTGTCCCCCAATGGTAATATCCTGCAAAACTATAATCCATCAATTTTCCTTGGATTTGCCCAATTATATGCGTGTGTATATTTAGTTCCATGCAATGTTATCACATTTGAGTTTGTGTATCCACCACCGACCAGAAACAAAGTAATTGCATTGCTATAGAAATTCCTAGTGGATGTCCTTTCCCTCCTCCAACCCCTGAACTTAACTTTTAATGCCTGGTAACCTCTTCCTCCTATAACCATTACCGTTCCCGACACCTTATAACTACTTTCCTGCTCTCCGTTTATATAAACTTTTCATCTCAAGAGTGTCATATAAATGAAATAGTATGTAATCTTTGGTATCGACTCTTTTCACTCAACGTAATCTAGAGATTCATCCAAGTTGTAATGTGTATCAGTAGTCCATTTCTCTTTATTAGTGAGTAGTATCCCATGGTATGGACATACCAAATTATCATTTCTCTGGGATGAATGCCTGAGGATCTATTGCTGGGTAGTATGGTCATGGCGTGTCAGTTTTTACAAAAAACTGCCAAACTATCTTCCCTGTACTTTACAATCTGATGTATATTGTGGGAGTGATGTCGTTTCTCAGCATCCTCACCAGCATTTGGTGTTGTCACTATTTTCGACATTCTGATGCATGTAAGGTGATATATTGTATTGGGGCTTTAATTAGCATTTGTCTAATGATGCTGAACACTTTTTCATGTCCTTATTTGCCATCTTATACCCTCTTTGGTGAAATATTTGTTTATATTTTTTGCCCATTTTATGATTGGGCTTTTTTCCCCTGTGAATTTGACAATCCTGGATACTAGCTACTAGTCTTTGTTTATGTGTTTTGTAATTATTTTCTCCTAGTCTAGAGCTTGTCTTTTAATCCCTTTAACAGTGTCTTTTTCAGAGGAAAAATTTTAAATTTTGATAAATTCAAATTGACCCATTTTTTTTTTTCTTTCATGGACCATATTTTGATGTCAACACTAAGAACTCCTCACCTAGTCCTAAATACTGAGAATTCTCTCTAACCATTCTTCTAAAAGTTTAATGTTTTAAAATGATCCATTTGGAGTTAGTTTTTGTATGAGTTCTGAGGCCTGTGACAAAGTTGAGTGTCTATGGAGGTCAAAGCTTTTTGTTTGTTTGCTTTTCTTCTTTTCTGGTGAACTATAATAAGAAAAACATGTTAAAGAGCCAACACATTGAAAGCATAAATCTCTTCCTGGAAATACTGTAACTTTTACACTCTTGTCTTTCAAATGAAACCTGCTGAAGTCATCACCTTCCTGTATCTATCTACCTGCAGTCCTGGAATCAGGTTCTGTGTGGTCATGAAGCAGTTCCTCTTTCAAGTCACCTACTTTGGCTTTGAATGTTGAGGAGCAACTAATGGCACCTGTGTGTTGCTGATTTTCTCTAGACTAACTTCTCTCTGAGAAGATATGTGTACACAGTCATTCAAGGAGATTCCTTTATGACTCTTTTCTCCTTATTCTACTAGCGTAAAAATTAATCATTGGAGGCTTTTCCTATGATTCTCCATAATTGCTCTCGTTTTCTTTCTTTTGTAATTTTAAGTTCCTCTTATTTGTACATTGAGCTCTCTGATGCTGTTATCAACAATAATGATTACCTATCAAATGATTGCACCAAACACATTATATATATTTTTCCTTGATCCTCATAATTATTTACATAAGATACATTTTCTTTTAATCATTTTACAGGTGAGAACATTGAAGCTCAGGAAGTCTTATAGGCAGGGAAAAAAAAATGAAAGTATTGGAGTAAGAAAACTTCCTGAGCTTCATCATTTAGCATAATGTCTTCTAGGTTCATCCATGTTGTTGCAAAAGATGGGAGCCCCTTTTAAAAGATGGAATGATATCCCATTGAATATATGCACTCCAATTTTTTTTAATTTATTCATTTGTAGATGTATATTTAGGTTGTTTCTATATATTGACTATGGTGAATAATGCTGCACTGAGCATATGTAAATATCTCTTCAAGATATTGACTTTATCTCCATCAGGAATATACCCAAAAGAAGGATTGCCGAATCATATGGTATTTCTATTATTATTTTTTTAAGAACTGCCATGCTGTTTTCCATAATGGCTATACCAATTTACATTCTCATTAATAGTGTACAAAGGTTCCCTTTTTTCCACACCCTAGCCAGATTTATTGTTTAAATTTTTTCTCTGTAATAGCCATCCTAACAGGTGTGAAGGGATACCTTGTTGTAGTGTTGATTTGCAGTTAAGAAACGATTACTGATATAGAGCATCTTTTCATGTATTAGTGGTCATTTGTATGTCTTTTTTGGAAAAATACCTATTCAAATTCTTTGCCCATTTTTCAATCAAGTTGTTGTTTTTCTTTTGTTTTGCTTTCGAATTAGATGAGTTCCTTATATATTTTTTATATAAACCCCTTATCAGATATGTTGTTTGTAAATATTCTTTCCCACTCCATAGAATGCCTTTTTATTTTGTTTGCTGTACAGAAGTTTTTTAGTTTGATATAGTCTCACTTAATTGTTTAATTTAATTGTTTAATTTTACTTTTGTTGTTTGAGCTTTTGGTATCATATTCTAAAAGTTATTGTCAAGACCAGCGTCAAAGAACTGTTCCTCTGTGTCTATGAGAGTTTTATGTTTTTAGGTCTTACATCTCTTTAATTCATGTTGAGTTGATATTATATATGGTACAACATCCGGGCCCAATGTGGTTGATTATGACTGGGCCCAGCTGGTGCTATCACTCACGATTCTACAAGCAACCTCACCTTGGCTTGGATCTTTCTCATCATGGCAGCTTGGTTCCCCACATGAAGGTCCTGAGAGAGTATCCTAGGGTGCGGGTTCTAAAAGACT
This sequence comes from Canis lupus dingo, assembly GCF_003254725.2. Taxonomy (NCBI): domain Eukaryota; kingdom Metazoa; phylum Chordata; class Mammalia; order Carnivora; family Canidae; genus Canis; species Canis lupus. Next base: position 70,831,261 of record NC_064254.1, read on the forward strand.
AAATCAGAGGCTGGTTTAGACTTTATATGACCTAGCTGTGGAAGCCACAGAGTGTCACCTTCCTCTGTAGTTTTTATAGCAGCCACAGGCCTACCAAATTCCAAGGGAGGGAAATTAACTCCACAGCTTGATAAGGAGGAGAGAGTCATACTGTAGAAGATGGGATATTTGGGGGAGTGCAAACTGCATAGTTATTGTTGTACCTGCTGGTAGGCGGGGGAGGGTTTTGAGTAAACACATTGTCTTGAAGGCTTCCAAGTACATTTCTTCAGAAAAAAAATCTAAGGAAATATTAATAGTTAGAAATATTGAGAGGTAGCTGGTAGCTTATACTCATACATCTTGGTGGTGATTATAATATTGCAACTTGGTACTTACACATTATTAATTAATAGGTTTTCTTTGTGAGCTCTTGACAACAGCACCAAATACCATTTACTGCCACTTTTTCCAATGATAAATTGGGTTGCTACAAATTTTCATTAAGGTTATTATTAATATCTACTATTACTGCAAGCTTCTAAGTACTTCATTTATAACATCACTGGTGGTTCTTTACTTACATTTTATCAGAGTAGCTGGCTAGAAAGATAGAACATTCGATATGCAATAGAGATAAATGATGGCAGAAAAATGGATTCTGAATGTTGCTTGAAAAACCACAATTCCCTTCACTGAGTGGAGACTCTAGAACTGGCCACACTTCATCATCGACTGATCATTTTTTATGCTTTTTTTCTTTTTTTTTTCCCCCTATCTGGCCCACTGAATAGAAAACAAGACTGCTACCCCTTTGGAAATCTCTGTTAAAACCATTTCCTTTTCTAGGAGGAATGGGATATAAATATACACATACATCCATATAATTTTTTGGTTTGTCTCTTTCTTTTTGCTCCTCTACTCATTACCAAAATAACACCGTATTTTCTTAAGTCTGTCATTTTTCTCCTGATAAGCTTTGTTGACAGGTTATTTTTGTATCATTACTAATCATGGAGAAATGTACTTAGCGTAATCAACAATCCATTGCTTAACATGATTATGTGTGTGCAAAGAAACAGTTCCTGTATTCAAGGTAGTTTCCGATTTAGCCATGAAGGCAAATCACGCACAAGTAGTCTATCAGAGGAGAGGCAGGAGAATGACACGTTTAATGATTAACTTATCAACAATCCTTTTCTTTTTATATTATTGTGGGTCTTCTATGTGAGAGTAATTATGAGTGGTAGAAGTAAAGGAATGGAATTATAGTAAATTTCAAATATGAAAAGAGATGAGTTGTCACCATTGCTACATACATTACTATACTTTAAAAGAATGTTTCTAGAAAATTTGGGAAACGTAGAAAAGAAAGGAAACTATGCCCGTGTTCTCTGATTTCAGGAGAAACTCTACTTAATCTTGCAGTGCATCTTCTTGTAGACCTCCATGTATACACGGGTGTGTTTTAGATGCAAGAACGCGGAAGTCCTAGTGAAGTGGTGCTTATGGTGGATGGTCCCCCAGGCCCTTATCGCGCCTCCTTCCATTGTGCTTCCTGATACTGCAGAGGCTAGAAAGCTTAAGGAGTGTATTTTCTAGATGCTCTTGGAGAGAACACTCTGGATGTAAATGAGCTTCGGCAATTAGATCCCCCTTGTGAGTTGTGTGGGGTTGGGCTAGGCAGCAGCCTTCTGCCTTTGCTCCCGCTCCGGCCAGGCAAGCACAGCCAGAGGGATGGTGTCTGCAGCAGTTGCAACCCAGCCTGAAGTCACTGGCTTCGCAGCTGTGTTGAGGCAGTTGGGTGACAGTGGCCCCGTCCAGATCCTTGGATGTCAGTGGTTCCAAAGACTGCTTGAATCCTTAACTTCCCAATTGCAATGCCGACTCCAAGCCCATAGACAGGCAAGGCTGGCTATTTTATTAGAGTAATTCATTTGTTTGTAATCAACCCTAAAATCTCCCTGCCTGCACACATTTCACTTCTTCCTTTTATAGTAGTTCAACGCCAGCGTTCCTGTTGGCTGACACTTGTCCTTCCATTTTGCGGCTTTGACTTCCCCCAGGCTTCATATCTTGTGTGTCCAACTAGCAGGAAAAGCTAGAGATTATGGAAAAAGCACTCATACCTCTTAAAATCCCTAGCCCACAAATGACACACATCACTCCTGTTCAGTCCTACTGGCCAGGGTGGCTTTTCTTACATTCAGGGAATGTAGTCACTGGGCAGTTGTTTCCTGAATATTAAAGAGAGGGGCACGGAGGCTTTTCCTGGGTGTCATTCCTAGAATACCAGATAGTGGAGCCCATACCTGCATGTCTTGCAATGATTTTTAAAGGCTCTATCTCCTCCTATGAAAGTTCTTTGTACTTAAAGTAGTACAAATGGTTTCCTTCTACAACAGATGTATATGTTCTATCATTAGTTTTGTGCCTTTTTTAATCTTTATATTTCATCACAATTTCTAACACCATTAAAATTTTCCTTTTAAGAGTTTCTCAAATGTTGCCTCCATGACTTTTACTGTTTTATATTGCAGAGAATTATAAATCTAAGTTAATTTTCCCTTTTATTATGAACATATTTTCTGCCTAGATTTAACTGTGTTATGGTAATTCAAAATTTTGACAGAATGTGTCTAGATATAATTTTCCCTGGAACGCATCAACCCTTTTTCTTCTGTAGTTTCTGGGCTTTTTTTCACATCAGGGAAGTTTAAGCCAGCTCGAAATATATTGATTGTTGTTTTTTAAAGGACATAAATTCCTTTTGTGTGAACACCTGTGATTTTGATGTTGAATTTCTATCATATTCATATTTTTTTATTTAAAAAATCCTGTAGAACAATGTTGCTGTTTAAGCTAGGCATGCGTAATTTCAATAAAAATAGAATCTCAGTGTTATATAATAATATTAACGAAATGACCTCCAAAATCTGCTCCCCAAACAGGAGGTTTTCCTGGAAAGAACAGCCAACAAAGAACAGCTTTGTTGGAAACATTTTCAATACCCATGGCAGGGACTGCGTAAACCAACAATGGAGCATCCTTACAACGGGACATGATAGAACTCTTAAAGACAAACAAATTTTTAAAAGGCGAATGAACAAAAGCATAACAACTGAGAAAACTCATTATACATTCATGTGAATGAACTTTAGGGTTTCTTTTTATGGAAAAACTCATGGGAATCATGTTCTGCCTTTTTGTAGAAAGGGTACGAAGGAAGAAAACAAATTTACATTAGTGAGCACGTACAATACCTTTTGAAGCTTATATGAATAATTGATGACTTTTGGTTGCCCCTGAGGGTGTGGGGATAATTGGGTGGTTAAGGACAAGATTTGGAGGCAGATTTTTGCATCGCAAACTCTCTTGTGCCCCGTGAACATTGAACTATGTGTGAGTATAACTGCTCCCCGCCCCCCAAAATGAGTAAACAAATCCTGTGATACCCCAGGGATTACATCATTCACGTTGAGCAGCCTTGATCTGCAATCTCTTCAGTAAAACTCCCTCTTGGTAGGAGAAACATCCTAGATGGATACGGAGCATCCACACCGTGTCTGATGTGCTAGCAAGAACTAAGACAGTTGTATTTTCAAATACCCCAAAGTCCAGAAGGAGAGATGCCACGTAAACAAATCGTCGTAATACATGTGGTAAATGCTGATGGACCTACCTGACCTGTCTGCCAACCGAACTCGTCTGTCCTAATTATTTGTCTAGATGTCAGGAAAGTAGCGGGCAGAGACTTCTCCAGCTTCTGACAGCTCCTGTCTCTTCCTTGGCTTTTTCTTTCCTCCCCACGGAGGCTTGCTGAGTCAGCAGAGGCCAATCTCCAGAGAATTAATGTAGCTTTGTGGTTGGGAGCCAAGCTGGGTTGCTTGATTTTGATGACTGGTTTCAGGAATCACAAATACATGGATTTGAGTAGGTTATGTAAGCTCTCCATCTCCATTTTTTCCCCCCATTTGTTCAGCAGTATAATAAAGACGCTTACTTTATAGAGTTGGCATGGAGATCAAATGAAACAATCATACAAAGTTCAGAGCAAAGTGACTAGAACACAGTCAATGCCTAATGGATGCTAGTTATTGCGATCATCCTTGTTGTCTTCAAGTTTGGTCCCATCCTGATCCTGGGCTGTTCCTGTGATGATCCTAACTGGGGAATTAAAACGACAATAACTTCAGTTTCCATCCATCCCCATCAGCACGCTTTGCATCCAGGGCCAGTAGAAAATACCATACTCGATGGCACAGTGAGTTAAAGAGAGGGGAGTACCAGGGGAAAATAAAGCTGTGTTGATGGAAAAAGCTTATTTCGAGGCCAATCGTGCATACGGTGTGATGGGATTGGAGACCTTCTCCGTGAAGAGTTTGCTGGAGCTGTGGTCAGATGATGCAGAAGCAGCATCAAGCAGTGATTAAGAAGGGCTAAAAAAAAAAAAAAAAAAAAAAAAAGAAGGGCTCAGCCTCTGGAGGCGGGCAGAACCTGGTTCAAATCTCAGGTCTGCCCTTTTCTGCCTGCTGTGCTTCGGGGTAAGTTGATTAATGGATTCAAGCCCTGGTTCCCTCCTTGGTAAGATGAAGGCAAACAGAAGAATTTATATCATGGGATTGACTTGAAATGTAACAGAACTTTTCTTTCTTTTTTTTTTTTAAGATTGTATTTATTTATTCATGAGAGACACAAGCAGAAGGAGAAGCAGGCTCCCTGCGGGGAGCCCGATGTGGGACTTGATCCTGGGGCCCCGGGGTCATGCCTGGGGCTGAAGGCAGATGCTCCAGCCCTGAGCCGCCCAGAGGCCTGACGTTTAGAGAGGCTGATGACGACGTGCTGCCAGCAGGGTATGTCCACTGCTCGGCGGGCTCGGGAGCCACATTGACTAATGGGCAGAGTCCATTGAGGAGACATCCAGGAGAGGGGGAGGCCAGGGGAGCAGAGGGGTCCAGGTGCCTCGCCAGAACCGACCTATTGGAATTGTGGCCCAGGATTCTGGGTCCAGGAAAATCCTAAATTGAATAGAGGGCAAAAGGCTGTATGAGCAGGAGAAAGAGCAGGTAATCTTAATTTTAGTTGGTTTTCACCCCAGCAGCTTCCCTAGTTTACACATTCAAAGTGAAAGCAGACGTGTGCCATCCACCATTCAAGCCTTTCAAGAGTTGCAAGCAGACCTGCACCCTTGAGCTTCTTCTGATGACGGGATTACCCTGCTGTGGTGATCTCAGTGTGCGGCACTCAGGATTTCTAGTGGCCTTTCTCATTTGTTATTCCACAGCACAAATACATTTTTCCCCCACAAATATTACTTTGTGAAAGTGAAATCCTTGTGGTACAAATGAAGAAAGAAATGAGGGGCGCAACTTTCTTGGGATAACGTTGAGTCCACAGGGGGAAAACTGCCGAATAAACCACAGAGTCTCACAAACTCTGGAGGTAATTGTGTGTGAGAAACACAGGGAATATAGAGATCCAGGCAAATCCAGGTTAGGGGACTAGGTAGGGGGAGAAGAGGGGAAGAGAACTTCCTGGACAGGTGAGTCTTGAGATGAATGAAAGAAAGAATTGCATGGTGGGGGAGGTGGGGGGCGGGGAGAGGCTTTGCAAAGTGTGAGACCTGGTGTTTGAGGAAGCTGCCAGGGTCTGAGCAGGTTCAGCAGAAAATACAACAGAAAACCAGTGAGGGGGCACCTGGGTGGCTCAGCGGTTGAGTCTACCTTTGACTCAGGTCATGATCCCAGGGTCCTGGGATCGAGTCCCACATCGGGCTCCTTGCGTGGAGCCTGCTTCTCCCTCTGCCTGCGTCTCTGCCTCTCTCTCTCTGGGTCTCTCATGAATAAATAAATAAAATCTTTTAAAAAGAAAGAAATAAAGAAAGCCAGTGAGGACCAACCTAAGGCATCATCAGGGGTCAGATGGCATAGATCCCAATCCCTTATGGAAGGGGTCGCTGTGTCCATCCCAGGGGATTGGATTCACGGACCAGGGAATCTAGTCTAGTAGGACAGGAAGTGTTATGATCCGCTTTGGGATTTAGAAAGCCACACTGATAGATCTGACCCGAGCAAAGGTAACTTAATTTCATAGCGATTGCCTCACTCATTGGCCGCATATGGAAAGGATGACCTTTCTATCCAGCGGGAGCATAACGGGAAGTCTAGATCCCGTGGACAGGCGTCCTCTGCTCTTGCTTCCTCACTGAGCAAGAAGTACGTAAGGGAACCAAGAGGAAGAGACTAGTGATGAGATTGAAGCCATCTGGAAAACAAGAAACATCATTCTTGGGGGCTTACCGAGGGGAAACAGGCCTGCAAGAAAAAGTAGGCCTGGGGGGCGGGTAGGGGGGTAACGGAGAGCTTTGGAGAAAATGACACGTTTCAACAGAAGTACCAAAACTAGAGTAAAAACCTAAAGCAAGAAGCCAAGAGCGGTTTACTGAAAGATGGATGTGGTGCAAGAAGTGACGAGACGATCCTGACACGAGAAACGGGTCCCTCGTGGAGGCCAAAGACAAGCACAAAGGCTCGATGGCCATTTGTATGGAACCTGAGCTTTCCGTCTGCCCTTTCCTGTAGACCACAGGTGTGAAGCGATCTAGTTGCAACAGGCGTGTCTGTTCCTGTCAGTATCATTTTCCTACAAAACAAAAATGTTTCCTTCAATATGTTGAATGGGCTGCAAAATATTGAGCTCTTTCTCGAGAATTCCTACGTACTTTGCTGGGCGGCGACATGGAGTAAGGGGTATGATCCTAAGAGGGTTTAGATGTGACGAGCAGTCAGACCTTTAAATCTCATCTTCAAAGTGTAGACATTTCATCGGAAACATAAAAGAGAACGATATACAACGGGACTGTTGGTGTTTTCTGGTTTGACCCACTCAAGGATTCTCCGGGCTTTCCAGCAGCACCCGGATAGCACGACATCTAAGCATCGCAGACGTGAGTTGGGGGGACAGGGGCGGGGGTGCATTTGTCGTGCAGCCTGGAGAAGCCTAGAAAGGCCCCACGTTCTCTGTCCTATGCAGGTTGTCAGTGCTTGGAATTTTATCCCGAGGACACATTGTTGTTTTGAGCTAGAATTTTCCAGTCTCTGCTGACCTGAAATTCAAATATCCCCTAACGTGGTTAAGGCCTTTGTGAACTCCAGGGTTATTCGACTATGATGGAGGCACAGGATTATGGGACTAAAGATAAGTCTCCAGTTCCAAATTCACCTGCTGAGGTCCAGACAGTTGAGGTAACGTGTCCCCGATCACAGCTACAGACGTGAAACTGGCTCAGTTTATGTGCGATCCTGGTTGGGTATTTTTACTTGGTGATGGTGGATTGTTTTCCTCTGAGAAGCAAGGGCCGACAGCCTGAGAGGCCTGGCTTCATGTGGGGAGGGAAGGGACAGAGAGGGTGAAGGTGGAAGGCCGGAGTAAAAGGTGGATTTCACCTCCTCCTTGGTTGGTTGGTTGCCTGGGAACGTGCCGAGGAAAAAGGTAGGTTGGTCTTATGTGTGTGCAGGTTTTGAACTATTTCTTCCCAAATAGGAAGTCTTTACAATTTTTTAACTTGGGATATTATCCATTTTTTGGGGGGGAGCAGCTAACTCGTTTGGGATGTTCCCTTGCCTTTTTACGAACGTATCGTGCAGCAAGCTTTCTCGGCTAAAGATAGGCCTCGGCCCTGAAATTCAAGTGTTTTCCCACCATTTCTTCTTCTCCAGCTGTGTCCTCTGATTAGAGAGTTAGCATTTGGAACTCTTACTCTCCGAATGACTCATATATATTCCACTGACCGGGAAGCCTGCAGCTCTCCCCTCACCCCTTTAAAGTGCCATTTCAGTGCTTAGAAAACATTTCATCCATCCGTGGTGTCAATACCTGTCATGCTGTGAGAGCTGGCTGTCCGGGCTACGTGCACAAATAATGAGCATGCGGAGCCGTCCTGAATTCTACTCAAGAACTGCATAATATAAGCTAATCATTATATAAAAAAGTGCATTGAGTGGCTCTATAATAAATTCTGAGAGATCTATAAAATAAAACGCACACCACGTCAGCTTGTTAATAGGCCTTGTCGGGGTTAGGAAAAACAGATTTTCTTTTAATCCTTTCTCATTCTCTCCCCTTCACCCCCCCCCCACCTTATTCTCTCCTAAATAAGACTTTCAGTGCTTAATGTAAAAAAATGTAAACAGTAGATAAAAAAAAATGTAAAACTAGAGTAGAAGTCGTCCAGAAGAATTCCCATCCGAAGATGTAATTGCTGGAACTTTGATATATTTATTTACCTGTAGGTATTCATGGAGGCTGTGTACACACACACACACACACACACACTTGTAAAGTGGGCCCATGACAAACATTGTGTTCTGTCACTTGCATTTTCTTACACTAAGATGCCACGGGAGTCTTTCTGTTTCAAAAAAAAAGAAAAGCCACATCATCATTGTGGATGGATGTCTGCCCCATGACAGACTAGGTGCTTATTGCACCTGAATTGTGTTTCACCCATTTTATTTACCAACTGTGAGGCACCCTCGTCTGCAGGACACACCATTGCAGCACCCCCGCCCCCCGCCCTTCTTCCCTGTGCCACGCACCAGCTGGCTCTTTCATACGCTCACTGTGATACCCGAGTATCTATTTTAATATATATTTAATTTTTTTCTACATAGTTATAAGCTCTCTGGAGCATGGAATCAGGCCTTCCATTTCTTTACCGTCTCTCCCTTCACGTGTAACAAAGGCCATTGATATAATAGGAGCTCTTCAAATATTAATACTTACAAATTGATTTTTATTTCAGTTTCACTTGTGGCCTCTGGGCAATTTCCCATGTTCTAGGCGTTTGCTGATTTATTTTATTCCATCCGAATGTATCTAATCTTTGATGTATCCCCTTCTAAATATATGAAGCCAAATACAAGACTGTTAATACTGTTAGACTTTTATGAACTAACAAGGAAAACAGAAAACAGAGGCCTTCCAGTGTTCCAGGAACTGTAGTCACGTCGATTGATTCGTATTCACATGTGTGAACTCATTTGTTCCTCACAACAGCCCAACAACAGGCCTAGTTAGTAGCCTCATTTTACAAATGGGAAAACTGAAGCATAGAAAAATGGAAAAAAAAAAAAAAAAAGCCCTAATGAATCGTGGCAGAATTTCCAGCCCTGGGACTTTGGCTGCAAATCTACGCCCTTCTCTGTGCTCATTGCTTCCCAATGAGTGGGTGACCCCTCTGGGCTGAGTGAACTCTTCTGGTTCGATGTGTTTGCACAGTTACACCCGAGGAGACAGGGTGTGAGGGTGGGATCTTCAAACATCTGTGGTGGGAGGAGGGAGATGCTCTCAACTTCTCCTGGGCCCGTGGGACAGGCACTTGCTCCTTTTCCTGCAGTAGGGGTTCCCACAGCACATCGTACAACCTTATACGAGCAAATGGTACTAATACTTTAAAAGTCCAAAGAGACCTCAAAACTATAATACCCCATATTAGTGGCTCCAAATATATATATAGCTGTGATTTTATGCCACATTCTTCCCTGAAAGCCCTACAAAGCTGTCTCTTTGCAAGGTAGGTTCAATCGCAGCCTGCAGAACCCGACATTTCAGAAGGGTCTTCCCTTTTTTTGGTGTTTACCACCAGCGAACATATACCGGGCATAATCCCGGACAGGTCTCATCTCTTACAACCCCCTTTCTCCTTGAAGGTGAGCTGTTTTATGAGCGATCTCCAGGGCTTCCTAAATAAGATGTTTGAGGATAATCAGAAATTAAATCATCTGAAATGAAGGGGTCAGGTGGAAAGTTTTAAGAGCAGGGAGGAGAGCAACAAGTCAGTGGTGGAGCCCTCCCAGTGTCTTGGGGCACAGGAAGGTGGTGCTGCTCGGCACAAAGCCCCAGGATTTTTGCCAAACCTGTGTTGCTCCTGAACGTAAAGTATTCACCCGAGATACACATTTTATTTTTATTTTATTTTTTAAAGATTTTTATTTATTTATTTGAGAGAGACAGAGAGTGGGAAAGAGCACAAGCCATGGGGAGGGGTCAAGGTAGAGGGAGACGCAGGTTCCCATGGAGCAGGGAGACCCACTTGGGGCTCGATCCCAGGACACTGGGGTCAGGACCCCAGCCTCAGGCAAACACTCAATTGACTTAAGCCACCCAGGTGCCCCAAGGTGTATATTTTAGGTGCAAAGAGTATCAAGGTGATTTTTTAAAAGATTTTATTTATTTATTTATTTATTTATTTATTTATTTATTTATTTATGAGAGACAGAGAGAAAGAGAGACAGAGAGGCAGAGACACAGGCAGAGGGGGAAGCAGGGAGCCCGATGCGGGACTCGACCCCGGGTCTCCAGGATCACGCCCTGGGCCAAAGGCGGCACCAAACCACTGAGCCACCCGGGCTGCCCAAGGTGATGTTAACAATGATCTAAAATGAAGTGTTCTATGTGTCTGTGGGATCGGTCAGGGAATTTCTGAGGTGGCTCTTGAGGTCCTTTGTAGCTGTGGGTTCTCATAGATACCGTATATGCTAAGGGGGTAATATTGCCTCTTGGACTACAACCAGCTCAGTGCTTCCCAGTGTGGGTTTGCAGGGGACGTTTGGCCAGATCTTGAGGCCTGTTTCATGCCACAGCTAGGAGCGGGCCTGGGGAACCGTGGGCCACAGCCTCCAGTGTGTGGAGGCCAGAGGTGCCTCTGCGTAGGCATGCTAACAGCCTCCCTGAGGAGGAATGACCCGGCCCCCAACGTCAGTAGGGCCGCACTTGAGAAAATGCCTGGGTAAGGCCTAGGCTGAGGAAAAGGCAATGATATGCGAGTCCGTACTCGGGTTCCTACGCAGTCTCATCTCGTGTGGTCAGGAACCTGGTACTGACGGCCGAATGAGCCTGGGGCACGTATTCCTACATAGCTTTTTAAACCAGCAAGATAATTTAGGATTCATGAGCCCTGCTACCTTCATAAACATCTCCCCCGACACTTTCTTTTAAACTATAGATTGGTTTATGAACCGCGTGTGCTTAGAACACGTGAAGAGATGACTCTCGGGGAGAATCTGGCCTCCTGAAGTGGCCCACACGGCCCTGCATGTCTGGGCCCTGCTCCCTCTCCTGTTCTCGGCCTCCGTGTCTGCTCTTCCCCTGCCACACACTAGCCCTTAGTTCCTCAAATGTGTGAGGCTCACTCTTGCTTCAGGTCTCTTCCAACACCCCTCCCCACTTCCCTCTGCTTAGAACATCCTGCCCCAACCACAGAGCGTCTCTCCGGGCCTCCTTGTCCCTTGCTCAGGGGTTGGCATCTCTGTGAATGTCCACAGGGGCACTCGCCAATCCGTGTGTTGTTATAACGCTCACCGCATATCTCGCCATATATGTTTGCGTGCTTACATGTTCATGTCTGGTGTCCCGATGGCTCCATAATCCACCATGAGGCGAAGTCGATGCTGTCCTTTTTTAAACTTTTTTTTTTAACGTACCAGAAAGGATTGATTGCATAATTTATTTACACGTATTTCCTGGGGTGACAAGTATAAGGCATATCCTTCTGTTACTGTGGTAAGAACAGATAACATGAGTTCTATCCTCTTGACTAATTTTACGTTGCACAGTATGGTACCGTCTACTGTAAGCACACAGCCACCCTCTAGAACTTGTTCTGACGATGCTTCGGCACCACATATCTCCAGTGTCTCCGCCTGGATGTCTTTCCAGAGTCGGTCCTCAATAAGTAATTTTTTTAAAATTTTTATTTATTTATGATAGTCACAGAGAGAGAAAGAGAGGCAGAGACACAGGCAGAGAGAAGCAGGCTCCATGCACCGGGAGCCCGACGTGGGAATCGATCCTGGGTCTCCAGGATCGCGCCCTAGGCCAAAGGCAGGCGCCAAACTGCTGCGCCACCCAGGGATCCCCTCAATAAGTAATTTTTGCACTTGATCTTAGCCAAAAGGCTGAGAAGTGATCCCAATAAATATATTTTTGGAGAAAAAAGAGATTGGCTTGGAGTCACGGAGGAAGATGATGCTTTTGCCCCTTCACCCCCTTCAGTTGTGGCCACACTATACCATCTCTCTAGGACAGGAACTTTCTCTGTTGGGTACAGGCCTCCATCCTTCCTGTGAAGCACAGATGGACAATTGCCCAAAAGCAGAGATCCTTTGTTCAGTGTTGTGTGTTGTGACACGGAGTTGATGCTTCCCTGCTGCATGTGTATGATTCCACCTAGCTCATCCTCTCTCTGGACTAATGGAGAATGAAGAGGGCAGGACGATTTCCACCCCCAAAACTTAGGGTCAGAAAAACCAGAGCATCTCTGCTTGAAGTCTGCGTTGGGTTGAAGACAAACAGTCCTAAGTGTTCTCTCCATGTCAGTCGGTCTGTTATGAAAGACCCTTGTGAGTAGCAGTGCCCGAGCCCGGTTAGGGGTTTGACTGACAAGGATTTGAAAAGAGCTCAGGACCTCAAGAAGTCGTCTACCATGTGCACGTCGATTTTAAGGCGAGGAGAGCTTTACTGGCCTACTCTGGTGAGCATCATGGTGCTCCGACGGCCAGGGCTCTGGTCCGCCTTGCTGCTTAGCCTCAGCACACCATCGCTCTGGGCCAAAGAACGGGGGCTGACCTGGTACACTTAGTTCTTTTGAATAAAACGATAAAGATGTTTTCTTTTTTTTAAATTTCTCTGAATGTCTGACCTACATTTTACCTTTCTGTTATCATGTAAAAGAACGTGGTATTCTACTTGTGGTTTATTGTGAGGGGAGATTATGTCCCTGCGTGTAGGCATATATGATCTTCAGCTTTTATTGGGTCAAGGTAGCTTGCATATAATGAAATATAGTCACAAAGGAAATCTTTTTATATATTTTGGTTCAGATACAGCATTTAATTTTACAAAATGAATAAACTAAACACAGAGGTCAAACCATCTTTTGTAGCATTATAATAATTCTATCTAGTTGAAGTTAGAGATGAGGTGACGCTAATGCTTTTCGTGTCTCGATCCAAGAAGTTAGTTTGAAATCGGCCTTTCTTTGAAAGGAAAAGGTAAATGCTAATTTGAGGTTATGTTCAAATATGAATTCCTGCTAAAGTGCTTCTGCTTTATTTTGGCCCAGATCTTCACCATATAATGTCTTGAAATCAGGTCACGTGTTTTACATATTGATTATCACCTAGCGAATCACACAATGGCTGATTCAAAAATGACATTTCCCTTATTGATGGCAAGAACATTTTCTTGGTTCTCTATTACCCATGGAAATAAATACAGGCTATCCTCCCGGCACTCATACGAATGATTTATCCTCAGCATCACCGCCATCAACACTTTGAACAGTGTTATTGTCATCACTACTGCCTGCATCATCATCGCCATGAAGTTTCTTTCTTCCTCCTCTTCTTCCTCCTCCTCCAATTCACAAAAGTCAGGTCAACAAAATTTGCCAAAGAAATACCTGTGTATCCGCCTTAAGAAACAGTTAACAATAGATAATGTTACCCTGTAAATGGATGCGTTCTGGGAAAAGTTTTCATAAAGCGTGTTCCCTGAAATAGGCCGAGCGTAGAGTCTCCGTATCACTTTTCTGTTGCTGCATCACAAGCACCACAGATGTGCTGCCTTCAACCCACACAAATGCATTTCTCCCAGGTTCTGTGGGTTCTGTGTCCAGGCGTGGCTTGACTTCATCTTCTGCTCTGCGTCTCCCAGGACCGCGGGCAAGGTGTTGGTAGGGCTGTGATGTCATTTCAGACTCAGGGTCCCTCTCCGAGCTTATTCAGGCCATGAGCAGGATCCTACTTTGCAACGGTAGAAGGGAGGCCTCTTTTCTTCTTCTTCTCCTCGCTGGCTGCTGGCTGGGGACGACTCTCTGCTCCTAGAGGTCACCCACTGCCCCTCACCACCCAGCCCTCCCTGTGACAGCGTTTTGCAAGTTCAACCTCTCTCATGCTCAAATCTCTCTCTACAAGGAGAGCACAGTCCCTTGGAAGGACTCACCTGAGCAGGTCAGGCCTACCTAGGATAATCTATTTTTTGATTAACTCGGAGTTAATGGCATAGTAACTTAACCGCAGTGGGGAAACCCCATCGTATACCTAGACCTTGCCTTTTCGTGGGGTGAAGGGTATCCAGGGTACCAGTGTTTTAGGGGCCATGTTCAACTCTGTCTACCGCCTTCCCTAACCTGCCCAGTCCTTTCTTCTGCACCGTCCTACAGACCCGTGCCACCTAATAGTACCACAAGGATCCTCCTGTGGCTACTTACATTGAAATGAATTCAGGTCACATAAAACTGAAAACTCAGTCTCTTAGTCACACTTGCCACATTTTACACGCTCAACAGTCACATTCCATCATCACACAAAGTTTGATTTGGTGTTAAGGTGTCAATAATTGGTACTGATGATCACTCCTATATGACACAGTTAATAAGGCTTTGGTCTTAACTCAGGGGATTGACTAAAATTGGACATTTTTAGGTGTGGTATGGGCAGGCCACAGGAGACACATTTTAAAGGAGTATATTAATTTTTGTTATGTCATATCACTGAGATGGTATTTTCTGATCTACTCACAGTCTCGACCTCAGGGACAGCGTCTTACTATTGCCTCTCCCTTGTGTTGTGGCAAATCGCAGTCATAGGACGTTGCCATCAGCACAAGAAGTCCTACTGGGGCGTGCGGCCTAGAAGCCCACAAGAAAGATAAACAGTCTTACATGCAGCGAGACGGTGTTGTCCAACGGAATATTCTTGATCATGGAAATGTTTTATATCTGCGCTGTCCAGTCAGTACAGTGGTTCCTAGTGACACGGGGCCACTGAGCACTTAAAAAGTGACTAACTAGTGAAGAACTTAATTCTTCATTTTGATTTTTATTATGAGTTCCTAAAATAAATAGTTTCACAGTCTAAATAGGTACATGTGGCTAGTGGTGACCGGATGGGACAGAGCAGCTTTGGAAAACCACACATTTTCAATTACCAGAGTCTCCAAGTGAGGTTGGTACTATTTTGCCATTTGCTCATTTATGAAGTCTTAGGGGCTCTTTGGGGCACGGGGTGGGGGGGGGGGTTGGTGGGGGTGGGGGAGCAATATCTGGCTAGATTAGGAAGAAGGCATGTGATGCTCTCAGCTTTTCATTATGTTTCAGGCCATTTTGAAAGTCCCAGAAAAGAGGTTGAAATGTGAAGTCTTCCAGTTTTAAGTCTTATTTTAGATTCAACTTAGCTTTTCATCTGCAGCAATTTGTCTGCCTTGAGAACTTTACAGGTTTATTCAGCTGGAAGAAATTTTCTCACCATGTTTCTCCTCACATTCACTTGCCTCTTGCTTTGTTACGTTTAATTATTTCTCCCCTTAAGGCAGATGGGAGGGAAAACATCAAGTAAACATGTTCCATTTCAGAACTTGTTCTTCCCCAAAAGGTATAATTTGTGACTTAATAAACATAACCACATTGTGATTTAATTAACAAGTCATAGCAACAAACAAAATAGTAAATCTATGATTTATTTTAATATTATGAAAATGGCAGATCTCTCTTAGATGAGAATTTAAAGTGAAGGAAAGCCAAATTTAGCTCACTGTATCACCCCTTGATGTGCTGACGTGCCATCGCAAGAGCACACACTGCCTATCTCCATGGAATAGGTGGAGCACCTATTTTTAGGGATGACGATTTCCAGAAGGTGAATGTGTTGAGGTATCATTTCCAGATGCTCAGCTTCTCAGGAACTGGACCAAATGACGAAACTCATAAGGAGAACTTTCTCTGCATTAACAATACCGTGCAATATCCACGTCGAAAATCCAGTGAGGCAAGTGCAGTTTAGAGTTCAACCTTACAGTAACTTGAGTGTGGCATTGTACTATATAGAGCTTGAGAAAGAAAATCCTTGAAGTACTTCTGTGGTAGGACTAAGAGGAGAGTGACTACATCACTTTTTCTTTTTTTTTAATGGATCAGGACGTCACGCAGTCAAATGAAATGTCACAGTTGTGGGTTTCTAAGAAAAGGAGACATTGCAGACTTTGGCCTCCACAGAAATCAGAGAGGTTGGAGAAGACCATGCCGGGTACTGGCAATGGTCTGGTGACAAGTTCCAGCTCGTTACCAAGTAGAGCTACACAGAGAATAAACTCAGGGAACAGAACTCTGAACATTTCTGTCTTTCCCTCATACCCAAGGAATATTTCAATGCACTATAGCTTCTGTGCCTTGGTGCCTTATTATCATTAATTTTTTTCCCCTTGAGCTACAGAGTGATAAATAGGACTGGCAGGTGGTCATGCACAGCAGGATAATGATACTCTGAAATATCCCCTAAATAGTCTTCCTGGGTAATTCGTTTCATATTTTCTTCCTTGCAACCTCAACACCACTCACTTTAGGTTGTGAAGTTGAGACTCATCGCCACAGAAAATAAGAAGGGGAGGGTTGATACAGCTGAAAACAAACACCTTGACTAAGTCAATGGAGGAATTTATTTAATCTCCCAGCAGACACAATAGTCTGAAAGCAAGATGCATTGGATTTGCGAGAAGCAGGAACTTGAGAGAAAAGTAGTTTGGGAGTTGAGTTACCTCAATAGCTTCAGAGCTATGTGGAACCACAGGTGGGAAGCCATAGGGTATCATGGAAAGCCGGGATGTATTTGTTGTTGTTCCTTTGTTTGTTTATCTAGGGAGGATGGTATTAAAACACATCATGTTCATAGGTGAGGAGTTTATAGAGAATTGGGAGAGGAAAACAATAAACGGGGATGTTAGCATAGCTCTGCCCACCCCCCTTACTTCCTGGGTCAGAGCTCCTGTAGGAGAAGAGAATAGAGACCTGAGAGTTTGAGGAATGTGAAAGAGGGTCCTGCACAAAGGTAGGGCTATAGTTGATTAGTTTATTCGTTCAACTATGCATGTTTTAGGCGCTACACGGTTTGTTTGTTTGTTTTTGGTAGGCTCCACATCCAGTGTGGAGCCCGACTCAGAGCTCAAGGTAGATCCCAACATGGGGCTTGAACTCACAACCGTGAGATCAAGACCTGAGCCAAGATCAAGAGTTGGATGCTCAACCAGTTGAGCCACCCAGGTGCCCTAGGCATCACGCACTCTGGATTGGATTAGGCTCAAGGGAGCGTGAGAGGGAAGAATTAGAAACAGTGAACCTAAAGAACTTTGGAAGGATTTTCTTAAAGGTGAAGGAAGATATGGACCAATTTCTGAAGGAAGTAGAGTCAGGAGACAGAGTTTTGTTTTATTTTTAAATATTTTTAAAATTTGTTTTTAAAGTGAAAAGAGCATTGGCGTGTTTTATTCAGATAGGATTGGGCAGAAGCAAGGGGGAAGTTGCTAAAGCAGGAGAGTGGGAACAGTCATCACAATAATGTTCTTGAATGAGTGACAGGGATGGGAATGAGAGGTTGGCGTTGCTGGAAATAGCGGGGACACTAGGATTTCGGGCACGTGTAATAGGATCAAAGATGCAAGCAAGCAGAATATAACATGATTTGAAGATTATAATTCTATAGACACAACGCATTAGATATTTAGGAAACTGAATTCAGGTTGGAAAAGATTCCAGTTATGAAAGCAAAGATGACCAGCAAATCTCCTGACTTGAAAGGCAGCAGAGAAGTCATGGCTTTCATCTCGGTGTGATTCTCTCTCCAACTCCCTGAGGAGATTTGGTAACATATGGAGATGTTTTTTTTTTTTTTTTTTGTCAGACCTGGAGGAAGAATTGCTATTGGCATCTAGTGGGGGGAGGTGAGGAACCCTGCTCGCCCGCCAGCGATACAAAAGATATGCCTCACCACCAAGAGTCATCCAGCCCAAAGTGTAAATAGTGCCAAGGTTGAGAAACTCTATCAGGATCCAGTCTCTCTGATCACTTCCAAGATGTGCTGGAGTTATTAATGGTACAGTTAAATTTGTTTGTTTGTGTCCTCAAATAGTGTACATGGTTTGGAAGCTCTGGGAGTTCTCTTTCATATAATCACTAACAGCCAAACAGTGGAAAAAGGAAGGGAAAAAACAAAAACAAAAAACAAAAAACAAAAAAAACACAACCTAGCACCAAGCCAGAGGATGGAATTTTTTTTTACCATTGGAAGCTATCTGGCCATGTGACACCGCAGGAAATTGTTCCATCTAAAAAAAAAAAGCACGTAAACTTTGGCTTAACTATGTGGCCGAGTCAACCACCCACAATGCAGTTTGTGTTGAGTGACTCATGCAGGCTCTGGCCGGCCACCTTAATCTAACTAAACAAGCTCTATGAGGAACAAATGTCCACAGGTATTCTGGGTCAGAATGCCAACATGGGAACATCATCATGGGGGTTATTGGGGGAAAATAAGCTTCTTACAACACTGTATTTTGAAGTTCCATTTCGATGCTTACTATGTATCTTTGTAGCTCAAATGAGAGCCACGAAAATGAAGTTTCATAAACTTTAAAATTATACGGTCATGTAAACACATTATTATTTAATAATGAACAAAATAGGCCTCAGACAAAAAAAGGATTTGAAAATTTGCCCATTCCAGTTGTAAATGTCACATTATCTGGCACATGTTTCGAGAGGATTAGAAGTAGACTCTTCATTACCATAAGCAGAGTGAAGGGAATGGCAATAATCAAGAGGTTTGAAAGACCAGAACATTTTAACATCCACTACCTTGAGGACAGATGTGAAACATCATCGTCTGGTGCTTAGGCAAGATTTGATAGAACATTTTCTAAAAGTAATCTAAGTACTAGGGCCTATGTGAATGCTCCTATCTTCTTTGACAACTTGTCTTATTTTTCAAATTCACTGAATTACAGTACCTGCAAGAAGGAATAAGCAAGGCCAACAGACTCTTACAGCCTAATATTAGCTTTACCTAGTTACACATAACCACGCGGATAATCTGAATGAAAAAAAAATCAACTGGCTCAAAAAACTATCAGTCTGAAATAAAGCATATGAATATGTGTATTGTAATCTATCTCCAAATCTTTTTAAAAGAAGGCAAGGCATAAACAGTGCATACATATAAAAATAGTGGTATATACCTTAATAGTGAACAATGAGTTTTATTTCTCTCTCATTCATTCCTTTATTTTTGAATTCTCTTGAAAGAGTTTTCTTTATTACACCACCTTGGGCTATAAATTGATCTTTAATGCATTTGTCTGTATTTGTCGACTGCCCACTGCGTGCAGAACGCTGACCTGCTCTGCGGATTCAGTGGTAAGCAGTGTGCTCAGTTGCTCGAAGGGGCTTACATCTAGTGGGGTAGAGAGAGAGAGAAGTAAGCAGGTAGCAGCAACATAATGTGGCGAGTTCCGTGGTAAGTTCCACGGCAAAGGTAACTATGAGCATGCAGCGTGAGGTCAAAGACGCAACACTTACCAAGAATTGAAAGATTTGAGAGGACAAGTTAGCGAATTATAAGCTGCACTCTGAAGGATGAGCAACAGCTGTCCAGGCAAATGGTGCAGGAGAGAGGAGAACGTTTTAAGCAGAGAGAGCAGGACATTCAGATGTTCAGAGGGGAGATGAAGCAGAGGGGAGAAACCATGGCAGAAATGTCAATGGTTCCACATGACATTAGTCTAGAAAATGGGAGAAACCAACGGGATTGTGCTATGGCCTGAATGTTTGCATCCCCCCAAAGTCCATATATTGAAATGTTGCCCCCGAAAGGTGATGGTATTAGGAGGTGGGGCCTTTAGGAGGTGATTAGGTGCTGAGGGTGGAGCCCTCACAAAAGGGCTTAGTGAGTTTATAAAAGAGATATTATAAAATTTCAAGTTCTTTCCAGTATGTGAGGACACGGTGAGAAGGAGGTGAAAGCAACGACCTGGGAAGAGGACCCTCCTCCTACCACGCTGGCTCCCTGACTGGGGAATGTTAACCTCCGGAACTGTGAGAGAGAAGTTTCTGCTGTTTCTAAGCTACCCGGGCTGAGATGTTTTGTTATAGCAGCCCTAACAGACTAACGGATTGCTGAAAACAGGTAATCAGGGTCAGATCATCAAGAGCACTATATCCTGAGGCCATTGGACAATGGAGCACCTTGGTCAAGTGTCTAACATGAAGAATCTATGGCTAGAATATGGGGAGCGTAGCAGAGAAGGATGGACTTGGAGACAACGAGCCCAGTTAAGAGGCTGCGCTATAAACCCTATGGCCTGGATAAAAGTAATGGAATCTTGACGAGGAGGGTAGGGATATCTTGGAAATAACGGGATGGTAGAGTGGACATGATTTTGTGATTGTTTACATATAAGACGTGAGGGGAAAGAAAGGCCTTCAGTGTGATCTCTAACATTTTGGTTTAGGAAATTGAGTCAGTGGGGATGCCACTGACTGGGGGAGACCATCCAAGGGTTTGTAGGGAGGATAATGTCCATCAGCTATTGTGCTTAAAGGCATCCGTTGAGTGCAGTGGGCGTACAGACGCGGGATGATGTTTTATCTTCTGCACCTGCCCTACTCCCCGTCTTTAGGAATCTAAATGCTACCATTAGTAGCCTATATTGATGAAGGCAACTAGTAGGATTGGCAAACAAATCTCTGGCCTTAGTTCAGAGGTGTCAGTTCAACGATTCTATTATTGTTTTCGCAAGTCAACTGGCTCACTAATAAATACATCCTAACTAATGACATAAATATTTGCGGCCACTAGATAGAGGATGGGCATGGTAATATCTAGCACTCAAGCTCAGAAAAAAACAGAATATTATAAAACTAGTCTAAGTGCTATCAGGAGATGATATGACTGGGAAATGTATAGAATTGTTGGATCGTTCATTATATTATGCGCCTGGAACAGATAAAATGCTTTATGTTAATTATGTTTCAATAGAAAATACAATAAAAAGGAAATGGTATACCAAGAAAAAATAATATGCATTTAAATTATGTCTTTCACAATTCAATAACAATGCTAATAAATACACTCATGGGTAAGAATACTCACTGGCACATACACACTGAACCCAAAATATTTTATTTTATTGCAGAAAATGAGGAATAACTGATAAGAATCAGGTAAATTCTATTTTCAGACAGGTTTTCTTATTGCTTTTCTTGATATAGTTAAAAATGTTTATAAGTTGTTTCTGAATAAATTGGTTGTTGCTAGTTTATTTTTTATTTTTATTTTTTGTTGTTTTTGCTAGAGTATTACATATTAATGAGCTATGTGTGACATGCTTTGTCCCTAACACTATAATGTTTACTTTAATGATGGTAAAAATTGGGCAGCCTGGGTGCTCAGGTGTTTAGCGCTGCCTTTAGCCAAGGGCGTGATCCTGGAGGCCCGGGATCAAGTCCCACGTCAGGCTCCCTGCATGGAGCCTGCTTCTCCTTCTGCCTGTGTCTCTGTCTCTCTCTCTCTCTCTCTCTCTCTGTGTCTCTCATGAATAAATAAATAAAATCTTTAAAAAAAATGATGGTAAAAATTATATGTTGTTGTTTCATGGAATCCAAGACCATAACGGAATTGGGATAAGTAATGTCTTTTATCAAAATATAATTAATACTTTTTTAAAAAAGAAAGAAAAATAAAGAATATAGAAGCTGTTTCCTGGTTCTCAATGTAAATTTGGATTTTTCTCAGATTCTATCTTGTTGCTCTGAAAGCCAAACTACAGTTGTCTTCTATAATAGGGTGAATCATAAAATCGCATTGAAGGTGGTTTTAATATTCCCTCATGACCCTGTATAATGAAAATTACAGAACTACTATTCTTTAAGTATACTGACATTTTTCAAACATTCTCCTTTTTAAATGTTATAGCTCAGAGAGGGGAATGGGCCACTTTTAGAATAACATGCTGTGTGCATACGTCTGCCTTTTTAATTTCAACTCAAAGAAAATGCAAAAAATCTTCAAACACAGCAAAAATTGTGAATTAATAGGACCTGCAATTAAATCTTTCTGTGGCATAAATTGTGCCTATGCCTTAACAAAACAAGATGTCAGCACTGTGAAGGTCAAAGTTGCTTGGCATCAAATAGATCAAATGCTGAATTGTTTATAAACATGTTAGAAAAGTGCACTGCTGTAAAAATATTCTTATAATCTGCAGAACTTGACACTGGAAATAACATTTGCTATTTAATTAAATGTTGAGAAGGCATTTATGGATAGATACCAATATACAGCAGTTTTCTTGGATTGCGTCTAGAGCGACCTTTCTTCTCCTTTGCAATAACTCTTTACCACTGGAAATACTTGACAAAGAAGGATGTTCGCCCGTAGACACGTTTCCTACAATTTCATCTTGGCTTTGAACTTTGTGATCTAAGTGTGAGGATTTTTTTCATCTAAGTGAGACTTGTGTTTCACAAGATTTCATGATTATTTTTTTCATTTGAATGCTTTCTGTCCTTTCCTCACCCCAAATATGGTTCGGGTTATAGGTAAAAGTTTTCACTCTCGGAAAGAATGGGAAGTCAGATGTGGACCTAAAACTGAAGTATCACATGAGGTTCCTCTGCCAAAAATACCTCAGTATCTTGCCCGCTTTGTGGATAAATATTTACTCATCGGCTCTCCTCCCTGTCACCAAGCCTTTCCAGCTCTGTTAAACTAGTCGCTTTACCTAAAATGACTTACTCTGTGTCTCTTAGGTACAGGTTGTACCGTCTCTGTTTTGTGTTTGTTTTATTTTGTCTATGTTATTTTATCCAAAAGAAATACCTCTGTGGTCTTCTCTGTGTTTGTGGGTCCCAATGGAAAGGCATTTACAGCAAGATACTTCTCTCTCCTGCCCTCCATTTAGGACTAGTTTTTTTTTTTTTTTTTTCCTTCCTGCCACAGAATTCAGAGACATACGCAGAATGGCTACTCTGGCTACTCGAGGGAAACCACTGCTTGTTTTTATAAAGGGGTGTCCCCAGGGTCCTGTGAAGAAACCATAGTCCTGGTCAACTGAATCAGACCCAAAGGACCTACTGAGATGCCTCTTGCTTTTCTGGTCTTGGATCTTTTCCCGCGATTCCCTTGATTCCCAATAATTTGGTGCTCTAGATTTTACAGTTCTAAGAAGACACACACATTCATCTATCCCCTACCAGAAATGTCACCCTCCCCATCTTGGTTCAACAATAGCTGATAAGGAGATTTAGTATCCCCTTCCCATCCATCATGAGGTGGACAAGGAGAAGATTGAGTTTATCTTGGAGCAGTTAGTTTTTAAATTCTGAAGAGCGTTTGGAGGATGGGGGCGCTGAGGGCTGAGAGGGGACACTGAGGGAAAGAGAGGCTCCCATTCAGCCTTCAAGCTACTCTTCTTTTATGGGTTTTATAATTTTTTCCCATAGAATATTTCATTTAAACAGATGACAATGGATTAAAGAAATATAATTTGTTCTAGAGGTTAAAGTGAATCACTAACTCACTCTGTTTATCCAAACTCCACTTTCTCTCCGTGAAGCAGAAAGCATAGCTTTCCATGACATTTGTCCTGACCTCTCCACCCAAGATATAGCTCCCTTGAGATCCTATTGCAGTTTTTGCCTGGGCTCTGGAGTCTGACGTTCTCAACTCTGTGCCTTGTTTTCTTCCATTATTGTCCTGCCATATGAAAATAGTAATATCATCTATCTTAAGGATCTGTGGTAAGGAATGAATTAATTAAATTACCAGTATGTAGTGTGCAAATTGCCCTGTTAACTACTACTATTAGCATTGGCTACTTAATTCTGTTCTGTCTTATGATAGACATGTGTTGCTAACCTGAATTGCTTTTTCCTTTTACTGTGAAATATTATATACATTCAGATCATTGATGTATGTACTATAGAATACAGAGACACATACACTGAGGAAATAGAACGTTCCTACTGTCACTATGTACTTTTTTCTGAGTGCACGCTTCCTATTTTCCGCCAGAAATTTTATAACATGTATATCGCGAAAAAATTATAGGTTTTTTAGTTTAATATTTTTTAACATTTATAAATGGTTGTCATTTATTTTTCAGAAGTAAGTGGCTTTTATTCCTCAGCATTTTCTTTGTAAAGGTCATATGCATTGTTACAAGGAGCAATAGTTAATTCATTTTTGCTGCTGTAGAAGGTTGCATGTGATGGATATTTTACAATTTATCTGATTTTCCTTTGAGAGACTCTTTGGTTTTCTTCAGTTCTTTGTTACATTAACAATACTGCCATGAACACTCTCATACATGTTTCCTAATATTAAATAGTACTTTAAATATTTTATTATCTAACCTTCCTTTGCCCTTCTTCCTATCTTACCTACGTTGAGAATGTCTCTTAAGAGGCCTGTCTTCATGGCAGCGGATGTAGTTTCTTGACCACAATAGATACTCCATCTATGATGGTGAATTTTATGTGTCAACTTGCCTGGGCTGAGGGATGCCTAGAGAGCTGGTAGAACATTATTTCTGAATGTGCCTGTGAGGGTGTCTCTAGAAGAGCTTAACACTGATTCAGTTCAGTAGACTGAGTAAAGAAGATCTACCTTCATCCGATCCGTTGAGGGTCTGAATAAAACAGAAAGACAGAGAAAAGGTAAACTCTCTCTCCTTTTAGGCTGAGATGTCCATTTCTCCCTGTATTTGGACATTGAAGCGCCTGATTCTCTGGGCATTGGATGCCAGGCCCTCTCCCTGTTCTCAGCCCTGTAGACTCGATTGAATGACACCCCCAGCTTTCCTGGTTCTCTACCATGCAGACAGCAGGTCATGGGACTCTTTGGCCTCCTTAACCACTTGAGCCTGTTCTCATATTAAGTCTCCTCTCACATTTAACCTATTGGTTCTGTTTCTCTGGAGAATCCTAAGACATCACAAAAACCTGTATATTTGATGTAATCAAGATAGATGTAGCCATTGGCCAACATATCAATTAATTTGATTGGTCTTTTTCCTTTTTCTGTGCTTTACCATTCATCTCTTTCATATATTGTCTCCTCATTTGGCCATTTATTCTGTGAATGGCAGCTCCTCAGAATATGAATGGTCCATGCGCTCACGTATAAAGTCATGTTCACAGTTAATGCACTCTTTCAGTATTACACACTGTCATACACAGGAAGAGCTACTTAACCTGTCTCAGTTCATTTCTTCCCCTATAAAATGAGTATAATAATATCTGCTTCCTAAGTTTGTTGTAGGGATTGGACATAGCACATTTAGAACAGCTAGTACAGCAAGAGCGCAAGATGTGCATTATTATTGTTATTATTATTATTCCCTAACTGATTTATGTAGTTAACTCTAATCTCTGCAGCCAGATGGTACGTCCCTAGAGCACGAAGAACATTCTTATAATTATGCCCATCCACAGTGCTTGACATAATTCATGTGTGTTGAGTTGAACAGAATAGTCAGAGGTTATTAAGTAACCATTGATTGGCTGAATCCCTGTTGAGCAACTCTTCTTCCTCCTTTCTCTCACTTAACTGTTGAGGGTGATTTACGGTCCTATAAGATTGCCAGTTAGGACTGGAATAGACGGGGGAGTCACCGGTCATAACAAAATGAAGGAGAAATAATAATAGGAAACGGTTCCTGAGGCCAAGATTATGTGTGGACAAATTAGGAGGTCAGCTCTGTAGTCATGGCTTGACATATGTTAAATCTTAATTTCAAAAATATCATCATCTCTCACCTCCTGCCACATTGTCAAAAAATCTCCACTTTCAGTCATTCTTTTGAGTGAAGGCTTCTAATAAAAGTCATGTTAACGCTATTACTCAGAAATACTTCCCTATAACATGATAATGTTTCAAAAGGGAGCATGTAGAATGGTCAGTGGAACTCTTCAAGGCACCAAACGAACTTTACTAATTTCAAAATTTTTCTTAGCAACACCTTATTATAACATGAATTATTTAGTATGTATTTCCCATGTGCCTACCTGTTTACTTACATCATTTATAGTGTTCACAAACCTCTTCGGTTCTTATTTATGTCTTATTACAGATGAGGAAATTGAGACCTAGGTAAAGTTATTTATTCAATTCATTCAATCACAGCTCTCCATGCCTAGAAATTGGAATTAGAGTTCTGGAATCCTAAACTCTATGGTACTATTAGGTCTCTCATCTCCTATCGTGGCCTGTGTTCTGCGTGGACCACAGTAAATGGTGGGATAATTAGAGAAGTTCTAATAATTTAATAATCTAATAATAATTAGAGAAGTAAATGGTGGGATAATTAGAGAAGTTCTTAACTTTGTCCACAACACTGGAACCCTGTTACCTGCATGTAGCTGGCTTCTAGTCACATCACGGCACAGCCTCATGTTAGACCTCCTTCCAGGAATAAGTGAGCTTTCTCAAGTTTTTTTTGGGGGGTATGTGTGCTTCTCCTGGGCAACTCCACACTGCGGCTTGCTTCTAGCCAGTAACCCAACTCCTGACCATTGCTTGCAGAGCTCCCTGACATCCTGCAGCCCCTGACTTCCCTGTGCACAGTTTCATCCCACATGTGATCACTTTCTTTACTCCTTTATTCTTCCAAAACACCAATATTATAAGATAATAATCAAATGTGCAGCTAACAATTTTATCTTCATCTTGGCCTAGGTTTGAGTTGTCTACCCTAAAGCCGTGGCCAATGGTTTCTTCACCTCAAGAATGGATGTTCACATGGTTTGCTCTCACATTTCTTTCAGGTCTTTCATTACTTGTTTGGTGAGATTTTTCCTGACCATCCTATTTCAAATTGCAAGCTTACATCCCATCCTTAGCTCCAATTTCTAAACCTTCTATTTCACTTTTGGCTCATAGAAACTGTTTTATTTGACTTCTATAAATTTTACTTATTTTATTTTTGTCTCTATTTTATTTTGTCTTTATTTTTCATCTCTCTGTTCCCTCAATATAGTTAAGCTTCAAGAATAAGGGACTTTTGTTAGCTTTGTTAGCTACCGTATCTTCTGTCTTAAACGATGTTGAATGTAGAGTGGACACTCAACAAATGGTTGCTTAAAAATTAATAGTTCTGTTGGATTACTTGAATATCAGTTGTGGTATTGACTTTGATAGCTGAAACTGCAGAGGGAGAGGCCTGAGTTTCTGCAGGTCATTTCCTTAGGGAGAAGACTTTCTCAACAGGCAAATATTCTTACTAGATTTACTTATTTAAAAAAAACTTAAGAGACACATGAGATTATTTAGGATATTTTATTTCTCTTTCTTTCTCAATTCAAATCCATAAAACTTATTATAGGTAGTCTCATTCTGTACACTAGTGTCCTACTTTGGACATTTTGAACTGTGTAGATAGAAACCATTTTCCCCTTCAGTTTAATCTGGAATACTTGGCAGAGATATTCCAGAGCCAGTTTGCTTTCATGGTGGGAATGGTAATAGTGATAAAAGATATAAGAAAAATGGAAGGAGCTGAAGGACTTTTATTCTGGTGCCTATCTTCAATTATCTGAGATTATTACCTATTTCATTCTTCAAAAATTGCTGATAAATGGGTAGCAGTTTTATTTGTTCAATACTTAGGGTCATTCATTTAGTGGCTGATTTGGTGTGAATCCTCAGATATGAAAAAAAAAAAAGTCTTGGCAAGGCTAGTAAAGACATCATTTGTGAAATTTTCAAGTTCACATCTAACTATGGACTTCTCATTATTGAGTTGTTCAAACAAATAATAGGAAAGACTCTGAGATATTCATAAATACCCAATGGATGGGTTTCATAGGTGAAATTATAGACACCAAGATCTTAAAGCTGACTTTTTCTAGGCTTACAAATCATGGTCTGGTATTTAAAGCCTCATGAATTCTCTCTCTCTCTTTTTTCTTCTTTGTCTAGTGCTGGTGATATTTTCTTAGAGTATGAAATAGTATTTATAGAAACTTCCCTAAGGTTATACTATAAATCTACTCTTTCAGTTCCTCTAAATTTTGTATTTGGATTGAACCAGGCCAATAGAGAACTGCACACTTGATCTGCATTATTTCAGTTCCTTGTAGAATTGCCTGTACAGAATTACATTTTAGATTTATGCCATCAGCTTGCATTGAGGGACAGTATAAGAAACAGCTATAGGAAAGACACTATTGAACATATTGTAAAAATTTCAAGTGCTCATTCAATATATTGTTATGAGAACTCTGGGAAAAAATTCTCTCAACGTCCCATAACAGGACAAACTGGGTTTCTTTTGAGTGAATGGTTTGCATTTGTCTTACAAATACAGTTAATTGAATATGATGATTATAGTAGGTTTTCTCTCTGCTTTGGACTCTAAGGAACTGTAATCAGCCAGGATTTGAACAGAAAAACAGAAGCCACTCTATGTGTTCCAAGTATGAAAGAACGGATTTGGACAGTTAGAGGTTTTACACAATTGCTAAAAAACTTGCAGGATGTGAAGATTGTCACTACTGAAGATTTCAAGCGAAGCAGCAAAGTAAGTGATCCTCAAAAACTCAGTAGGAAGTTGTCAGACCCCCATGGCCTCCCCTGCTTCCATAGACAAGGGCCTCTTTTTTCCTTTACCTTGTGAACCCATGAGGCTCCTCCTTGGCAGATGCTGACCTGGACAAGATGGAAAAGAGATTTTGAGAGATATATTTTCAACTTCTAGAGGAGCTGATGGTGAGATTGAACTGATAATAAATAATTAAGCAAAAGAAAAAAATCATGACACATTTTGCTCACTTCTTACAACAGGACAAGATCTAACAGTGTAGAGTTTGTGTTCTAATTTTATACTCGGATTTAATAGGCTTTTCCACACTATTTTTTTAAACCGAATTTCCTTATTTATTTGTTTATTTTCATTTTGTTGTACTGTAATTATCTATTTCCATAAGCCACCTGAACTCTTTTGGAAAAGTGATATATAAATAAATAATTTGTTAGAAAGGTAAGTAAAGAAGAATGAGTTTGTGAGAAATGTCTGAAAACAACCTAATACACATTTAACATGACTAGAGAGGTAATGTGGGTGGTAAAAGTAACCCAAGTGACCGCCATACCACTCCCCCAAACAAGACCCATTATCTTGGAGATTCCTTTTTGTTGTTATGTTGATTTTTTTCCTGTTACTAACAGAATCTCAAAATATGTTATTAAAAATAATAGACAATAAAACAAACACTTACTCAGCACAAGGGAAAAATGAAGTCTTTCCTACAAGCAAAATTTCAATGCATCTAGGCTTACTTCCTCAAAGGTCTTGATTTTAGAATTTTAATAATTTTTGTAAATTTTTAGAAATAAACATAAAAGTTTTGTAAATAAAGATATGCATTTCTGTTTTCTTAAGCAGTCACTAGCAAAAATAATTCAAGCTTTTCATGCAGATTTAGGGTAATTTTTATGGAAAGATAATTTCATCGTAACATTACAGCGATGTGTGAGGATCTACTGGGATATAGAAGACTTGGATTCTTTAAAATGAGCTTAATTATTCTATTTGTTCTGTGAAATTTGTTTCTTTTGCACGGTTATCCTTATCCCATGTCTTATTTTACCCAGTTGCCAAGAAGAGATCTGAGATTGGTTCTACCTTTCCGGTAGAATAAGTATAATGATCTGAGTATAATAGTTAATATCTTTTCATGCTTGAGAGCTTCCTTTTTCTCATTTTTTCCTTTTAAGTTTAAGGCTATATATCAACTCCTGAGGTTTCTAGAAGCTTGACCTCTGAATGAGTGGGCATTATTGCATGTATTTGATCTCTTTAATAAGATTACAGAGTAATGAAATTTAGAGACTAAAAGAGACTGTGAAAGGTCACTTGGTCCACCACTTTCCCAACGAGGCCACTTCCATTTAGAACCGTATCTAAACCACTGCAGGCAAAGGGCAGCCTCTACTATTTTATGGCCTTTCAAAGACAGAAGTGCTATGATCTCTAGCGGCAAGCCATTCTTATGTTTTATAATTCCCGATTTCAGAACATTCTTCCTTGCATTTAACTTAAATTTCTCACGCAGAAGTTTAAGCCTGTGAACTCAGTCCCTGAAGAGATTTGAAAATAAAACTGGGCTTTTGAAAGGGCTTAAGAAAATTGGGTTCTATTGTTCCTCTCTTTCACGTTCTCTAGGGAAATAGTTGGCATAATGATGTGAGTGAGAGACTGAGGGGGAGAGAGAGAGATTGAGAGTCTATACATTTCTTTTAAATGACCAGCACTCCTATGACAGTCATTCCTGAATGCTACTAGTTGCTGAGGGGCTGGGCTGAACTCCATTCTCACCAGGTCTCTCTTGATACTAATTCACATTCGCCAGCAGCCCGCTGTTCAGGATAAGGAGTGTAGTCTGTAATTATGAGGCAGGAGAAATGTGAGATGATATAGCAGAGAAACGAGATGGGGACTGGAAAGAAGACCCATCATTACTCTCGGCGTTTAAGAGCTGTAAGACGTTGGATAAGTTGATTTCCACTGTGAAATGGAGACTAATAATAATATATTGTTTCTATCATCCCACGAAGAGGGAGTTTTTGAGGACTCAACGTGGAAATGGGTGTATAAATT
Source organism: Canis lupus dingo (assembly GCF_003254725.2). Taxonomy (NCBI): domain Eukaryota; kingdom Metazoa; phylum Chordata; class Mammalia; order Carnivora; family Canidae; genus Canis; species Canis lupus. Next base: position 70,861,726 of record NC_064254.1, read on the forward strand.
CTCTGAAAATTAGAAGTCACATATAAATATATAATAATTTATCATGCCCCAGATATTTAACTCTATGGTCTTAAGCAAGTCTTCTAACGTACTTGAGCCACAATTTTCTCCTATAAAATTGGACAATATAATTGACCTTGTGGGGTATTGGTGATGATCAGAGGTAATGAATGCAAAGTGTCTACCATGCTGTTGCCCAAACAGCAGGTATTCAGTAAATACTATTATTGTCATAGAGATATTGATGCAAAAAAAACGCTTTTACTTTTCTTGCTCTCATATCTCCCATGCATTTGATTATGCAGTCATGCCAATTGTACCTTCTTAATATTTTGGAATGTACTCCTCCCTTTTGTCGCCATGGTTACTGCATGATCTGTGCCATTATCCTAACTCTCACACTGTATTTCAGTACTATTTAACTGCCCCATTTGCTTCCAGTATTTTCCCCTTCAATCCAACTTCTATGACTGGATTATAACCAGTCATTTTTTTAAAGAGCCATCTGAACATTTTACTATTTTTCAAATGTTACCATGATTCATCCTGCCATCGAATGAAGCCAAGGATATTCACAACCAGTTTTACAAAATGAGTTTTTAAAAATTTTAAGTCAGGTTATTAACAGGTAGGATCCTTCACAGTCTAGTTTATTATCTGGGTATCATCTTCAACCACCTTCTCTCAGTCATGCGTCCTATTCTACACAGACCTTGTGGCAATTAATTAAACAGAATGATTGGGTCTTAGCGTGTGTTGCTTTCTCTGCGTGAAACACTTCTGTCCCCCCATCTCCCTTGCGAGTCTACAACCGCCCTTTGGAGAATGTGGTGATTCCAGCCTCCATGGCCCTAGACACAAGGGAGGATCTCTACATGATCTTTAAGGGATTAAATCACAGGTATATGGATTTTTCCAAGGGTAACTGTGAATCTTTAAAGGTTGGGAACCATTGTTTTGCACTCAGCGTAAATATCCTCTCCTTTAGAAGGCCTTCACTTTTTAGTGATACCCTTGGGGATTGAATATCAAATGGCGTGTGATGTTGTCTTTAATATTTTGAAGCAGGTACTTATCACTATTGCTTTCAGCGGGCAACCAATACGTCAAAATGGGATTTTGAGCAGATAAGCTCCCGTGTGAAGTGCCTTCAGAGGAAGATCTATTGCTGAAGCTCTGCCTTGCTTGACGAATGCCTGGAAATACGTGATCAAAGTTCATTTATCTAATATTAAGGCGTGATTCCTTTTAATACACAGATCCATAAATTTTAGTGTAAAATGTGCCACTTGGGTTATTATCAATCATCAGGCTTTAAAATAAATGGGTTGTAGATGTTCTCCTGACAAAAAGAAAGGGCAGGAGGGAGGGCTTCTTGGCCCCAAAGATTATAAAGAAAGTAAAAGGGCTACTGCAAGAGAAAAACAGGGAGGCTAAGAAAGCCAAAGTCAAAGTTTACCTCTGTCTCTATTTTGTTAAGTGACATTATAAGGCAGTATTCACGTCACTGGGTATAAGTGCCCCTGGGGCAACAAACATTTCCCAAGGGGTGCAAGGACACCATGAGTTTCCAAGGAATTAATGTCTAGTTATTCAAATTCCATATACTCTTTTCTAAAACCGACTGCCTGTCAAATAAGCCTGAGGTCACCCTGAGTGTCCTCTCCCATCTCTCATAACCCCCTCTCTCCCCCTCTACAAGGGAAAGGAAAATCTCTCAACTGTCCAGAATCACACTATGGTGCATTGCTCTGCCATATAAAAACCTGTGGGCATCGTATAAAGGTATCATGGGAAAACTTGCTGAAAATGGTAAGAAAGTGAATAATTATAATTTCTTAGGAACAAACTCATTTGCAAGTGAATCTGATTCCAATTTTTCGCTTTCAACAGTCAAAGAAAGTCCAAACTGAATTGTTGGCTGTGATGGTTTTTGTCAGGCAGTTCAGAAGTAGTTCATAAACTGAGAGACATTATTATGACAAAACTCCTTTCTTTCCCATTTAACTGTTTATGTAACCAAATGCTTACATGTCTAAAAATGAAAAATAAGAATCAAATTATGCTAAATCCTCTCATTTTTATCAGTAAGGAATATTCACCCATTGTAACACGTATTGAAAGCTCCATACCTTCGGGCCACCTGGGTGACTCAGTCGGTCAAGTGACTGACTTTTGATTTTGGCTCAGGTCATGATCTCAGGGTGGTGAGTTCAAGCCTCGCCCCCTCCGCCTCCCCTCCCACCCCCCAACTTTGTGCTGGGCATGGAGTCTGCTTAAGATTCTCTCTCTTCTCCTCTGCCGGCCTCCCTCTAAAAAATGAAAATTAATAAATTTTTTAAAAAAAGAAAAGAAAGCTCCATATATCTCATTAAGAAATTCCTTTTATTTATTTATTTATCTTTATTATTTTTAAAAAATATTTTATTTATTTTTTAATGACAGAGAGAGAGACAGAGGCAGAGACACAGCCAGAGGAAGAAGCAGGCTCCCTGCGGGGAGCCCGATATGGGACTCGATCCCTGGCCCTGGGATCATGCCCTGAGCCAAAGGCATATGCTCAACCGCTGAGCCACCCAGGTATCCCAAGAAATTTTGTTTTAAATAAAAGTCGACTTTTATGTTCAATTTATCATCTATCAGGTATCTATTTATATTGTGCTGACCAATAGTGTATTAACAATAATTACAGTACTGAGAAAAATTTTTCTTTTTATCATTTGGAGTTTTTTAGTCTCTGAAAATAAAATCACACAAAATATTTATTGTATTTATAAATTTATATTAGTATGTTTACATATGTAATAGTAATATATAATAAATAAAATTTTATGTATGTGTAAATGCAATATATATTTGCAAGAAAGCATGATAATGGATATAAACATTTAGGCAACATAGTATGTTACACTAGAAAAAAATTCTATGGGAGAACTGAAATCATCATGCAAGTTTAAGGAAAGAAATGTTAAAATTGTAACCATTAAGGAGACATTTTCAGTAAAATTTTCAATTGATAATGGTATCAAATTGCTATTATGAACCTCTAAAAGTGTGATACCATATTTTAAATTTCAATACTTGCCATATGCTAGAGATTATATCCTTTGCAATTATTTGGGCTCGAGCAAATCTTTTTCACTCAGTTTAAAAAGTCATGTAGATTTCAAAATTCTTTCAGGGGATATGCGAGCATAAAAATTTGAAGGTCACCCCTCCAGGGTGCACAGAAGTCAAAATTTTCTCTCTCATCCCAGAATCATCTATTATGAAAGATTGTGTTTTTAGTTTTTTTTTTTTTTTAAGATTTTATTTATTTATTACTGAGAGACACAGAGAGAGAGGCAGAGACCCAGGCAGAGGGAGAAGCAGGCTCCATGCAGGGAGCCCGATGCGGGACTTGATCCTGGGACCCTGGAGTCACACCCTGGGCTGAGGGCAGATGCTCAAATCCTGGGCCACCCCAGGTGTCCCTAGAGTTTCTTTTCTTAAATTCTCATTCTCCCCCAAATGGAGCAAATCCACATGACAGTGTGCTGACCCCTCAAAGAGATTCCAGAGGACTTGGGCAAGACCTTGGGTACTGAGAGTAAGGGCGCCAAGTCAAAAAAAGGAGAGGAAAGGAGGGAGCCCAGGGGCGTGCCAGAGGCAGACATGCCTGGCCACGCGTTTCCTGGCTCTGGCTTGGCTCCTCAGCGGGTCCCCCGGGTGTGGTAACAAGGGCTCCTGCTGTTTTCAGTCCACGAGGGGGGAGCCTACCCCAGGGGAGGGGCTGGTCCCTGGATAGACCAGGCCTTACCAGTGCCACCTCAGGAGAGTCATCTCCAAGGAAGAAAATGAGGTAATAACCAGGCAAACATAATTCAATGAGGGAAAAACAAGTCAATTTTTATCTCATTTACTTTCAGGGATGAATTGTTTTCTCCTAGTTTATTTTCCCTGTTTATTAAATCACGTTCAGCTCTTCAACATCACGGGCTTCACTTCCTTTAGGCTTGTTTCCCCAAGTCCAATGTTACTTTGCTTTACAATAATTTGTATTTCTAGGTACCAACTTAGGGCAACGATTTTGAGCAAGTGAGAGGGCAACGCTCTAGGCAAATTCCTCACTGATTTGTCACTGTATCCGAATTTCTTAATTTCTTTCTTTCTTTCTTTCCTTTCTTTCTTTCTTTCCTTTCTTTCTTTCTTCTTTCTCTTTCTTTCTTTCTTCTTTCTTTTTTCTTTCTTTCTTAATTTCTCTTTCTTTCTTTCTTTCTTTCTTTCTTTCTTTCTTTTCTTTCTTTCTTTCTTCTTTCTTTCTTAATTTCTTTCTTTCTTCTTTCTTTCTTCTTTCTTTCTTTTCTTTTCTTTCTTTCTTTCTTTCTTTCTTTCTTTCTTTCTTTCTTCTTTCTTTTTCTTTCTTCTTTCTTCTTCTTTCTTTTTTTCTTTCTTCCTCTCTCTTTCTCTTTTTTAGAGAGAGAGAGTAGGGGAGGGACAGAGGGAGAGAGAGAGGGAGTCCTAAGCAGACTCCACACTCAGTGCAGAGCCCGAGGCAGGGCTCCATCCCATGACCCTGAGACCTCCATCCCATGACTCCATCCCATGACTCCATCCCAAGAGTCGGATGCTTAACTGACTGCATCACCCAGGGGCTCTTTGTGCCTGAATTTCTAACACATTTGTAAAAGTTAACACAATCGGTAGATACTTTCTGTGGTGCTGGGGAGGGAATCCTGAGCCTCACCCTAGTGCTAACAATCCAGAATCATGGCAGGCACATCCACCAGAAAGTGGCCGAGCGTGTTCTGTTAAGTATGATTCTAACACTGCTTTTAGTGACAAAATGATACACGTGGAATTTTGAGACTTGGGTTCCTGGACCAGACGGTATTGTTACCAAATATGGTATTCTTACCAAAAGAAATTTGGGTCCTAACATCTCTGGTCCTCAGTTTTCACATTTAGAGAATAAAAGTGGGGCCTGATGGATTCTTGTTTTTCTTTTCCTGCCGAAACTCGACGACATGACTCTCTAACCTTATGATGCATGTTCATAGGGAACCACTGTCTCCACATCCCATCTATTCATTCTATTCCTGGGAACACTGAGCGTACTCCTCTGAATTTTAAATATTAATGCATTTCTAATATTTCTTGTGTTGGAGATCACAGGGACGTACAAGGAGAGGGACATATTTGGATTTAATTTTGGGTCCTCCATTACTTTCCCATGCCAGATGCTGTATAAGTTTTGATTAGATTAACCTGAAATTGTCTCCTTTTATACTTATTATAATACTAATGCCAAGATGTATTTTGTTGGTGGATGTTGAGTGATCTTGTTGCTACATAATGTTTTCTTTCATTTTTTCCCCCGTATCCATATTGATCTAATTTAATGTTCTGCCTTTTTAGTTCAAAATCAAATTGTTCTGTTTCTTTTATTTCTACTTAACCTCTCTAAACTATATCAAAGGATCTACATCCTGCTTTATTCTCTACTGATTCGATCATCTTCAGGTCTTGGGCTATCTTTCTCCTGCTAATCAACTTCACTATGGGCCTCTATTTAAAAATATTGGTGGTTCAGAGGGAATAGGGAAGAGAATTATTAAAACTCATGTTCAACTAATTTACACTAGTATCTATACACACTTTGTAAACGTACTAGGAAAACTATAGGTTTTTTTAAAAGTGGGAACAACACATGCATTTGATGTTTGCCTATTTCCCCTGTTTGCCAATTTCCAGGCAATAGATGCATAAGGCTACAAAAGAATATATTCTCCTCTCTGATCCTCAAGCAAGAGTGAAATATAATGCCATGATATTTTAAACGTGGTGGAGAACATTAATATAAGTTGAAAATCTAATAAAAAAATCTGTTTTCAAACAGAGTATGGATTTTTCAATAGAATTAAGAGGAAATATAATAATAAAAAGCTGCAAAGTAATAGCAGTGTAATAAATCCCCATCTTTTACTCTCTGCAAGCTTTTTTTTTTTTTTCTTAAAGTAGTATAGAACCTACTGTCAATTTTATAAGCCCAACTGAAAGCTGAAGTTAGTCTTAGACAAGTGAGGCCACCTCACTGACCTTAATTTTATTTCTTTAAAAACACAATTAAAAGTATTTTTCTTCGATGGGGTCGGCCTACCCTTGGCTGTTCCAGGGCACGTCAGAACCCGTCTTCTCAGTCATAACCATGAACGTGTGGTCTTGCCTGCTCTTTCCTGGGATATGGTCACGATGGACTGGTGAACTCGAGGGTATTGGATGATCATTTTTGGAGGACATCCTGACAAGGCCTGCGTGAGGCTCACAGGAAGACACAGAGCAACACGAAAGCGACAGAAATCAGGTCAAAGCCCAGCCCTCTCTCCTGTGTGGTCTCATCAATAAATGGGATACTGCAGTGCCTGTCCCATGGAGCCAGGCCCGGCACATTTGTTGCTCCTGAATGTTTTAATTTTGCAGGAGGGTCTTTCTCCTCTAGGGACGTGCCTGACTCTCTGAAAAACAAACAACAAACAGCAAAAACAAACTAGTGGCACACAAGGTAGGAGAAGCAGGGTATCACCACGGATGTGGGGGGCGTGCAAGACCAGGAAAAGGCACCCGGATTTAAGATGACAAGAAATAAGGGAAGAGTGCACATTTTTGCACATAAGAAACACTGCTTTTGGAGGCAGTTTCCCACGTCAACGGTGGGCCACAAACCTCCTCCCATTGAGCACATTGTGCAAGAGGACTTTCTTCTCTTCTATAAAATGGGGTAACACCGTCCCCCTCAGATGGTGTAGGAGACTCAAAGTCTAGAGGGGGCTGTAGACCCGTGAAGTCCCCCAGGTGATACACGAGAAATGCGAGCAAGAGGCTGCAGCTAGACAGGAGAGCTCGGCCCCAGGCGCAGCCATGCCACGGGCGGCCATTTACATCCTAGGATTTGTGTTTCAGAAATTAAGAAATACACAGCTGTGGACTTCTGGGGGCGGATGAGGCAGGGAGCATGTTAAAGGCACGTTTGAAGCACGTGGGGCATGAGGTGAGTCATTTAAACGTTTGCTCTCCTCAGTCTTGAGGACGCAGGGAGATCTCACATTCAGCAGTAGGAACACGTTCCCTGCAAACGAGCTCCCTCTCTTTTGCTTCCAGAAGGACACGCTGGAAAAGCAAGCGAAGGGGATGTCGCTGCATAGGTTCCTTGAATCAGCTTTAATTTGTAAAGAGTATAATTCGCGAACCTCCATACTCTTAATGATTTTTAGGGCAAACAGTGTGTAATACTTGTTTGCCAAGACACCGAAGTGGGGGGTTGCCGGTTGGCCTGGAGTCCAGATGGTTTGCCTTTTCTTCTTTGTGGATGTGGGATGTCTGTTGTGAGGGAAGAAGGTACCTTAGACCCATGACCCAGGGGCCTACGCCCAGTCCTTCTGGCCACCTTCTCGGGATTGACCCCACAGATATTTCTCGTCTTCCTTCTTCTGTTTCTCCTCCACCCGGCCCTGAAGGCTTCTGCCTCACTTCCTGCCTCTTAACTTCTGCCCTTTGCCCGTATTTCTTGTGTATTATTAACAAACTTGGGAATGGGAATGGGAATGGGAATGGGAGTGGGAATGGGAGTGGGAATGGGAACAGGAACAGGAACGGGAACGGGAATGGGAACGGGAATGGGGGTGGGAATGGGAATGGGAATGGGAGTGGGAATGGGAACGGGAACAGGAACGGGAACGGGAATGGGAATGGGAATGGGAGTGGGAGTGGGAATGGGAATGGGAGTGGGAATGGGAATGGGAGTGGGAATGGGAGTGGGAATGAGAACGAGAACAGGAACGGGAACGGGAATGGGAACGAGAATGGGAGTGGGAATGGGAATGGGAATGGGAACAGGAACGGGAACGGGAATGGGAACGAGAATGGGAGTGGGAATGGGAATGGGAATGGGAATGGGAGTGGGAAATGGGAGTGGGAATGGGAATGGGAATGGGAATGGGAGTGGGAATGGGAACGGGAACAGGAACGGGAATGGGAATGGGAACGAGAATGGGAGTGGGAATGGGAATGGGAATGGGAGTGGGAATGGGAGTGGGAATGGGAGTGGGAATGGGATCGGGAACAGGAACGGGAACGGGAATGGGAACGAGAATGGGAGTGGGAATGGGAACGGGAACAGGAACGGGAACGGGAATGGGAACGAGAATGGGAGTGGGAATGGGAGTGGGAATGGGAATGGGAACGGGAACAGGAACGGGAATGGGAATGGTGCCGAGAGGCATTCTCGTACTACTTGGGATGTGAATGAGTATCTGTAATTAAACAGGATAAATAAAAGCAGACCAGGTCTTCCTCAACTGCCAGATGAAGGTCAGTGAACATGATTCATGATAAATTCTTGGTTGTTGCAGGCATTGGCCACCCCAAAACAGACTTTCAGCTCCTGAGTCAGGTATGATGACTGGGGCAAGACACCTCCTGCTTCTGCTGGCTGGCCGCCACTCCGCCTGACGGGGGTCCCCCAAACCGAGAAGAGGTCGTGGAGGAATGTTTGAGGAAAATTTGGGGATCAAACGAATCACCGGAGGTAATAAAAGGAGTGCTGGAAACAACGGATCATCAGACATCCAGGAAAATGAGTCTCTGAGGTAACAGACTCAGCAGGAAAGGTAGGAAAGAGCGATGAAGGGTCGGGTCTGTTTTAACTACTTGATTGTCGAGTGGCCCTCGGAGTCCACATGCCGTGGGGAAAACACAAATCTCCTGTCTCTCGGCCTCAGGGAAAAAGATTATTAGACTTACTTCAAAAAAGGGGGAAAAAAAAAAAAGGTAGGAGGGACGGGCTCTCAGACGGGATAAATATAGACCGTACAAACACCAGAAAATATCTCCCCAGCAGAGAAGCCTTAAATAGCATTTTGCTCCCACTGGCACCACCCAAATTCCTCACTGCACCTAGTAACTCACTGAAGAGAGAATTAAAAAAAAAAAAAACAACACTTTTTATTTTATTACTCTGCATGTGTATGTTGCCTTTGAAATAGTTATTCTAAGCTTTATTCTTAACGACTTGCATTATCATTTGCAGCTAAACCCGTGCATGCGTGCGTGTCTTATTTGTAGGAAAATACTCAGAATAGTGTTTCTTTATTTTTTTTTAATTTTTACAATTTAAATTGAATTAATTATCATATGATGTATTATTGGTTTCAGAAGTAGAGGTCAGTGATTCATCAGTCTTATATAACCACACCCAGGGCTCATGATATCACGTGCCCCCTTAATGTCCATCACCCAGTTACCCTGTCCACTGCCCACCCCTCCAGCAACCCTCACTTTGTTTCCTATAAATAGAGCCTCTTTAACCCATGGGTGATTTTCACAACAGAGATCAGATGTTAATGTGAACTCACATGTTCACCCTCCCCTAAAATTCACACATCAACAAGCAGTTCTGGGTTTGGGATCAGAAATTAACCCAGAAAGTCAGGGTCCTTAGAAAATACAATTGGCATGTCTTTGATTAATGGTCTTCATTCTATCTAACATGCAGTTTCCAATTTGAATAAGAAAGAAATAGAAGTTCATTGACACAAACGTTAAGCAGCAATAATAAATAAAACTACCAGGAGGAAAAAGAATGAAGGAGTTGTGTGACTCTGTTGAACACCTCCTAGTTCCTACGTTGTACCATCTTTTTTTATTGCGATAAAACATGCAACACACAAAATTTACCATCTTAACCGTTTTAAATGAACACGTCAGTGGCACTGAGTGCATCCACAGTGCTGTGCAACCACCCCCCCGTCCATCTCCAGGGCATCGTTCATCTTCCCAAAATGCAACCCCAGACCTGCTCTCCCCTCTCCTGAGCCCCTGGGCAGCCACCATTCCACTTTCTCTCTCTACCAATTTAAAATTATGTTTTATTCTTCTTGACTGGGTTTCTTTCCAGTATTAGTCTGTGGCTGACTGGTTCCACTCACTCATGGTCACGTAGTCACTAAAGGACAGAGCCAGAGTGCAAAGTTAAGCGAGCCTGACTCTATCACACTGATCACCTGGGACATATAATCTACCCACAAAATCTTATCTTACAGTATGAGAGATGTGCACCAAAACTCTAGTAAGAGTGGTCATATCCATTGAGGGCTTACTCTGTGCCGGGCCCTGTGCTAATGGCCTGACTCGCATCATTGCTCATCCTCACAGCAACCCTGTGTTTACAGGTAAGCAGACTGAGTTCAGAGAGTTTAGTTTACTAGGCAATATTATCCAGCTGCGAGTGGCTGAACTGGGGTTCAACCTGCAGTCTTCATGTACCTAGGCCAGAGTTACCTGTACGGCATACACTTAAACTTCACTTTCACAAAATGCGTATATCAAAACCTACTGGGAAGACAGCCCACCTTTGCTTGGTAAAGATGTTCTAAAAGGTGTGTGTTTTTAAAGATTTTATTTAATTATTCATGAGAGACACAGATAGAGGCAGAGACACAGGCAGAGGGAGAAGCAGGTTCCATGCAGGGAGCCCTATGTGGGACTCGATCCCAGGACCCTGGGGTCATGCCCTGGGCTGAAGGCGGATGCTCAACTGCTGAGCCCCCAGGTGTCCCTAAAAGTGTTTGATGGAAGAAGTAGCATGTGAACAGATCTTTGGAGGATGGGAAGGATCTCAGGGAGATGGTGATGATGGGAAGGGGATTCCAGTCAAAGGGAAATGGTGAGTCTCTAATCTAGAACCAGGTCCCACATGGCTTTTCAAAGCTAGGGCGCCTTAGGGATGATGCTGTATCTCCATATACTGTGTACAAGCCACAGTCTCTGCGTTGGCAGGCAGCTATGCCTTCAGCATCTTTTCGTGCATGGGGAATTCCATCCCAGCCCCTGGTTTTAAGAAACTAGATCTGATTTGTAGGGATTAATTTCAGTTTCTGCTTCACAAAAGAAGCCAAACACCATGCCTATTCTTTCTTTCTTTTTTTTTTTTTTTTAAGGTTTTATTTATTTATTCACAAGAGACACAGAGAGAGGGAGAGACACAGGCAGAGGGAGAAGCTGGTTCCCTGCAGGGAGCCCGATGTGGGACTCGATCCCGAGGCCCCAGGATCATGCCCTGGGCCAAAGGCGGCACCAAACCGCTGAGCCACCCAGGGATCCCCACACCATGCCTATCATAACTCAAAACACAGCAGGCAGTGGCCTCAGCTTCTCTCACTACTTCCCATGTGTGTTTTTGTTTTCCCTCATTTTGTTTTGTGTTTGGTTCCCGATGGTATCTGTCTTTTCCCCCCTGTTTTTATTTATCTCTCAAAGCTCTGTGTCTGGAACATCAGGAATGCTTCAGAGTGTGATCCTTCATGACTAGAAGCCCTTGTGTAAGGTTTTGAGATATCATAACCTCAGCCAGGTTGAGGTCAGGATGGAATGGAGTGAAGGAAAATGGCCTAATATCTATTGCCATGTCCTGCAGCCAGGGACTATGGAAACTCGGGGTCATCTAGGGAGACACCAGGAACAAAAGGAATTCAGGACCCACAGCCAGGTCAGAGCAGTAGGGGTCTTAGCTTTGAACCATATTCAGCATCAAGCTGAAGGCCTTATGTGGTTTAAACAATCAATTTAAACCCCAAATGACAATGAGTTGGGGGTAAAAGAGGAAGTTCTGGGATCTCACCTGAGTGACTTGTAACCTCACTTCAGGGAACATTTTCAACACAGTCGGAAGGTGAAGAACCAGGTAGGGTAAGAAAAACAACATCATACTTTGGGGGAAGGAGTGAGTGTGAGATTTCATCTTCTCAGAACAGATACTCAAGCGAGCCTGGGTGGCTCAGTCAGTTAAGTGTCTGTCTACGGTTCAGGTCATGATCCCAAGGTCCTGGGTTCAAGGCCTGCATCAGGCTCCCTGCTCAGCCAGAAGCCTGCTTCTCCATCTCCCATTCCCCCTGCTTGTGCTCTCTCTCCCTCTGTGTCAAATAAATAAATAAAACCTTAAAAAAATAGGTATGCCATATTCATCCTTCCTTCTCATGCCAGTCAAGAAACCAAATTTGGTGGGCCCGTCGGGGGAGATTCCAGCACCCCTAGCTGAGAAGTACTGGGAAATACAAGGGCTGATACCAGGGCCTTCTAACTCTGGCATTTTAAGTCTACATGAAAAGTCTATTTAATTGTATTTGTCTCTTTTCCTCATAGCTACTGTCACAGGGTGGTTGGCTACCATGTACTTGAAGGGCTTACTACAACCAGATGGAGATAGGTATAGACAAGACACCATGTAATAAGGTATGCTGCTTACTATCAGTACTCGGGAATAGTGTCTACAAACATTAAGGTGGATTTTCTTGTCTACATATTCAAATGGCTTTTTGCTGCTCAGGACCTTCAAAAAACAATAAAGGAGGATTAACTGAGAATAACAACTGTTAATATCAAATAAACTATAGAGATGTTAATAGATAGGTGGAGTATAAATTCCTATTTAACAAAATAAAAATAATGTTCACCTAAGACTTCAGTGTGATTCTCATGGTCAATGAAAATTAATAGGAACTTGGGGATAAATCTAACCCTTGAGAGGAATGGCTAATAAATATTCACCATAGGTGGGTCATTTTTTTTTTTTTTTTTAGGTGGGTGGGTCATTTTTTAAGTAGCTAAATTTCTATCTGTTTATCAAAAAATATTTATTGAAGGTCTATTATGTGAAAGGTGTTATTCTTAGTCCATGTTCCACATGCTAATAAAGCTGATACAAGCCATCCTGGAGCTGACCATCATCTGTGTCCTTTCCTGGTTAGGTGTTATCCCTTGGTAGTGGCATGGTAAGTCACACCAAACCACTGTAGCCTGTTCACTTGCATCTGAGGTGACAACAGATCCTCAGAGAATTCATCTGAGAATGAATGAATCTCACTATTGCTCAGAGATTATCTAGTAAAGTCCAGTGACTTTTTAAAAGCTTTTTTAAAAAATAGCTTTCCCACTTTTGTAACGAATGCTTCCTTTACAAAAATGTACACTATAAAATGTTGCCACCACTCAAATATGCTGGGAAATATGGAAACCATTCTTTGGATTCGGGTCGGATTAGAATAATAAGATTAGAATAATTTTTAGACTGGAAGCTACTTGGGAGAGCCTCCTATTTCTTACCTCAATTAATTACTTGGAATTCCAATACTCAGTAGCTTCTTCTTATATCACACTCTCTAATGTGGGTCAGGATCCACAACTCAAATGCTTATGGGATTAGATAAATAATAAACATAAATGGAATAAACTGTGTGCAAGGCAATGAGTGATGAGGTTGTGGTCCTCTAGAAAGGGCCCTTGTAATTGTTCCATCCTATTGGAAGAGGATGACCATCACTCAGATGCCACTGGATATTCCCATATTGGAAATCTGGAAATCTGGTCTTTTATTGCTAGACCAGGTCTTCTAATTTATAAGCAAAAAAAGATTCTGGAATGTTACATAAAATTACCAATACAGTAAAATATTTAAAAATCCCCTGGCCAGAAGGAAATTTTCATGTTCCTAAGTTTCTATTTGTTACTTCTCCTATATCCTAAAGCTTAATAAAATAATTCACATTTTACCTTACTGAGTTCAGCTATTTTAAGGTGTAATGTCTAGTTATGGCTGTATTATACAATGTGGAATATTTTTTCATTTTATAGTTATAGGCAAAACCAGCTTTATAATCAAGTCTAAAAATAAAAAGATGATTATACTTTAGTAATTTCTAGCTATGTCTCACACATGCAAAAGGAAGAACTAATATTATAAAGCCATTTTCTTTCCATCAATCATTACACAATTTCTAGGAGAATCACCTTTCAAGATTTTAACAAGTTTACCAGAGTTCTTTAACCAAATTAGGAAATGTTCTTGGTGAAATGTTCCTGAAAACTCCTTATAAGGTAAGCAATCAAATCATTAGTAAAAGAACTTAATGCATGAAAAGTAAGAGAACTCAGAAGGGTTGAATCAAGTTCTCTGTACCAGAAATTATTCAAAGCTATAATTAATCTCTACTTTCTCTGCTATCTCCAGTCTTTATTTTTAAAAATGTTGAAAAGATTTTTATTTATTTAGAATGAGAAAGAGAGAAAGAGAAAGAAAGGGGTAGAAGCAGAGGGAGAGAGGGAATCTCCAGCAGACTTTTCGGTAAGCATGGAGCCCAACATGAGGCTCAATCTCATGACCTTGAGATCAGAAGATCATGGCCTGAGCCAAAATCATGAGTTGGGTACTTAACCAACAGAGCTACCCAGGCACCCCTGCTATCTCTGGTCGTTAAATTCACTGCTGATTTCATGTGATCTTGAGCAATGCTGGGACATAATTAGGTCCCTAATTATATTTCTTAAATGAATCAAGAAATCATTTCATTTCATGAAATGAAAGAGGAAATCTTAGAGTCAGCAAATAATGATAATGTTCATAAAGTAAACTCCATTGAAGAAGATAGAAAAGACAGTCACAAGCATCCTTAGAAGGAGGACTGCTTGTGCTCTTGGGACAAATGTGGAAAGATGTGCCAGCACTAGGCAGGTTCATCCTGGCTGGGAGGCTGTCATAGAAGTAAGCTCCAAAGTACATAATCGGGAACAGTGGGGCAACATTGAGAAAAGGATAAATGTTTTTGGAATTTAGGAGAAAGATTGGATTATAACTGTCTATCATATCCGGGACAAAGGTACCATGATTGGAATTGTGGTAAATAGAACATCAACTGATAAGATGTTAGGGCTGGGTGTGTAACAAGTGTTGGATGGTAAGATTATGGTAAGATTTTCCAAGTCATTGCCATCCCCCCCCCCCCCCCCCAGTGATCGTATTTACCATTTACATGATGGTTGCTGTGGATTTCACAGTACAACAGAACTCAACATTTTCACTAATTAATCAGATTAAGCTCATATACTGGTCAAGGAAAATATCTCTTAGCTAAAAGTATTTGCTTTGTGAAAGAGAGGCCATTGAAGGCCATGGACTCCAATCATAGTTTCAGATCAGTCAGTTGAATTACTCCATGACTTGATGGATTAAATGGGGACTTTGTAATGAGCTGCGGGGGAGAAACTATTACAGGTACTAACTTACCATCTCAGTATCAATGGTGGAGTGAAAAATGAACCCTGTGCTCCCAGCTGGTTTCCTTGTGAGCAGAATAACAAGTTAATCATGATTACGACTCCAAGGTAGAATGAGAGATAGCATTAGATATAAATAAATAAAGGGGTCTGCTCTGTTTTACTAATTATTGGAAATGGTTCCTATAATCATCCTCTTCCAATCTGGTCTCTCCTAGCTAGGTTCTATTTTTATGACTAGATAGCTATCTAAAACTTAGGGAGTCTTACTACTTCACTGTATTGTGTATCATATTTAGTTCTCACAGCAACCCTGCAAGGCCTACATTTTAATCAATGTTTATGAACTGAATTCTTGAGTAAATAAAATAATTAGTTTGATTATTTTATTGAATACTAATTAGGTTATTGAAATGGTTATGACATTTCAGGATTGAGAAATATTGATTTTTTTTAATAAATCACATGTTGAACTTTTATATATTTATGTGTAAAACATATGTAAAGTTTCAATATATGTTAAAAGTACAACCTGGCACATGAAATAATAGAATGCGCAATTAAGATATAGTGTATGGGTTAAAATAGACTAGGAATTAACCTCTTAAAAAATTGTCAGGAAAAGTTTTATAAGTTTAATACCTAAATATAGGGGTTGCTATCCAGTGGTATCTACTTTTAGTAATTTTTCTTTTCAAAGATGAAAAAGAAGAAAATTCAAATATGAACGCTTCATGTAGTTTAAATTCTGAACTTTATATAAAATGCATTAGAGTATTACGATTTTTAAAAATGTGCACACATGATCTGTTACATGGTCCAATTATGGTAATTAGGTGATTGTATGACCAGGACGTTTCATTTCTGCATTTTGAGGTAATTAAATGATTAAATGGCACGAAGGAGAATCATTTTGTCTGTGAGAACACTGCAGGCCTGTAAGATATTTTCTTCAAATTTCAAAGCTGAGAAACTTGATCCCTAAATCTTTGGTTGCTTTAACCACCGAAACCTCTTCACCATGGATCGTTTAAAACATGAAATTATGATAGGGTATGATGATAATTCCCTCAAAGTGCCAGTAGTCTTCGGGCTCACCTCAGCAATCATTCAAGACAAGGGAGAAAAGAAAGTTCAATCTTGAGTGCATTCATTGCTTGGCTTTCATACTACATGCCCAATCTAATTGTGTACTAGTTACCCTATTACAGGACAATGTGAATGGCATGTGTAAAATATGACTGCAATTAAATGATTTTCCACAGTCATGTGTGTGCTTTGGTGTCTGTCAATGTATAAAATTGAGTTCACGCTGAAATAAAGGGGCTTTGAGTCGCTTTATACAAGTCCAGGAATTATCACAAGAAAAATAATTCCAATATGAAAAGAAACATGGAAGTATCTTAACCTATCTTTTCCAGTTGAAGAACCATGCGTTAATTTTTCTTTATGCCCTCAGATACCAGATTTTGTGTGATCTGAAAATAGTCATCAATCCCATTTGTATTTAAAAATTAAATAAAACAAATTAGTTGAAAAGTGAAACACAAAAAAATATTTTCAGCAATTTAAACTCTTGTCAGTGAAGGCAAGCATGAAGCAAACAGTAAAGTCTTATTTATAAAAATGTCTTTGACTTTCATTTTTCCGGCATAATAATGCGGTGTTTTGAATGTATAAAGGGTACTTTGAATCTAAAACAGAAATGACTAGCTCTAAAACTAAAATAGCAGTAACAGCGCTTTAATAATTGAGAAAGAGATTAAGAAGGCCTTTGTAAATTTATCCTTAATCATAAACTGTGTGAAAATTATATAATTTGAAAGTCAATTTATTTTTGGCAGGTCTTTTTTTTATGTGTATGTTGCAGATTAAAACCATCTAATTTGCATATAAAAATCTAGGTAGCGTGTCTTGTGGAAATAGAAGTACTTAGAATGCTGAATTAGCCCCTTTGCTACGTATAGAGAAACTGCTATAATAGATTCTGAGTTAAACTATATGTCTAGGCTAAGGTCCTGAATGGGCTAATGTCCATTAACAATCAACAAATTAGTGAATTGCCTTTATTGAAATTTCTTTTCTCAACCTAATGGTTTGTTTAACTGATGGCTGATGTGACCATTAGGGGCTATTAGCATGTTAAGAGGGTATTAAATAAAGCCAACAGTTGGCCTTCGAAACAAAAGGATAAACACAGCACAATTTATTATTTTGCTGGGCTAAGCAAACACGGTTTAGATGCATTACTGCCTTCTAACAATGCCAGTAGTCATCTGTTGAATAACTATTCTATTGGGCGAAGAACAAAAGAATCAGCGAATCTATGATCTACTGAACTTCTAATTGTTGGTACGTTTTAGCTGATTTGTGGACTTTGGCCAAGCTATATATATGTAGACTCATCTAAAATTTCATACGGTGTTGGATTTTTTTTTTTCTATCAAATATCATTATATTGGATAAGGAAAATGCAGATTGTAACCAGATGTGGGTGAAATTGTCTTCAACCAAAGCTAGTTTCAAATATATGAGAATTCTAGATGGGGAATAGAAAAGTTATTCTTCTGTAATCGACCTTTAAAATCATTTGTGTTTTCTTTACATGGAAACCAGATGTTTACTTTTGTGACCGTGTATTTACTTTCATATTGGAGACTGATTTAATACGTAGAAGGGCAAAATGTCATAGGCAGATCCTATATAAGAGGTAATCAATCCCCTATAGTATTTCAAAAGGTCCTTCTGGGTAATTTTTTTCCCTTGGATGTTCAGACGCCTATATGGACTTCTAAAAAAAAGAAGGCCCACAAAATATTTCTGTGGTAGATACCTATAGTCAGAAGCTTAGCTTATATTAAAGTTTAAGTCATGTAGAATGTAATTAATAGATTTTAGTTAAACTGGGATGAGAATGCAGAATAAACATGAATCTTATCCCTAGGATGACCTTACTTTTTGTGAGACGTTTTTGGTATAGCACGTATAAAATAACAAAAAACCTGGGGGCGGGGGGAAGTGGCGTGATATATTTTACCAAGTGTTCTACAAGTATCTACTAAAAATTAGCTAAAAGTGACTGAATGGAAAATAATTTCTCTAAGATTCAAATAAAAATTCAGATTGCATTATATCTTATCAATTAAAAAGATTGTTTTGTGATGAGGTGATTTCTGAAATAAATACTTTCAATCCTCTGCAGCCTGTGATTGCCTTTGTAGAGGGTCACACGGGACCGGCAAGCCTAAAATTGGAGCAAAAGAAAGTTGTAGCTCTGAAACTGAGGGTGTTCTGTGGCCGTGGGAGGCATGTTTGGGGAGAAAGATCGGATCTCTTGTGAAGGGCCCACGTGCCTGAATAAGAATTTGGCATTAAGGAAGGCGCGTGATATGATGAGCACTGGGCGTTTTGCTATATGTTGGAAAATTGAATTTAAGTTCAAAAAAAAAAAAAAGAATTTTGGGAGTGACGAATGGTTTTGAGCAGAGAATTTATGTTTATGAAACATCTCCAGAAGCAAGTCCAGATGATTATAAAAAGGCTGTTTTAGAAATAGGAAGCTTTTACAGTGAGTCAAGCAAGAAATAATGAAAGGCCCCACCTATAAGCAGTAGTAGAGAAGATCCAGAAGGAATAGATTCAACTGTTTGATAATTTTGATAAGGAGCTTTGATATTGCCCCTCCCCTTTCCTTCCATACCTTCAGAGATTTCCTTTTTTTTTTTTTTTTTTTTTTTTGCCCCTTTTCAATCGCGTTTTGTTAAAATAAATGTCACCGGAAGTCTGACCAGATGTGTGGTATTTGGGGGGTGTGCAGTTGTATGAGGAGGGGGGAAGGTACACTCTCCAATGGGAGGGACAGACTTGGTGGGAAAAGTCTCCTGCTTATACACAAGAGTCTGACAGCTGACCTTTATCTACGCGTTTAATAAAGACGTGCTGGGGAACAGGCCTGACGCCCCTGAGGAATTGGATACATCAGTGCGTCCCCCTCCCTTTCCCCTGCGGGATGACACAAGCATCGCTCGCAAGAAGCCTCTGGAACACCCCAAGTAGCCTCCACCCTTCCTTCTACCTTCTGTGTTGTGGGGACGCTTGCCACATAGCCCAGGACCAGAAATTCAAGCAAAAAAAAAAAAAAAAAAAAGAAATTCAAGCAAGATGATGAGCTTTGCATCTGCGCCACACCCAGTCCCCGTTGCACCAAAGGGCTCCTTACAGCTATCGATCGGGTCTTTCTATTACAACGTTAGAGAAAAAAACACATGCTTTCTTCTGTACTTTTTGTCAATCCCCCATTTTCATTTGGGTGCTCGCTTATGAGATGTTTGCTCTGTACTACGCAGGCTCACACGGTTCATAAAGTCGCCCCCTCTTCTACTTTGAAGTAACGCACGGTTGCCCCTAGAATATCCTGCTGTAATGTAAGGAGAAGGGGAATTTCTCATTTTCCGTCTTGGCTTCCTCTCTGTTTCTCCACTCACCTCACCCTAAATCATTTGTTTTCCATGCTGGCAGTTTTCTGGAAAGCGGGCTGCCCAGGAGACTCCTGCGTCAGAGCCTCCTCCAGGTCCTTATGGGAAGCTGTCTCCTCTCTTAGGGGGGCCCAGGAGCAGGGTGGTGTCAGCCGCCTGACCCAGTACAAAGTGAAGCCTTCCAGGGCTTTCCTCCGATGAGCTGGGTGGGGACCTGCCCACAGGAGCGGTAGAGTAGTCCCCCTACCTCTGCAAATCCAGGGGTCTTCCTAAGTCCTTTCTCCATACTCAAGCCTCTGGGAGTTTCAGTCCCAAGATATAAGAAATTCCAGAATGCAAACGCATCTAATTAGCAGTGGGCTGGTCATATGTCCACGTGACACTGGGTCTGACCCCGAAGAATCAGCACTGGAGCCAAAGGACCTCCGGTTAGAACTTTACAGCTCTCCACACATCGTAGGGAAGGCACAAATGGGGTACAGTTGATTAAATGCATATAAGAGTCGGTGGGTTTGAACCAAGACCACATTTATTTGCAATCAAATTACCCTTTCTTTCTTTCTTTTTCCTGTTTATTAGAGTTTTAACATTCTTAGATACAACCTGATGGTATCACGGCAAAAGAACAGAATTTTATGAGAAAATACCCTCAGAAATGGGAAAAATATTTAGAAGCAATGGATAAAAGGAACAGTGGCAAGCAAACACCTTAGCCCACAGACTAACGTACCAGGTAAATTCTACCTGGATCAGAGGCACCTTGGCCCCGGGCAAGGGCGGGCTCTGCTCCGGGCCCTGTACGTCACAGACACAGAAATTGATTGAATGTAAGGCGCACAGACCATCTGTCAGTCGGGACCTTGGCACTTGGGACCTGTAACCCTAAACATCTGTTCTTGTGACTCATACCATTTAGGCCCCAAGGAAATGGATATTTCTCCTACGTCTCCTGCCCCTTGACCTTGAAATGAAAGGTGACTGCGTGCCAGTGCCACGGAGCTCTGCGGACATCAGACACAATGTCCTGGACCGTGCAGAGCATTTGAGGGGACAGATCTCCAGGGGGAGGCCCCCTGAGCCTTCAGGAGCGGCGCCCACCTATGTGACTGGCCGCCGTCGAGCAGCAGACTGCCCAGGCCACCTGCCGCTCTAACCTCTAGCATCCCCGGTGCGGGCTAACATGCGGATGGGATTCCCTTCACATACAGGACTCTTTTGTTCCATATTTTGAAATCCATTTACACCGATGCTGTCGCTGTGCCACCTGAGGGGCTCCCCCTGGATCTGAAACTGGCCTCCCCAAAGGCGGAGAGCAGGGAGGCTGCGGGAGATGCAGACCATCCGGGCTGAAGGCCGGCAGGTCTATTGCAGCGAGGGGCCTGCGAATGCCCGGGGGGGCCCCACGAGACGAGGGGATCTGGCACTCACCAGCCATTCCTCCACGTTGACCTAGTGGTCTGGAGTGAGTGGAGTCGTGCATACCACCCCACCCGGATGGTCTCAACCTCGCACCACTGTTTCAAGGCCACGTCTGTGGGGCGGCTTCTGGGAGCAGGGGGGCAAGTGCCCATTGCAGGGACAGGAGAAGTGTGAGGAGCTGCCGGTTGCCGGGTTTATCTCACTGGTAATGGGCAGGCCATGATCTCCCCCAGCAGATGCATCCGGTTAGAACTCGTTCGTTGCTCTGCAGTATTTTCTTGCACGAAAATATCAAAATATATTTATCCTGTTTATTGCAGATGGACATTTGTGGGGTCTCCAGTTTGGAGACATTATTGAATAGTGCTGCTGTGCATACTCTTGTTCGTGTCTGTTAGTAAATCTGTCACCCTCACCATATGGTGCCTGTGGGGCCCAGCCGTTACCCTCGCTGCTTCACGCTCGGACACTTGGAATCACAGCAGTGTGAACGGGCCTCCACCACGCTGGCTGCTGCCAAAGGTGAGCATAGATGGACCTTCGGCTCCAGCACCCCCGCTCTGCGGGCCCAGTCATGGCCTGCTAGGGGCTTGGTCTGCAGGCTCCTGAGGAAGAAAAGCTATTTTTTGACTACTTGCCCTGATAGGGATCCTCACTTTGATTGCCATCATTAAAATGAGCACCCAGGCCCAAGGCAAAAAAAAAAAAAAATCTGGGTGTGTACCAAGGAGTGGACTTGCCGGGTAATAAGGCATGCAGAGGTTTAGTTTCAGTTTTCTTCAGTGGTTCAGGGGGTGTATTAATTTATTACTGACCCTCCTGCCCCACCGCTGTCCACACACACACACACACACACACACACACACACAGACACACACACACACACACACAGACGCTGAGCACTGTATAGGAGCTACTGTTATCCTTCATCCTTATTAACTCCTGCTATTTTCATTTTTAAAAAAGATTTTATTTATTTATCCATGAGAGACACAGAGAGGCAGAGTCGCAGGCAGGGGGAGAAGCAGGCTCCTTCCGGGGAGCCAGATGCGGGAATCAATCCCAGGACCTAGGATCATGACCTGAGCCAAAGGCAGACGCTCAACCAACGAGCCCACCCCCCCCGCCCCCCCGCGAGGCGTCCCTCAGCTATTTTCTTTTTAATCATTCTTGTAGGGATATAGTAGTATCATATTGTGGTTTTAATTTAATCTTCTGTAAAGAAAAATCCTAGATAATCCACACACACACACACACAAAAAAACCCTCCCTGGAACTAATAAATGAGTTTGTAAGGTTGCAGGATGGAAGATTAATAAACAAAAACCCATTTCTATAGATATTAGAAACGAATAATCCAGAAAGTTCAAAACTACCATTCATAATAGCACCAAGAGATACAAAATACTTAGAAATAAGTTAGACAAAAGATGTAAAGGACATATATATTTTAAAATCAACTTCCTAATTTTCACTCACACACACACACACACACACACACACACACACACACACATTAATTCCCAATGGAATTTAAACCTAGATTGGCTTTAGTCTGTAGATCAAGTTAAGGGGAACTGACATTACAATATGGGCTTTTCTTTCTGTGAAAATGGTATAATTCTTCACCTATTTCAGTATTCTTTAATTTTTCTCAGTTATATTTTCTATCTCTCATCGTAGGGTTTCTATAGACATTTAATTAGGTTTATTCCATGATATTTGATTTTTAAAACAGATTTAATGAAGAATAATTGATATATAAGAAACAGCACAGTTCCTATACAGGGCAGTGAACATTTGAGATGATCAGTCTTTTTATACATTAATATAATTGGTACATAAGCGTCATTTTGATTTTTATTTTCATTTTTTATGAATAATGGTGTTACTGACTTATTTGCCATTGGATATCTTCTTGGGAAATACTCGGTCAAATGTTTTGCCCATCAGTCAATTTCTATAAAACTAGTCTTTTTGGATTTTACCTGGGGTACACTTGAATCTATAGATCTATTTAAATCTATAGATCAGGGCCCCCGGGTGGCTCAGTTGGTTAAGCATCTGCCTTCAACTCAGGTCATGATCTCAGGTCCTGGGATCGAGCCCCACATCGGGGTCCCCGCTCAGCAGGGAGCCTGCTTCTCCCTCTGCGCCTTCTCCCTGCTTGGGGTCTCTTTCCTCTCTCATACTGTCTCTCAAATAAATAAGTAAAATCTTAAAAAAATAAATATATAGATCAATTCTTAATTATATTCTTGCAACCCAAAAACATGGTATATATTCCTATCTTATTTCTCTCAACAATATGTTGTTAAAGTCCTCTATATCTGTACTGATTTTTATGTTAGTTTTCTAACAGTTATTGATTACAGAATATTGAAGTCCCTGACTATAATTTTGGAATTATCTATTTTTTTCTTGCAGTTCCATCAGTTTTTGTTTTATGGATGCTAAGCTCTGTTAATAGATATATAAGCATTTAAGAATTATTATGGAATCCTGCTGAATTTACTCTTATTCTTATTAATTGACTCTATCCCTGTTCACATTCGTTGCTCTAAAATCTACTTTGATACTAATATAGCCACTCCAGTTTTATTTTGATTATTGTTATTAAAATATATCTTGTTTCATCCTTTTACTTTTAACCTATTTGCATTTTTAAGTTGAACGTGTTTCATTTAGAAAGCATATATAGTTGGATCTTACTTTTTAAGATCTTACTCCTAGCAATTTGTGACTTGAAAAAAGTGTATCTAAATCTTTTATATTTAATGCAATTGTTGAGATGACTGAGTCTAAATCTGTCAGCTTTCTACTTGTTGTGTTGTTGTGTCATCTGTTTTTTGTTCCCTTTTTTCCCCTTCTTTTAAATTGAGTCTCTTTTATGGTTGTATTTGATCTTTTGGATTATTAGCATAACCACTTACTTTGCTATTTAGTCGTTTTTGAGTTTATTGTTACATTTCTTCCTTATCATAGCTACCTTCAAATGATATAACATGTTGGATATATTCACATAATTCAATATATTCACATATTGTGAAGTTCTTGTGAATATTACACTTTCATTTCTTCCTTCCTGGCTTTAGTGCTATTGCTATATATATTTGACTTCTGAATTGTCATAATATTCACTCTAGATAGTTATTATTATTTGGCTACACAATCAATTATATTTTAAAGGTATTTAAATGACAGGAAAAGATTTGTATATTTACTCATATAATTACCACTTCTGTACTTCATTTCTTTATGTGGATTCTTATTTTCATTTGGTGTCATTTATCAGCTTCTAGAAAGTCTTCCTCTACCATTTCCTGTGGTATGGTTCTACAAATAATGAATTCTTTCATCTTTATACATAGGAAGAAAACCTTCTTTTTCTTCTTTTTTTTTTTTTTTTTTTTGCTTTTACTTTTGAAAGCAATGTTCAATAAACATAGGATTTAGGCCATTTCCTCTCTTTTAGTTATTCAAAAATGTTGCTTTGGTGTCTTCAAACAGTTATTTTTCCCATAAGAAATCTCTGCCATTCTTATTTTTATTCTTCCCTAGGTAATATATCTTTTTCTCTGGCTGCTTTTAAGATTTTATCACTACCTTGTAGCAATTTGATTGTAACATGGCTTCCTGTAGTTCTCTTTATATTTGTGTGTGTGTGTGTATGTGTGTGTGTGTGTGTGTTTAGATATATAGGTTTATAGGTTTTCATCAGATTGGAAAATATTTCAATCATTTTTTGTTCAAATATTTTTCTGTCCTTCCTCTAAAACATCTAGTCTCTCATTTATTTTGGAAATTCTAATTCTACGTATATTTGACACCCCGAATTTGTCAGCTTTGCCTGCATCAAACCAGCAAGTGCTCCAGAGAAAAATGGCTGCAGAACTGTCAGCTCCACTCTAGGATTCCTACTTTCCCAGAATTTTAGCCTCTCTAGTCCTTTTTGCTTCCACAGCTCTCTGATGACTTTAAACAGAAGTCATTTTTATTTTGTCTGACTGTTTCTATTTTCTTTACTGAATTTGGTCAGACACAAACTATACCATCTGTATTAGTCAACATTCTCCAGGGACACACAGACACACACACGCACATATGTTTAGTAGATACTACATATATGTGTGTGTCTGTATATATTATACAAATATGGAGAGAGGGAGAGAGAGGAAGAAAGAGGAAGAGGTTTGTTATGAGGATTGACTTACGTGATTATGGAGGCTGAGAAATCTCACAATCTGCCGTTTGCAAGCTAGAGACCTAAGAAAGCTGGTGGCGTAATCCAGTCTAAATCCAAAAGCAGAGGAGCCAATAATGTAAATCCTAGTCCCAGTCGTAGGACAGGAAAAGAACTGTATTCCAGTTCAATCAGGGAAGCGGGAGGAGAATGATTCCTCCCTTCCTTCGATTTTTGTCCTATTTAGACCTCAGTGAATTGGATGATGTCCACTGCATTGGGGAGGTCAATCTAGCTTACGGAGTCCATCAAATGCTAATCTCATCTGAAAACACTCTCACAGACACACCCAGAAATAATGTTTAATTTAGTCATCCATGGCCTGGGCAAGTTGACACATAAAATTAACCATTACAGCATCCTACTTAGAAACATAACTGAATGAGCCTGATATTTGTAATAGCTAAATACGAAAGGTGAAGAACATTTATCATTATAAAAATTCACATTGAATTTATACTTGTAGATAGACAATTCTCTTAAAGCATTAACTAGATCTGTACAATTTACATTAGTGTTTACACTACAGTAGAAATCGCGTTAATACTTTTAAAGACAAGAAAAATCATGATCTTAGAAATTGTGACTTTTGTGAAAAAGTTGAAACATTTTGTAATGTTCTACACATAAGGACAATTTATCGTGTGTCTCCATCGTGATGTTCGAACGTGACATGAAAAATTTATTTATGAATATAACTATTGCTTTAAGAATTTTATTGACAATTTCAGTTATTACTGTCTCAG
The DNA here is from genome assembly GCF_003254725.2 of Canis lupus dingo. Taxonomy (NCBI): domain Eukaryota; kingdom Metazoa; phylum Chordata; class Mammalia; order Carnivora; family Canidae; genus Canis; species Canis lupus. The sequence goes on from NC_064254.1 coordinate 70,887,690, forward strand.
CATAGTTTCTTCAAGTTGAAATTAATAAAAATATCTCTAATAATTAAAATGGCCAAAAATTGTTTAATTTGGCGTTTAAGGCCTATAAAATCATAACTTCATGTGTATACTTTTGAATTTTTAATATTTTAATTTGAAGATATAATATTTAAAGGTAGGAAAATAGAGCATATTTTACTCAGAAGTTGTAGTTCAATTTATAATTTATGTATATTTAATAATATGGTATGTGAACATCCATTTGTACTCTTGCTCCAGGTTGTGCAAATTAAGTCAGGCCCAGCTATTAGGTTTGTGTTAAAGACATTTTGGAATTTCATCTTCTTTTTTTTTTGATGCATAGACTTACAGGATAATTTCCTACAATTAAAACAAAACGAAATGAAATAAAGCCCTTCTTGTTTTTACCAATGTTACTTCCTTTTATCTTCTTTTTTCAGTTGGGGTTCAATCTTAGAAGCAAAATCACTATGAATATTATGAAATAAGATACTTATTGTATAATATAAGGCTCATACCATAGTCAGAGAAGCTAGGAAGTAAAGGTTTAAAGAAGATCAGAGAAAAGTCCCTAATTAATATGGTGTTGATGAGTGATCAGGAACTTGAAGAAAGAGAGGCAGTTTTGGGTGCTGGAATAGAATCAGAAGAGGAATCTATGTAGGTTGTTGGCTCTTTATGGCTAAATTCACAATGAAGAAACTTGTTGGCTTGGATTGCTGATATCCCATAGGGCCAATTGTCAGGAAGGAGAGATGCACATGGAGGATTAAATCAGAACATACTGAAATCTGCCAAGCAAATTTAACCAATGTCAGCCCTTAGAGCACAATGCCTACTTCATTTCTGCCTCCTGGATCACGCACACATTTTCCTTGTGGCTGACCTTAACTCAAATTATTCAGGCAAGGTAATTCGGGGCTATTTAGTTCCAAGTTAACTAAGATGATATAGTAAAAACCTACCATCTTGTCTGTGACCTTGTGTGGTAGGTTCAAAAATTAGAGAAGGGACTATCAGGTGAAGCTAGAATGTGATTTTCCTACGAATACTATGTAAAGGGATTTTTTTAGGACTTTGGCCTTCTGACTCTCAGAGGAGTATGGTCAGCATCTAGCCTGCTGACGTACCCATTTCTTACTGTACTCTGTGTTTTCCCTTCACATTTAGGCCCACATTTGTATAAAGAAGGATGCTTGTCTAGCAGAACCATCTGAGCTGTCATAGAAATTATACAACAAAGGACGCTGAGGAATTGGATCAGCCAACTTCAGTGAAGGATAACCATTTCCCAAGAAAGTGACGGTGGCCACCACTGGCATCATTAACGACATCAAGATTTTCCTGAGCATGGTAAGATGGTAAGATGATAATTTATAACTTAATGCTGTGTTCTGTTCTTCTTAAGGATCTCTGAATTTGCTGAAAATTTTAGGAAAATGCTATGTAAGGGTTTAATATTTTATGTAGTAGAAATGTCAGTTTTTTATGCCTCGGGTTCTTTTTACGCCTAGAAACTTCTCTACTGCAGTGCTTGCTTGGCTGTGTCATCTGCCAAAGTATAGTTGGGTTGTTTCCTGTTATGTTCTGTGACAAGGCAATACTAAGCAGAAATCAATTTTTATAAACAGTTTTGCTCAATTATCTTCCTGCATAAGCACAAAAACTCTCTTATGAGAACTCATGGGGTTTCCAGAGTAGAATGGCTCCAACTGGCAAGGAAATCACAATAATGGGAGATATGTATGCAGGGTGAAGCACACTCGGGGGTCCTGGGCACTCCAAAGGATGAAAACGGTGGGGTATGCTAGATTCTTGGAAATAGTCCCGTGCAGAATAATCTTGATATTTTATGGACAAAGCACCGTGCAGTAAGAAAATATAGACAATGCCCCAAGTATGTATGCAAAACTTAGTTTTCTTAAATTGCAACAGGAATAGAATTTCTAATGCGTTTGTTGCTGTGTTTCACTATGTCTCCTTTTTGTTTTGGAAGCTGCATTTTTCTTGTAATATGTTTTTTAACATGCTACATTTGCGAAGCACTTTCTTTTAAAAATTATATTTACTTCTCCCGATAACGCTGTAAGGTCAGTGTTGATATTCTCATTTTACGGAAGGAGAAATAGTGACACACAGGATGACGAGTTGTCCAAGGTCAGAGTGAGAATGGAAAAAGGCAGAACTGCCACCAGTGCTGTGCTATGACACAGACTTCTTATTCTCAGTGTAACACAGATGAGCCATGTACTGTATAGTTGCAGTATTTTTTCCAAAATGTCCCAAAGCCTTTTATGTTGTAAGTTCAACTTACATCCAAGTCTCTCTCATCTGATTAGACTTTCACTTTTTGGTGGCTCATGATTTTCTCTTTCTTTTCCTTTTTGTGCAAGCACTCAAAGTATAGCCTATACTCCCAGTCCCTATTCGCTTTCACTTGTCTCTAAATTCTCGGCAACCTGGTTTCTGTAGCTACCATATCTCATAAGAGCAACAAGTACCCCCTAATTATGAAATGAAATGTAATTTGGGGGGTTCTTATATTTTTATTGAATTGGCTGTTTTATTATAAAATGCCACTCTTTATCTTTAGTGATTCCTCCTGCCTTGCCTTTAAAAATCTCATGTGACTTATATTCATAAAATAGCTTTCCTCTTCCAATCTTTTACTCTTGAACTTCTGTGTTTCTGATATTTTAGATGTCATCTTTTGTATGCAACATATATCTGGGATTTTAAAAAATTCCACTGAAGTTATTTTTGTTTTTAATTGGAGTCTTTAGTCCATTTATATTTAATGTACTTTGGCTTATATCCACCATTTTGTTTGATTTTTGTTTATTTTTATTTTATTTGTTATTTGTCCTTTTATTCCTCTGTTATTTTTTTTTCTTTTTGACTAATCACAATATTTAATATGCTATTTTTCTCCAGTAATTTTGAAATTCATTTTAAGTATACCTATTTATACATTTTGAATTAAAAAATAATTCCCTACTTCTTTACTTTTTTTTTTTTTTTTTTTTTACTTCTTTAGTTTTTTATTCCTTTTCCCTCTCTTCTGAAATTCTGTGCTACCATCTAGGGTAGTTTCCTCTGCCTAAAATATCCCTTTAATATTTGGTGGAAGGCAGCTTTTGTCAGAAAATCTCTTATTTTGTCTTTATTTTTAAAGGATATTTCCTTCGGGCAGAGAATTCTGTTAGCAGGTCCCTCTTCCCCCCTATACTTTAAAGATGTCCTTTTCTTGTCTTATGGTTTGACCAATTCTGTTGAGAAATCAGTTATATTTTTGTACTCTTCTTCTTTTAAAAGTAATGCATCTTTTTTTCCCCCACTGCTATTAAAAGTTTTTTTTGTCTTTATTCCAGCATTTTAATTATGCTTTACTAGTCTGTATTTTCTTTTTTCTTTTTTTTCTTTTTTCTTATTTATTTATTTATTTATTTATTTTTTTAGTCTGTATTTTCTATTTAAGTTTTTTTCCTGGGGTTTGTAGAACTTTTTTGAAACTGTGGATTGAAGATTTTTTTTCCAGTTTTGGAAAAATCTCACCAATTATCTGATTAAATATTCCTTCTGTCCTATTCTCCTTCCTCTACTTGTTGAATCTTAATTATATGCATGTTTGGTCTTTTAATTATGTCACAGTTGTGTCATTTATTCTGTTCTATTTTATTTTTTTCTCTCTGCTTCAGTTTACATCTTTTTCTGCTGATCTGTCTCTGAGTCCACTGATCCTGTCCTCTATTATGTCCAACCTGCTCTCAGTTTCTAATAATGAGTTCTGATTTCAGACTTTCTATTCTCCAGTACTAGAATCCACATTTGATTTGTTATATAGATTCTAATTCTTCATTGACATTTTAATCTTATTCATCTTGTTCAGCTTTTGATATTCTTTTACATATATAAAGTATTGCCATTTTTTAAAAATCATTTGCAGATCTGCTTCTACTGTATGATTTCTTACTTTTTCAGCTACATTTTTCACTGCTTCGTGCTTCTATTAATTTTTTATTATATTCCAGCACAGTTTAAAAGATGATGTCCTCCAGCAGTAAAAGCAGTAAGGCACTTTTCCCTCTGCCCCATTTTTTCAGGCGGATAGAGAGAGGGGGTGCTAACATTAATCAAGTCGGGTATTGAGTGAAATCAGAGCGAGGTGGTGTTTTGAGACAGACTCAGTCTATCTCTTGGTTTGACCTTGTTCGTGGCGCACGGTCCTCCTAAGGCCATGGAGGACATGTGAGATCTCCGTCCCCTGCACTCTGATAGACTGCAGAAGATTTGCTTCTGTCCTGCGAAGGCAAGATCACTCGTCTAATAATGATAGGCAGCGACCTAATAATCTTATCCAGAAGAAGAAATACTTCTCTTTTCTCTGATTGTATCATATTAAGTGACATTATCATTTTTTTGTTTTGTTTTCTTTACCGTATCTTGTGCATTAACATTTTTTCTTGGCACTCAATATAGTGAATTATAATTTTGGTTATTTATGTTTCTGTTCCCTCAAAACACTCTCAGGAGTCAGGACCTTCTTGTAGTGTACACATTCTTAAGCGGCTTAGCATTTATACCTGGAATAAGGGAAATAAATACTTCTCATACACCCAATTTGAAAACAATATGCTAATCGCTGTTAGATGTAACCTTGGTTATCTTTTTATTTTTAGAAATGTTCTCCGTGTACTCATTCATCCTATTATTATTTCAATCTGCTCTAGAGGATCTTCTATAAGGCAGAAACAGGGATAACAGTGGGCAAATTAATTGACCCGTTTCCTCTGCTGTGTTAACCTGAGTACCAGACATGCAGCATATTGAATCTGATGCGAAGTTGTACCGAATTCAGAGCGTTAGGAAGAGTGGAGGCAGTGGCTTTGGAGGCGCAAGTATTTAATCAAGTCTGAGGAGAAACTGCTAACAGAACTCAGTGATTCCGGGAACCCAATCCGCACCTACCATGTGCAGCTAAAATTGATATGGACAGTTGGAAATTCTTCTGAAGTCTGACAAAAGATTCAGAAATTCACTTGATTAGCTGTTAAGTTAGGAAATACAAATGTGACTACCAAGGGCAAGACCATTTGAGGGAGGCAGGGATTCCACGTCCTGGATGATTATGGCCTCAGGAAGGCCAGATAGAAAAACAAGAGCAAGTTCTGTCCACACACGTGGCTTTTTCTGGGGGTGACACCTTCATGTTATTATTTTCCCTTATTACCCCTCCTTCCTTCCCTTAGACATCTTGTTTCATTTACACAATTATTTTGCTTTCCAGATAATACAGTTCTGGTTCCGCATTAGCTGCCTTTGTCACACCATTGCAAATTCCTTGCTCAAAGGCAGAAACCCTACCAGTTACCCCTCTCCTCTAAGCAGAAAGGTTTTGGCCTATGGGACATAATTTGAGAAGCACTCCAGGATCCTGTATCCCATCGCCTCTACCTCTTCTCTAGATTGGTCCATCCCTTCCAGTTAAGTCACCATCTTCAGGAGGACCAGGGTGAGGTAAAGATGCCAGTTCGGATTTCCCCGGGGCTCCTGTGTGCCAGGCCCGGTACTAAGACCTCCGCATGTGTCAACTCGTTGAGAGGTAGATCCTACTATTACTTACATTATATATATACGCCGAAAAAAAGCAAATACAAAGAAATAGTAAAATTTGTCCAAAGCCACACAGTTAGGATTTTGAAGCCAGGAAGTCCGAGGCTGCGGGCTTCACTCTTACCCAGCTCTTCTTGCCAACTTTGAGTAGATTGAAGTCGCTTCCAAGGGAAGGAGAGCAAACCAGCTAGCGTTTGCCCTTGAAGGGCAGCCCAAGTAGAAGGCAAATCACAGGTAGGACTCAGGGGTGGTGGAGAGGTTCTGTCCAGAGAGGCCAGAGGGCACCTCAGAGTGAGTCTGGGTGCAGTGGGGGGCAGAGGTGGACAACCAGTCTTGTGGGTAATTCCCTGGAAGCTCTGAGAAGGAGACCGCGGCCTGAACATCAGCTGGAAGAAGTGGTGGTCACCTGGCTGTGCCTTACACCCCCGTGGGCGTGCTGGAATGCATTTCCCGGGCAGATTGCCCGTCCGGAGCATCTGGAGGCCCCGGCCATTCGTACTAAGCGCAGCAGACCACACGGCTCGCCTTGGGACCGGGCTGGGGGGGAATGCCCTGGCAGTGTGGCGGTCGGGGATTTGTGTAGCTTCAAGGTTTTCACGACTTTAAACTGTTGCACACCTTCAGGTAGCACGTAGGGAGTCTACAGGAGTAGGTTTGTGTCTATAATAAGTTTTTCTGCCTCGGTCACATGCATTCAAAAGCTTATGCTTTGGAAAATATTGAAAAATGCTTGCCCAGCCTCATTAGACACATACCCCAAATACGTTTTTCTGCACATTTATGTCAAGGCAATATACAAAACAATAGCAAGAGTGACATAACTTTGGATATGAATGGGTTTCAAAGTATACTTTCATATGTGTATTTTTATTTTTATTTATTTTTAAAGATTGTATTTATTGATTCATGAGAGACACAGAGAGGGGCAGAGACACAGGCAGAGGGAGAAGCAGGGAGCCCGATGTGGGACTCGATCCCGGGTCTCCAGGATCACTTCCTGAGCCAAAGACAGAGCCCAACCGCTGAGCTCCCCCGGGCATCCCCTATGTATGTATTTTTAAAAGAATTTCTCTTTTCTTGAAAAAAATATCAACAATATTTATGTACAGTTTAGAATAGAAGAGCCAGGCCTTTCTGAGGCCCTCTTAGGCTGCTCTGGGTAACGTTCTTCGGCAAGCATTTCCGGTTATGAATTGAGTCTTGAGATGAAGAGGAATCCGATGCATCTCTGTTTCCAGGCACGCTCCCTGTTTGGCGGAGGGGAGTCCCTGGCCTGGTCATCAGAGGTGCTCGCATGTGCAGGCAGATGAGTAAAGTGGTCACTGGAAGAGAACAGGGACCCCAGTCAGGGGTGATGGAAAAGATGCTGCAGACTCTCTCAGGAGGTGCGTGTAGCAGGCAAGCCCTGCCTGAGTGTACCGAGGCCTCATTTGAGGAAAAAGCAACCGATTGAGCTCAGATGCCTGAAGAGAAAATGTGCACATACAGATTAAAAATTAAAAAAAAATAATAAAAAAAATAAAGATTAAAAATTTACAGCGAAAAAAAAAATTACAGCGCACCTTGAATAGTCATTTTGGGGCTAATCTTTGGGAAGCATCAATGCCAGATGATAGCACCTTGCTGCCCTGTGAACTGAATGAATAACTGTCGGAGAAAGGGAATTAGGATGCTTTCTCTAAAAATACACTAAACTCATTTTATCATTAGATCTTATAAGTTACATCATTTTATAGATCTTTTTCCATAGGCCTAAGGCGAAATGTAATAAAAATTAAAAGTAATTAGCACTAAAGTTCCGCTATCATCTAATAATAAACGTTTCTTTATTTTAAGATAAAGATGAACATTTTTTTATCAAGTAAGGCGTGACTTTTCAAGTTGCAAGCATGCTCTCGGCGACTTCTGAGAATAATCTTTAAAAAAGTTACATGGGTTGCCTTGGCGAACCCCACATTCAGGATGGTGAATACAGGGCTGCGTCTCACAGGACTAGAGGCTGGAGCAGCATGTGGGGTGCAGAGACGGGGGCGCTTAGGCGGGCGTGGAGCCTGCTAGTGCGCTCCCATCCTGGGGGACCATCCCTGGTTTACGCACGCGATGTGTCCTACCCTTTTTTCTGGGGTAGTCGGTTGCCTAACAGGACATATTTTCTCATAGAAATACTGCTGCGAGTGGGGGTAGCATCCTGGGCAAAATATAGAAGCTGTTTAGCCAAGGTGTGACCAAGCAAGGCCAACGTGGCAGTTTTGCAATGCAATGCAAATGCAAAAAATTGACATTTTTGCGGGGCAGGGATCCTGGGGAAGGACCTGGCCTGCTTCTCAGTGCAGTCTGCCACTGCTTGGCTGTGTGAGCTTGGGAAAGGACCTCAAGTCTCTAGGCCTCGGTTTCCTCCTAGGCAAAATGGAGAATAATAATAGTACTAGCTCATTAGGCTCTTGTGAAGAGTAAATAAAACACTAGCTACAGATAAATGAGTTTAGCCAGTGATGACAAATATAAAGAGCCCAATAATGATATTTATTATTATTATATGAAAGCATTCCTGTTGATTCATGAGTGACTTATGACTTCCTGGTGGTATCACTGTTTAAAATAGAGACACTTACTCACTTCAATTTCCTCTGAGGAACTTTCTGGTCTAAAACCTCATTAGAATGTATGAAGGTTCAGGCAGTTTTTGTGAAAATGGTTTGAGCACAGAGTCACTGTGAAAAACAACGAGCAATGCTGCAGAGTCAACAGCCCAAAGCTGTGTCTTCTTTTTTATTTTATACAATGAAGTCTCTTGCTAGCTGGTTTCTGATTCTATTATCATAAGCAAGGCTCTGAGGTCAACATGGTTGGCTTATCTTTTATTCTATGTGCTACCTGAGAATCTAATGTGACCTCCTATGAGTTGAAGAATTTGTTTTAAATTCTCTTTACCTGATGAATTTGTAAATTGCTGTGGCTTTCCTCCTATCGATAATATGGGAACGTGTCTTATAACGGGATAAAAGCTCTCAAGCCTTTTAGATCTGTGAGTTCTTCACAGAACATGTTGATAATTCCATTCCTTTTTTTGGTTATAAGCAATTAATTATTTTATTTTTGCATCCAACATCTCTGAGAGGTAAATTTAATGTTCTGGAGAAAGATAAGTTATATTTGTTTCAAAACTAATGTTCATTGATTGATTCATCCATTTGCTTGGTACCTATCATGACAAACATGTACCGAGGATACAAATCTAGAGAACACCTGCTGTCCACCCACAGGATTGGCAGTTTGGTACGTGTAGAGGGTGCTGTCAGCGTTCTGACGTAGTCTCCACCCACTGAAGGCAAGTCGACAGAAAATGGCCAATTTAGATAAGTGATTATGGATTTTAGCTTTTAGCTTTTTTTTTCAAAAGCTTTTTATTTTAAAAATTCCAATATAATTAATGTACAGAGTCCTATGAGTTTCCAGTGTACCATATAGTGACTCAAGAATTCTATACTTTTGAGTAATACATTGAGCACATATGTGCTCATCACATAAGTGTGCTTTTAATCCCCTTCCCCTATTTCACTCATCCCCCCTAGTTACCTCCCCTCTGGTAACCACCAGTTTGTTCTCTATATTTAAGGGTCTGCTTTTTGTATGTCTTTTCTTTCCTTTGGCTGAGTAATATTCCATTATATGCATCGACCCCATTTTCTTTATCCATTCATCATCTATGGATGGGCACTTGGGCAACTTCCACCGTTTGGCTATTGTATATAATGATGCAATAAAGTTAGAGGTGCATATATCTTTTGGAATTAAGTGTTTTCATATTCTCTTTTTTTGTTTTTTGTTTTTATTGAAGTTCGATTTGCCAACATATGGTATAACACCCAGTGCTCATCCTGTGCCTGGATGTCCTCCTCCAGGTGCACTCCTCTGTGCCTGCTTTCGTATTCTTTGGGTAAATACCCAATGTCAGAATTGCTGGATCATATTGTAATTCTATTTTTAATTTTTTGAGGAACCCCCACACTGTTTTCCACAGAGGCTGTACCAGTTTGTATTCCCACCAACAGTGCACGAGGGCTCCTTTTTGTCCACACCCTTGCCCCCACTTGTTTCTTGTTTTTGATTTTAGCCATTCTGACAGATGTGAGGTAATGTCTCATTGTGGTTTCGATTTGCCTTTCTCTGATGGGTAGTGATGTTGGGCATATTTTCATGTGTCTGTTGTCTCTCTATGTCTTCTTTGGAGACATATTTGTGTCTTCTGTGCATTTTTTAATTGGATTATTTGCTTCTTGTGTTTGTGTGTGTTTAGCTTTTAGCTTTTAATGCCTCTAATACTCTGACTGGGAGCAGGTAAGCCTCTTCCCCTCGCAGGCTATAGGAACCCAGCCATCAACCAGTAATATGGCTCATTTAGTGGGTAAATCTCCTTAGTTTCCTTACCCATTGGCTGGGACAACTTTAAGAAGCATTTTCCACTATCTCATAGAGTACCCATTAGATCTGAACAGCAGGACTTCCAGCACTAGCAGACCTGATAGCACACTTCATTGCCATTATCCCTTACTTTTCTCACTTCTACACGTAGCTACAAGTGTTTCCTGGGACCACTCCCAAACAAAGTGTTTAAATACTTCTATTTTTCCTGGAGGAATTCAAACTAAAGCTGTATCATACAAAATGCTAGTAACTTAACATTACTTTATTTTCTTTAATCTTTGAAACAACACAATGAAATGAATAGTTCTTCATTTTGAAGATTAAAAAAAAATGAGAAACTAAGTCTCAGTTGTCAAGAAGACAACTTGAGGGTAACTCAATAGATTGTGACAGATCTGGGTTTTTATTCTAGGTGTATTTGGCTCTAACGCTATCTTCTCGGTATCATTACAAACATGATAAGTAGCAGTGATAACAATAGAAAATCTAGAGAATAATAGCTATAAGTTAAAATCCATAGCCATTAATTTGAATTGGCCATTTTCCATCTGCTTTCAAAGATAATTTGTTTTGCCTATGTTTTTTATCTTAGAGAAATTCTCTTAATTGACACTAATTCAAAGTTTAATTGGGTTTCCTTTCCAAGTCACTTGTGAGACTCTACTCTCCCATAAACAGGCAGACAGTAACATTCCTGGCATTTTAGGACTTTTCTAATAAAAATGGCCACATTTTGCCCTCCCGTGGTCCTTGAACTTTTTTTTAATATACACTAACATAATCTCTATATACTATTTTTTATGTCATCAAAAAACCCTTTAAGAGGTTCACTGAGCCTGGTTGCTTTTTAACTCTGTCTCCTTGCTGAGGTGAACCTTTCTGCTTCTTTTCTTTCATTTTTTTTCCTCATTGTCTACTGCAGTGATTCTCAAACTGTTCCATGGAGGAAAAAAAAAATTGTGATGGCAAGAGTCTTTCTTTAGTAACCTATCTTGAATTATATATGTAAAAATATTTAAATAGTTGCTTTTAAATGATATGCCACAGCAATGAATTCCAGGAAGTCACAAATGTGATCACATTATGCATTGCCATTAATAAAAAGGCATTATTTATCAACTTTCCTTTAAGTTGTACATGTCTATTGGATTAAACTGGCATAAATTACTTATGCATCATGCATTATCCCATAAATTAACCATATATTTATGATATTATTTTGTTTTTTTTGTTGATAATTTCTTACTGCAATTAATCTCTGATGAGGATTTTGTTCTATGTCATGAATTGTTATTGATGTTTCATCAATACTTAAAAAAATCTCTCCACCAAATAAATATGGGAAATATGAATCAATAGGACCAATATCCAAGTTCTGAGCATAGCTCCTACGCATTTCTCATGGTCCACCTATCTCAGCCCCATCACCCTTCTGATAGGACTTTCTCGAATATACTGTTTCCCGATTATTGTTCTCTGTGCACTTGCTGGTGATGTTTCCTCTGTCTGGAATGCTTCCCCCTTTCTTCTCCACTTAATGAAATCCTTTACAACAGAATCCAGATTTTAATCACTTCTGAGAGCCTCCTTCCCTGCACAGGGGTTACTGTTCTCTCTTTATTCTCTTTGTACGTCTACATACCTGTGTCATAGACCCACCACAGTGTCAATGTATTCTTCATTAAAATATCCATCTCGTTTACTAGGCTAGGTTTTCCTAACTCCAGGCCATCTTTATATCCACGCTAGTGGATAGCGAAGAAGGAAGACATTCAACAATTACTTGAGAATGACTAACTATAGATATGACTTTCATTTTTCCTCTCTCCTTTTTTTCCTTCCTTCTATCACTATCAGACTCATTCATGTATTTTTATATATCATTTATTCACTGACTACTTACTCCATGTAAGCCACCTTGTAACCACTATAGAGAATATAAAAGTGAAGAAGAGATACATGATTTTTGAGCTCAGTGAATGTATAGCTTAGCATTAACTATTACTGGCCACTGTAACTTGGGCCCTGGCAGGGATATGTGCTATATAATATATAATATTATCTATTTATCCATCTGTCATCATCAACATCTAATTATCTATACCAAAAGATTCAACTGTTGTCTTAGCTATGGCCTAGTTACATTGATTTCTAAGAGTTTGTAACACATAATGGCTTTAGGTTATTGTAATTATGAGTAGTGATTAGATATGACAGTATTGTGAATATTTCTTATTTGGCCAAGAGTACAGAGAAATGGATTGATTATTATGAAAAATCTTAAATAGCAATAGTTGTATTTGCTCAATCTTAGACATTTCAAGAATTTTATTTTTAAAATCTATTTTGTATAAAAGTTAAATCTGGACAACTTGTTTATTCAAATATCTCAAAAATTTAGATTTGGGGACCTTCCAGCCTGTAATTTTCTTAGCAATAGCATGTCTCCAAAATGGATTCTCTATAAGGCCTTGAATGTGTTCTACAAGTAAAAAGTGGGGGCACCTTCATCAAATGGTTTAGACATGGTAGATATGCTCCAACACACCTCCTGTTTGAAATGTATATTCATATTAACATATTAAAGAACTCTTAGATATTCATCAATAAAGAAACAAGTTTATTTCATTTTTCCACCAATTCTTTTGTCTTTTATTTTTTTAAAGGTAATGCAGTTTATTTTATTTTTTTTAAGATTTTATTTATTTATTCATGAGAGACACAGAGAGAGGCACAGACACAGGCAGAGGGAGAAGGAGGCTCCTTGCGGGGAGCCCGACGTGGGACTTGATCCCAGGACTCCAGGATCACGCCCTGGGCAGAAGGCAGGCGCTAAACTGCTGAGCCACCCAGGGATCCTTTCTTTTGTCTTTTAAAACTTTGTCTAGGTAGGAGCGTTTAGGTGGCTCAGTTGACTGAGTGTCTGCTTCTTGGTTTCAGCTTAGGTTGTGACCTCAAGGTCATAAGATCAAGCCTCTGGTTGGGCTCACACTCAGTGAGGCATCTGCTTGAGGTTCTTTCCCTCTCCCTCTGCCCCTCCTCTGCTCTCTCTCTCAAATAAATGAATAAATAGTCTTTAAAACTTTGTCTATGTAACATCTAGAGACATTGAAATTCATATTCTGAAGTGCATAGTGAGATTGGCTAGTGCACTGGTTAACATTGGGTGCTACCTTCAGATAAAATGTGATGTAATAGTCCATTCTGTTAACCATTGCAAATAATACCCTGACAGGTGGAGAAAGCAGGAAGTGAAAGTGTCTGTTTCAGCCAAACACCTTTTGACCTGGTCAAAAGGACCAAGGGAGAAGGAGAGAAAGGAACACCGTTTCAAGATTTAATATAGGGTCAACTGGAATCAGAAAACATGTAGGACAGGGCTCACCACATAGAATTAGTGACCATAAATTAGAAAATGTCATTAAGCAAGATTCAGAGAAAAAGTCTTCTCTTCCAAATAATGGGCCCTGCTTTCAAGGACAAAGCCAGCCTGGAGCCTGGGCTGTAAACATCTGCCTCAAGAATTAGAACCCAAGAGGGGTAACTGCTTTACTTTCTGAACAATGAGGTCTATAGTATTTTCAATTTGAAACTACTCTTACTTTTTCAAATAATGGGGTTCTTCTCTCCTCCCTGTTGATAATTTCAGCTCCTTTCCACCTTCACTAGTTACTAAAAATGTCAGAGAGAATTAGGCTGCAGATACTGTTTCAATAATATTGCTGTCATCTCATTACGATATACTCCAGGTAGAAACTTTTCAAATTCAAAGTTTTTGGTTTTTATGAAGATAATTAACAGGATACAGTTTAAGAGAGTCAATATTCTTTAAAATGTTTTCTCTTTCAATTGTATAAAATCATAAACTATTAGCCTTGGAAAAGAAATCTCTTTTTCAATTAAAACTGTATTTTTTGTGTCTCTGTGGTTGCACATACGAGGGGCTTCTTAAATAGTTATTAAGGTAAATAACTTATGTAATGCAAGAGGGATCACATCCATAGGCATCTTCATTTATATAATGAAGAAAATGAATTTTAGTATTTTTGATAGATTCACTTAAGTTTTCTCTGTTTTAATTTTATTTGATTGAAAAATGATTTATTTATATATGTATTTGTTTCCTTTTGACATGTGTGCATGAAGCTGCAGAGAGCCAAGATAAAGACACTATTTGCCACCCACCTTGTAGATGATGTAAGCATTTGTTAAGTAATGGTGACTCTTCTGTGGTTCCCTCCTGTACTCGAGGCAATCCATCCTGCTTCCTGTAGAGAAACCACTGTGTGAATAGCAAAAATGCTTTTTGATGGTGATGATGAAACCAAAGATGGACTGTTTCTTTAGAGGATAGATTCTCTAATGTTCTTTTATTGATGGAGTGTTGGAAGAACAGAAAATTATGATCTTCTGTCTCAGCTAGCCTGGAGTTCTTCCCCAAATCAATTTCTTATTCAAACACAAAATGTACTTCTTATGACCCCCTCCTCTCTCCTCAACTTCTTGCTCAGGGCAAGGCCAATAAGCTTTTGAAGTGTTTGAGTTTAGCTGGTGTTTAATCTTCCTTTAAAAAACATCAGTTGTATCTGGAAATCTGATTCAGTTTAAACTGCTGAGTTGTAGTATGCTGGAACCTAAGATTTATAAATGCGTAGTAAAGATGTAATGCAGTAATCAAAGTAATAAAATAGCATTATGAAGAGAGGTTGGTGTGCATACTTGGAACCTATTTTTCAAGTATTAAATACTGACTCTTAAGTTATTTCAAAATCAAACATGCTTTAAAATAGGAAAGAGTTAAAGGTCACACTATGAAATCTCTGTGTAGTCTTTTTATATGTCTCACTATTCAGAAGTTTATATAAAAACCCAAAAGTGGTTCCAAAAAATCAGTTAAAATTATGAATACAGAATGTTGTTTTTATATTATGTTACAATTCCCTTTACATTATTTTGCCCTTGAGCTAAAATTTATTTTGAATATTACCTATCTTAATTTTTGTAAGAATTTCTTAAAAGATATGTGAAGTGATTATTTTTCTGAAGATCTAGTTCCAGATGGTGTAGAAAGACCTTGAGATAAGTGAACTAGATGCTCTTGTTAACATATCTATAAAATACTCATTCTTTTATGCCACTTCGGAAAAGCAATATCTCAGATGATAAAAATAATAGCATCTAAAAAATTTCTTCCACTTCATGATACCTATTTTATTCAAAATTATCTTAATCATAGACATAGTCTGAAGCTATAAAAAACTATTAAAAGTTGTCACAAATTGATGTTTTGTGGTTGAAGATGGCCCATCTTGTGCTCCCAAAATATGGAGTTTTTAAACTATAGAAGGATACTCCACTTTCTGAGACCCATTCTTATTGTTTACAGTGAACACTGGGTCTACCCTTTGGGCTTGTCACCAGGCAGAGACTCAAGTAAAATAATGCTCCAAGACCATTTGTTCTTAATGAAAACAATTTGTTATGAGCTGAGGGGAAAGTGTCCTTTGTCCTTCTGCCAAAACAGCCTTGCTCTGCATTTGTTGAGTTTGTTCAGATTAATGGGGCTACTACAAGATGTTTTAAGACAAAAGGCATTAGTGGAAAGATACAAAGCATTTTTCTAAAACAATGCCAAATACCAATGAACATGTGTATCATGTTTTCAGACATCTATTATGAAAACTGCTTAAAACTAATTATTCTTAATTGTGTTTTCCTATATGATGTCCATATGGCCCCATTATTCATATGATAAAATGTTTCTTTAAGGAAGATTATTTTTTAGGATGATGGTAAGAATGGCGTGGATGTAAACAGCATTCATAAGATCACACAATTTATAATTTATGGTCAATCCATTTAATAAGATTATGACCAGAACCTATCATTACTTTTTATACTTAATAAGTACTTCATGTTAGGATCATTTAGGGAAAAAGAAACTAGTAAATGTCCTTGAGGAGTAGCAGGTCAAAATAATGAAGATTAAAATACAAAAAAAGGTAATGAACCATCATGGAGAGGAAAACCACTGCCAGGCCATAAGACATGGTATGGGGAAGACTTTCAAGTGATCCAATTACTACTTAGCCTGAGAAAAGTATGCATTTGAAAAGAATCATTACCTGGATGTCTTTTTCAGTTAAGATTCTGTATTTTTTAGTGACTTCAGCCAGACAGCTCAATCCAGAAGATTGAGTTTTGTCTTTCTCACACTTCCTTTTTAGGGACTGTGTCTGTTAGATGTTTCTTTCAAATACTCTGTCTTCATTTCCCATAAATTCTGTAACTTTGACCATACATCCCTTCCCAAGGATCCTATTATGAGGGATTTATCTGATTTGGAATTTGAGAAAAACAACAAGCAAACACTCTGTTGAATTTTTATCCAGCCTGGTTCTGGATGACAGTGACTCTATAAGAAATAATAAGTATTTCTCCATTGAGGAGGCTTGCTGCTCCACACATGCACCCTGAAGGGATCATGCTCAGCTGCAATTCCCTGCTCGCTGCCTTCACCATTCTATTCAGAAAATTTAAAATTTTTCTCCTTGAGGGTTTTTTAGGCATCAGTAGTTCAGTTATTTTGGGAAATTCTGACTAGTTCTCATTATGTTGATATAATATTATTCAGAGAATTTTACGTGTCCAGATTTTATTTTTATAGTCCTTTTTTTTACATGAGACTATAACCTTTTTATAGGGTTATTGCTGAGCTACATTGAGATATTAGAAAAGTCAACATATGATATTTAAATGGAATGTTTCATCCATACATTAACTACCTTCTGTGTTCTCTTTGCAGTTTAAAACATTTTCAGTAATTATTACTTTGTCATTCTAAGTGTGTGTAATACTGGCTCAAGGTCTTGGTTGGTTGGAACAGAGATAGATGGCTTCTGTGCTGCTGTCACAGGATTTTAGGCTTGCTGCCACAATCTGTATTTCAATCCTGCTCTAGGAGAAACAGCATGGAAGGGAAGGAGGGAATTCATCATTTTCAGTCATGTGGGTCTTTAATTATAGACCTCTTTGTTGAGGCTATTCACTTGGGTATCAATTAGAATCAGCTGTGATATTGCACTGACTGCTAAGTACATATCTGCTAAGAAAAGCATTGAGATGACCATCTCAAAATTGTAATAAACAGAAGTGACATGTGGTCACCCCCAAAGTGTTATCAATCAGAAATTGGCTGTTACTATAGTGGATGAGATTTGCTGTGATACAAATGATTAAATCATAGGAAAACAATTTGCTATCACTTTCTTTATCTACAATAGAGATGGCAAAATTGTGACACCAGAGTTTTGTTAGGCATAACTGAAAGCTGAATGTAATTTTATAGTGCTTGACAAAGTCTTCATGGTAACAACAATAATAAGAACATATGCCAGCTAACAAGATAATTGTACAGATAATTGAAAGATGTACTTCCTTGGCTGCAATGTTTACTCTGAGAGGTACAATAATGTTGTTAAGATTCCAGCAACATCCATAAAATGCAAATTAATTAATGAATTCAAGCTGCATCTAAGTATTAGTACACATCTGTATTAGAATTAAATTATAAGGTAGGTTTATACAAATAAGATAACAAGCTAGTATTTTTTGTTTAAATTTGAGATGATAGATTATTTGTGTTACTATAAAGTCTTAAATAGAGGAAATAATTTAAAAGTCTAACTAAGAATGTACAACTAAGGGATCTTGAGAGACATATAGCCAAAGACATTTTGATCCTATATACCTCATACTGATAGATACAGAAAAATATAATATTCCAATATCCTATTACTTGGTATAGGTAGAAAGAGTCTCTGAATTCCACATATTGATTAGCTGAATTAATTCAATCCCTTGCTGTCATTTAGGTGTATTTTTAAAGGTAAAACAAAACATAGAGGAACCTCTGTACTGTTTTCCAGAGTGGCTGTATCAGTTTGCATTCCCACCATCAGTGCAAGAGGGTTCCCCTTTCTCTGCATCCTCACAAACATCCTTTGCTTCTGTGTTGTTAACCTAATGTTTATAGCATCATTATAAACAATAGCCAAACTATGGAGAGAGAACCCAGATGTCCACTGAATGATGAATAGATAAAGAAGATGTGGCATATATATGTGTATATATATGTATATACACATATATATGCCACACACACACACTATGGAATACTACTTTGCCATCAAAAAGATGGAATATTGCCGTTTGCAATGATGTGGATGGGGCTAGACCATATTACGCTAAGTGACATAAGTCAGTCAAAGAGAGACAAATACTATATGACCTCACTCATATGTAGGATTTAAGAAAGAAAATGGATGAACATATGGAAAGGGGGAAAAGAAAAAGAAGAGAGAAGGAAATAAACCAGGTGTAAGAGACTCTTAAAGAACAAACTGAGGGTTAATGGAGGGAAGTGGATGGTGATGGGCTAGATGGGTCATGGGTATTAAGGAGGGCCCTTGTTATGATGAGCAGTGGGTATTGTATGTAAGTGATGAATCACAGAATTTTCTACTCCAGAAACGAATATTACAGTGTATGCTAACTAACTAGAATTTATTTATTTATTTATTTATTTATTTATTTATTTATTTAGTTATTTATTTGAAACAGATTGAGAGAGCATGAGCAAGGGAAGCACAGAGGGAGAAGCAGACTCTGGGACTCCGGGATCATGACCTGACCCGGAGGCACATGCTCAACTGACTGAGCCACTCAGGCAATCAACTAACTAGAATTTAAATTAAAAAGAGAGAGAGAGAGAAAAGCAAAAACAAAAACATGGAGAAGTAAAGTTTAATTTACAATTTCTTTTATCTTCCCTCTTTCTTTCCCTCCTCCACCTTCTGTTTTACTTTCATTCTTTTCCCCCCTCACTTCATTATACAAATAATTTGAACTGATTTTAATGTTATTTTACTATAGCTAAAAAAAATCAGAATTAAACTTGACACTTTGAGAATATGAATATGGTTTTACTTATACAGATTGTTTTTACATCACTGTGAAAAAATGCTGATCATATTTCATGTGTATCTGCGTGTAATCTGAGGTACTGAATTTGGGATGGGGGTGAGCAGAAAGCGGGATAGGGAAAAATTCTGGAAACTCAGTTTACAAAATTCTGTAAAATCCAAACTCAGCAGTTTGGAGAATCATTGGTTTGCTTGGTTTCTTGTGACTTTGTAGATCCTAAAGTGGTGGGACATGGGTGGCTGGCCACGGGTACTGGGCCACGTGGCTCCACTTTATAATAAATCATTTTGCATTGGTGGTTCCAACTGGATCCCATTTACCTGATTCTATTCATTCTGCTTCCCTTGTATTCCTCTGTGCATGGGAGAGGCTTCCCTTAGTGCATGGCCTGGTGCAGCATAACAGAGACCAGATTTTCAGAAAAATGTATATCTTATTTGCTCTCTATTCTTTTGGAAAATCAGGAAATGGGAAAACACCAGTATTAGATCTTTACAAATCTGGAGGTGGATTGGAACTTTTTGTCTCTCAAAGGCTGATGCAGAAAGATGGTTTATCCAACACCTGAAAGAAAAAAAAATCAAACTATAGGAATATGGTTATTTCTAGATCTTAAAATATGTATATACCTTTTGGGTTTGATTCAAATTTGATTTTGTTCATCATGAATTTCTGCTGTGTGAATGTACCTGAAGCACATTTATACTTTATGCTTTTATATTTACTGGATTTCTAACTGACTAATAGCTCATACATTTATAGTAAAATTTTACTATATACTTGGAAAAGGACATGAGAACATATTATTCAAATTCTATTTGAGTCTCTTTTTTTAATAACCAGGTTTATTCCCTTCTTTTAAGTCATCCTTATTCCCAAATGGAATTTTGCTAGAAATAGAGTCTAATCATTTTTAATTCCCACAGGAGTTGAAAAGCTGAAGCAATATAGGAAGGTTTTAGATACAACTCTATTATTTCTATAATAAGCATAATTTCACCAGCTTGTTATACAGGACTGTTATTGAAGAGCTATCGAGCATTGGATTTTGAATTGCAGAAAATTTCCTAGCAGTTGGCATATTAACAGATAAATGAAATCCTGAATTTGTAATTTGTAAGGGCACTTTCCATTAAAAAAATTAAATTAAAAATAACATTGTTAATTATAAAACAACTTGTAACTTGTATGCTATTATATAATTATTAGTAATAGTTTGTTTTAATAATTTTTGTACAGATTATTTATTCTAGTATAGGATTATTTTATTTTTTGTTTTATTGATTGAGTGACTTTTTTTAGAATAGGCTTCTTTTATTAGAAACAGTTATCCTGGCCATTTGAAGAAAATGACCTATTGTGAACAAAGAGTAGTATAGAATAAGTTAAAACTTAATTTTTCTAAATATATACTGTATATTGTCCTTTAATTGTGCTTTATATATGCAAATAATATTTTTATGAAATATTTGGTAAATATTTGAATAAAAATAAATAATTAATTTTCCTTTATAAAAGTTTAGACATATTTTGTTTGGCTTTATTGAAGTGTAATTGACAAAATTATAATATGTTTTAAGGTGTGCAATGTGATGTTCTGATATATGTAAAGGGATTCCCACAAACAAGTTAATTGCACATGAACATATTAACTAAAAAGTAAAAAATATAAGAGATTTTGAGGTAAATTTTTGATTCCACCATTAAGATCTTTTGATCAAGTTTACCAAATTATAAATCTATCTGAATTATGTTAATAAACAATGTTTTAAAAAATTAAAATTTGGAAAACTAAAATATGAGCATTTTCTGGCATGAAAATAAAAAATATTATGACTAATCAAAAGAAGATTCTAAAATCTTTCATATATGGGAAATATTAAGTCTAATTTCCAAATTTTGTAACTTTCTATTTTTTTGTGATTTGCTAATCTGAAAGACACTGCCTATAAATTTCCTCCCTAATTTTCAAATATTCACTCTAAAACTTTCTGCAAATTACTGTTTATTTCTTTAATTTTTTTAAGATTTATTTATTTATTTGAGAGGGAAGGGCAGAGGGAAAGAAAATCTCCTGCAGACTCCCAACTGAACGTGGAGCCTGATGCGAGGCTTGATCCCACAACCCTGAGATCATGTCTTAAGCTGAAATCAAGAGTCAGCTGCTGGCTGCTTAGCTAACTGAGCCAATCAGGTTACTGCAAGTTACTGTTTTAAGTTATCAAAATTAAGTGTCATGGATGTGAGAGAATAACTGTTAACATTTTTTATTATATTATTTATTTATTCATGAGCAACAGAGAGAGAGAGAGAGAGAGAGAGAGAGAGGCAGAGGGAGAAGCAGGTTTCATATAGGGAGCCCGATGTGGGACTTGATCCTGGGACTTGATCCTGGGACTCCAGGACCAGACCCTGGGCTGAAGGCGGCGCTAAACTGCTGAGCAATCCAAACTCTGCAACCAACGACTCTGCAAAGTCATTGTTCAGATAAAGAGTTTGCCACTGAACTATCCTTGCAAGAGATGTTAAAGGGACGTGGTTAAGTGGAAAAGAAATGGCTGCAATTGGATGTAAGAAAATTCTGAATAAAAGGATGTAAAATATGACAGCATATACATGAAATGGGAAGGAAGGAGTAAAAAAAAATGTTTTTCAAAATGATTTTATTTATTTATTCACAAGAGACACACAGAGAGAGGCAGAGACATAGGCAGAGGGAGAAGCAAGGCTCCCTGCAAGGAGCCTGATGTTGGGCTTGATCTCAGGACCCCGGGGTCACATCCTGAGCCCAAGGCAGACACTCAACCACTGAGCCACCCAGGTGCCCCTGCTTTTTTTTTTTTTTTTTAATGTGTTTGAGCTTAATGATTATCAACTTAATATAGACTGCTATATGCTGAAGGTATTATGCATGAGCATCATCGTAACTACAAACCCACAACCTATAATAGATAAACAAAATATAAAGAGAAAGAAATCCAAATAGGATACAATAGACACTCATCCATCCCAAAGAAATAGAGCAGTAGAAAAAAGGAACAGAGGAGAGGTACAAAACATCCATCAGAAAACAAATAGCAAAACGACAATAAGTACATACCCATCAATAATTACTTTAAATGTAAATGGTCTAAACACTCCAACCAAAGGTAGGGTGATGGAATGGATCCAGAAAACAGGACTCATCTACGAGCTGCCTAAAAGAGACTCAGCCAGACCTAAGAATGCATTCAGACTAAAGTGAAGGGATGGAAAAACCTTTGCCATATGCCAGTGGAAGTGAGAGTGGCTCTGGGGTAGTAACGCTTATTATTAGACAAAACAGATGTTAAAACAAAACCTGTGTTCAACCAAATTGGGAGACCAACTGGATAAAAGGGTTGAAGAATAAATGAACTGGGTGATAGTTTCTCAGCTCCTTCACACATAAAGGCCTGAATAATTATAATGGCAAATATACAGGACTTACTATGGGCTATGCACAAATTAATTTAATCCTCAAAACAAATCCCAGGAGGTGGATTTTATTACTGCTCCATTTTATAAATACAGAAAGAAAGGCAATACAGATATTCACTTATTTGCCCCAAACCACCAAGTGAGTAACGGGCAGGGCTGAGCTTTAAACCTAGAATGTATAGCTCCAGGGTTTATGGTCTTTACCATTATTGACTTTCTATATAATTTTTGTCACCAATAATATATGCCCGTGAACCTGGGCAACTGGAGAAGTCTGCTTCAACTATTTAATTTTCGTCTTACTTTGTTTCTAAGCAGGAGGACTAGGACGGTAATAGGGTGACTCTGGGGGGTGCCTATGTATTCACAGTGAGGAAAATCTTGCACGTGCTGGACTGGGAGTCCTAACTCATCCCAAAGTGTCAGGTTGCTTCAGAAAGCTCACGGGGCCCCAGAGATATATAAACACCTGTTGCTTCACTAGAAGTTTCCCTCACAATGAACAGTACTGTTAAGAACTTGCTGAAGGATCTTGGACTGACTAGCCCTTCTGATCTCGGCTTCCTATTTTATACAATAAAAGGGATCTGTTTGGAACCCATGAAGGTATTAGGGTTAATGACTAATGGTTAGTGACTCTTTGACAAACAATATGATTGTAGGATTAAGAACTTGGACTTGGAAATCCAGTTCTTTGTTACAATAAAATGATTAAGAATATGCAGTCTGGAGCCAGATTGCCTGGGTTCCAACTCCAGCCTTACCTCTAGTTAGTGAAGACCTAGTCAATGTACTTTGTAGAATCCCTTTTCCTTATCTGTGGAGGTAAAATACTAGCACTACTTCATAGACTTGCTATGAGGATTAAAGGACAGTATATGCATGAAATTTCAAATAGTATCTGGTTTTTGTTAAGCTCTCAATAAATATCTTCCTTAGTCCTACGGGAACTTGAGCAAGGAACTGACCTTTTTAAAACCTCAGCTTCCTCACTTATGATATGACCACAAAATAACCCCTGCCTCATAAAGTTATTGTAAGGTTTATAAGAGATAATAAAGGGAAAGTGCTTTGTATAGTGCCCGGCATGGAGCTAGTGCCTAGTGACTGTGTTTCATTATCAGCAGTCATTCTCCTGGCTTTCTACTTTGTCCTCCTGTCTACATGATTGCCCTGGTGTCTATGCACACTTACGAGGGTGGCTGTTGCTATGGAACTGTGCTACTTTGATAAGGACTGCACATTAGGTGGGATATGGAAGGATCAGGAGGGCTAGGTTGGGCCACCCGGATGAAGGAAAGGCTGGAACCATAATGAAAAGCCCCCCGTTCTGGAGCAGGTGTGAGAATGGGACATGCACGCTGAGCAGAATGAACGGTTGTGTTTGGAAGCCTGGAGCCTGGTGCAAGCAATATTAGAGTGGGGTGCAAGTGACCAGCCCGGCTGACACTGGTGGTCTCTCTGCCTTTTGTTTCCCTAAGAATGTTTAGAAATCAGCTCCAGTAGGGCCGTGGCCGCTGGCTGTTTTGCATATACCAAAAACTGAACACTGGTCCCAGTGTGAGAGAGGGGATTGTTAGCTGGAAGGGAGCGAAGAAACGTGTTCTTTGATACTTTGCATTCATGAAGAACCAACATGATCAAGTGGACAGACCTGAGTAAACTCTTGATATTACAAGCACGTGCAGATACGTATAAATTTCAGTCAAGATTCAGATTTTCGGGTGAACGTATTAAAGATGTTAATTCGTTTAAGTCTTTTAATAACTATAAATTCAAGAGTTGTGATCCTCATTGTGCACCTGAGGATGGGACACTCAGGTTCGGGGAGGTTGAAAAACAAATCCAAATACTACTAAATAAAAGAACTTAGATTTGAGGTCTGATATGTCGTATGTTGAAAATGTGCGTACGTGCGTGCGTGTGTGGGATGTATGGGTACCATCTTACTACAATTCAGGTATGTGAAACAGGACTTTTTTTCTATAATTAAATTCAATTTCTCTTTTGAGCCTACTTTCCACTCAGTGGCAGAAATATAATCCTAGTCAGTGTTGTGCATTTTTTTTTTTTTTTGCATTTTTTTTGAGGTTGAAGCTAAGTTTTAGACTGCTTGCCTTGGAATATAGCCAGAGAGGGGGCACTTTTCATCCTTAATATTAAATATCCATGAGCATATCTTTGTAGATATCCCTTATTCCTAAAGAGATCGTATTATTTATTACCCAAACCAGGCATTTTCCAGAATAAAAGGGCGGGCTGGAAATAACTATGCCAAGATAATAAACACAAGGCATGACTTCCTAAGGCAAACCAGATGTATGGTCACTATGCACATTTCTTTCTGCTGGGCCTCTCCTGGTCTGGCAACTCTAATACTTTGGCACCAGGCCTGGGCCACAAGGAAGGATATATAGAGGGAGCAGATGTCAGTGTGTGGAGCACTGCAAAGGAGAACACACCTGCGGCAGCAAGGGTGGAAACAGTGTGTTGACCTCGTGTGCCATTTGCCCTTGCTCTGCCCCTGTGCCCTGCACCGGCTGCCTCAGGGCTACATCATGCTCTGGTCTGCTTAGCCCCCCATTAATCCCTTCCTTCCAATAATTATGTTTAAATTAGGTCACAGGAGTGGGACCCTTGTGATGGAACCAGCAGCCCTTATAAAAAGAGGAACATGGAAGGAAAGCAGTAAGAGAACATAGGGAGAAATAGATGTCGACGAGCCAGGTAGAGAGCTTTCATTAGGTACTGAATTGGCTGGCAACTGGACCTTGGACTTCCCAGTCTCCAGAATTGTGAAAAATAAATCTGTTGTTTAAATCACTCATTATGACAGCTTGAGCTAAGATAATCATCCTTTTTTATTATGATAAGTAATAGTGAAGCAATTTAAAGAATCAGTTGCTTGTAACAATATAAGTTCATTTCTCACTCAAGTTGTGTGTTAGCTGAGGCAGCTCTGAGTCCTCTATGCCATGTCTTTTTCATGCCAAGACACAGACTGTATTAGCAGTCATTGTTCAAGACATGATCTCAAAGCAGAAGGAGAAGTAGAAGCATTGAACTATGCGATGGCTCTTAAGTTTCTGCTGGAACATAAGATGCTCCATATGGTCAAGCCCAAAGTCAGTTGTATGGGAAAGTTTACTGATATAAGAAGTCCGCAAGTCAAGACAGTAAATAATTGGGAACCACAATACAGTGTACAATAGATGGAATCATTCATTGGGGTTATGGAATGATACTTCATCTCTTTCAGCAGGAGATAGCAGGAGATTTCCTTGTAGGATATGGATATTCTCATTTACAATTTATCATTGTGTAAAGGGGTAGTTCTTGAGCAGAAATGAGAGACTGGGGACACAGGACTCCCACTAGAGGGAGGGAGAAAACTTTATCCACATGGGCAGCATAGCAGTGGAGTCTGGACTCCAAGGCGTACTACTTTAATGTTCATAAGCCGCTCTAAAAGGATTAATCAAGAACTCAGCAGATCCTCTTGGAAGGGGAAACTAAGCAAATCTGACCCGGGCACCCTGTGAGTGGTCTCATCACATATCTTTCTACCTCATGTTGTATTCCCTATGCCTCCAGGTAGTACTCTAAAATGTCGTAAGGTATGCTGTGGCTGTGCCAATTTAGAGCAGAAGCTGACAAACTCTTCTTAGGAAAGGCAAGATAATAAATATTTTAGCCTTTGTGGGCCATAATGTCTCTGGCTCAACTATTTAACCCTGGCATTGTAGCACGAATGTAATAACCATAGATGATAAAGAAATAAATGTGTATCTGTGTTCCAATAAAACTTTATTTATAAAAAAATAAATATTTTTTTATTTAAAAAAAATAAGGGCTGAAAGGCTATAGTTTGCTATCCCTTGATTTAGAGTAAAAGCTTATTGTGTGCTTACGATAGAGTGATCAAGGCACACTGAGCCCCACGCCAAGGTAGCATCTCCTCTCCGAGACAAGAAGAACTGCAGGAGGTGGTCGTTGGAGAGGCAATGCAGGGGTCACTATAGGGAGGCCACAGCAAAGTAAACGAGGCACCTAACCTCCTGAGAACTGCCTGAGAGACACCAGCAGGGGTGGAAGCCAGACCTTGACACAGTGACGTCATTTTGAATTTAGGAGACATAATTCTTTCTCTATGTAGTTCCACCAAAAGGAAATTTTCTGAGATGTTTGAATATCTTTCCAAAGTCTTTACATGATGCATGTATGATCATCGAATTGGTGTATTTAATCTAGAATTATTAATAATCATCACCATTGATCTGCATAATTAGCTAGACAATTTAGTTAATAAAAAGATCCACAGGTATTTACATTGTTGCTCCCATATGCTTAGCATAATACAAAATCTGATAGGGCGTTTAGAAGGGGAAAGCATAGTCCGGGCTGAGAAATAAGGTCCTGAAGACAATCTAAGACAGAAGTCCCCAATTTTAACTGAGACAGTTGGGGGTGAGTGAAAAGAGATACCTTATTGGCAGATGTTTTATTTCAGAATATTTATATTCCCATGGATTGGCTAGGTCCCAGCTTTACTAAAAACGGTTTCCCATGCATTCATGTCATGCTGCTGGTGGTCACATGGGTGGAACGGACTGAGCTGAGAAGGGCCAGACCTTGGTGATTCCTACAGAAACATGGCAGGGGTGGGGGGCAGCGGTGGTTAATATTGGCCTTATGCTTTCTTCACACTGTGCTGAGGTCTTGCCTGTTGATATTCAAATTTCTCTGGACCTAAACACTTCACTTTTTCCTCTGGAAGACTAAAATTCTCCTCCTTTTAACTGGGTCATTGGCTAGATCCCGATATTTTACTGCTGGACTTCTCTGGGTCCAATGCATTTGAGTGACCATTGAATGACCTTTTGGAACACAACCAATTCCTAAGTTGGGGACTACTTGTTTTTAGATAATTGCCTCTTTTTCTTATTTTGCTGTGTAGAAAAAGGATCAGTGTGATGGGCTGAATTATGAGATTTCATTCCTACTTTTCTATAAAATAATTGAACAGTTGAACTACATTTTTGATATAGAAAGCCTCTTAAAAGACTTTCTAGTCCATCTTGTATATTTGAACTAATAACAATAATAATTGAAAATTTCAAATAATCAAACCAAAAGGATATTGTAATTTTATTGTTCTGTGCCCTCTCATAGCCCTTGAAATTTTTTGTTGCAGGACCAAAAAGTCCATTAAAATGTTGTCAGAATTATAAAAGTCATAAAGCACGCTAAGAAAATTCAATATGTGTTCAATGAAGAGTTTATAATTGGTAGTGGTAGAGATTACGATTTTAGACTTTTAATATTATTTCATAAACCATGAAGCTAAAAACAGGCCAAGATCATGCAACTTGAATTTTAGCACACATTACTATAATGACAGTAGGCTCCAACATTTTATGTATGCTGATAACAGGAAATAAAATTTCCAAGTGTTGCAAATTTAGAATATTGTTATTGAGTACATCTGTACATCTTAAATCATAGTTTGTGAAATTGGAATATGTATTGGCTATTTATTTTTTACAAACTACATGTTGCAATCTTTAACAAAACAAGCCTAGGTGACTCAGTTGGTTGAGTGTCTGCCTTCGGCTGGGGTTGTGGTCCCCGGGTCCTGGGATCAAGCCCCTCCTCGGGCTCCCTGCTCAGCAGGGCATCTGCTTCTCTCTCTGCCTCTGTCCTGCCCCCTGTGCTCTCTCTCTCTCTTTCAAATGAATAAATAAAATTTTAAAATAAATTTTAAAAAATAAACAAACTTACAAATTCTTAAGGATTTCCATGTAAAGATAGGGTGTTTAAAAAAATCCTCATAATCAAAATTCTTTTAGGATTTTTTTTCCTCTAAGATGAAAACTATGTTACTGTCTATTACATTAAAAGTTGATAAACTCTCACAGAACTGGAACAGATCATGATACAATAGACCATTATAGCATCTTCAGTTTAAGGGCAATGTCGCCTCCTATAGCCTCATCTTGACCTAAACTACACCATATCTGCCCCAATGGGCACTAAGCCACGTATTACTAGAATTTCAGTTAAAAATTTCTCCCTTCTCCTTCTCCTTTTGGCTCATAATAACCCCAAACTACAGAAAAATCAAATGGATGACTAAAAATAACTATCTCACTCTGACACTCCTTATTTTAAGCACACCCTTTAATTCTGCTCAAAGAGAAGGAATTTATCTGCTGATCTTTGGGAGATCTTTGTTTATTGTCAATGATTGTGCTCACTAACAGACACTAAAAGTATAATGTGATGCTTTTGAGGGCCTCTATAGAATATTTAGTGAGAGTAAGATGTTTTTTCGTAGATTTATGAAAGTAATTTAGAGGTTATAAGACATAATCTTTATTTATAGCACTGTATAAAAGAGGGAAAGCAATAGAATTTTTGTAAAATGTACATATATTAAAAGATAATATTGTAACAGAATGATAAGTTTGTCTTCTAGTTTGTTGTTTTATTTAGTATTTTCTCCACTGCTGTGATAATACAGAATATTGGCTTCCCAAAGATGTCCACCTCCTAATCTTGGGAGCCTGTGAGTACATTACCTTACTGACAAAATGAACTTTGCAGATATGATTAAGACCTTAATCATAGGGTAGGACCATTAGGTAGGACTAATCTAAACACATGGGTCCTTAAAAACCTTAGAACTCTTAAATGCCCCTCTGGGATATGGTCAGAGAGAGACTTAACTATGGGAAAATTGTTGGAGAAATGCAAAGTAGTTGGCTTTAAAGATAGAGGAAGTAGGTGACAAGCCAATGAATATGGGCAGCCCTTACAAGCTAGAGAAGGCAAGGGAGCAGATTACCCCTAGAGCCCCCAGAAAAGAATGCAGTCTACTGATGCCTTGATTTTAGTCCAAAGAGAATTTCTGACCTACCCAAGTGTAAGATAGATACAATTGTGATGTTTTAAGTCACCAAATTTTTGGTAATTTGTTACAGAAGTAAAACATAACTGATACAATTGACCATATGATATTCTGAATTATCCACTTAACCTCAGGATATATTTAGTCTAACACCTTATTGTACTGTACTTTTTATTATGTCTTCTGATTTCATATATGGTATTTCTTAGTAGTTCTCAATTTATAGATTTCAACAGGAATATAGCTTGTGCCAAATAGATGTAACCATATCATATGGCCTCTATATTTCTAAAATTAAAAAAGCTCCATTATATGTATGCTTTTGATTTTAAAAGCATTTAACTAGTTTTGACACATCAAAAAATGCATATAAGTGTTCTAATCCAAGATGGCAATGTAGGAGGATCTTGAATTCACCTTTTCCCAAGGACATACTGGAGCAATTCTCACTGAGGGAAATCTACAGCCTAGCTGAGTCACTTCAAAACATTGGGCAAATGAGGAAATATGCACATAAAATGAGTTTTGACATACTCTAAACTACTGGGAACCACTAAGAACAAAGAAGGTAGTTTGGACAATCACAAAAGTTTGAGAGACAACTTAATGCTAGAAAGAGATTAAACAATAAGATCCACTTCCTACACTAGAACACTTCATCAAGACTTGGAGAAGTTGCTGTTTTATCTAATGGACAGAAATCATCAGAGTCAGGATAATGAAAAAAACAAACAAACAAACAAAAAAACCAGAAGAATGTGTTCCAAATAAAACAATAAGATAAAACTCCAGGAACAGACCTTAATGAAAACAAAGGTAAGTGATTTGCCTGATAAAGATGTTTTCCTAGGTTGGATGAACAAAAAATGAACAAAGTGAGAATTTAACAAAGAGAGTATATAGGAAAGGTAGAGCTGAAGGGTACAACAATTGGACTGAAAAATTCGATAGAAGGTTTCAATGTTAGATTAGCAAAAGAAAGTCTAAACAAACTCAAAGTCAGGGCAATGGGATCCATCTGATCATGGGAGCAAAAATAATAATAATAATGAAAAAGAGTGAAGATAACTAACTTAAGGTACTTATAGGACATCATCAAGTGCATTAATATTCACATTATAAGGGTACCAGAATGTTGTAATGGCAGTAAGCCAATTGCTTATACATCTAATATAAGGAAGAGGAAAAAAGTATGAAAAATAGCTGTAACCACAATAATTTGTTGATGCATAGATAAGTTTAAAAGATGTAAATTGTGACACCATTACATTGGGGAGATATTAAAAATAGAGTTTTAGCATGCATTAAAAGTTAAATTGTTATTGGCTTAGAATACACTGCTGAAACCCTAAATTGTTTTAAAACCTATAGTAGATACACAAAAGAGAAAGAGAAAGGCATCTCACATACACCTCCAGAGATACCAAATCACAAAAGAGTAAGAGAAGAAAGGAAAAATAAATGACAAAACAACCAGAAAGCAGTTAACAAAATCGCAATAGTAAGTCCATACTTAATAATAATTACTTTAAATGAATGTAATATACAATCAAAATGTAGAGTGGTTGAATGGATTAAAAAGCAAAAACAAAAAACAAGACCCTACTTTATGCTGCCTACGAGAGACTAACTTCGCCCTTCAGAGCACACAGACTAAAAGTGAAAAGATGGAAAAAGATATTCCATGCAAATGGAAACCAAAAGAAAGCAGGATTAGCTATACTTATATCAGAAAAGCTAGACTTTAAGCCAAAGACTTTAATGAGGGACAAAGAAGACTATTATATAATTATAAATGGGTCAATCCAAGGGTAGGATATGACTTTTATAAACATTTATGCATTGAGCATAGGAGCACCTAAATACATAAAACATATATTAACGGAACTAAAGGGGAAAATGGACAGCAATACAATAATAGCAGGGGACTTTAATACCTCTCTTTCAACAATGGATATATCATCCAGAAAGAAAATCAATAGGAGAAACTTTGGAATTAAACTACACATTAGACCTGATGGACTTCACGGAACATTCTATCCAACATCAGTAGGATACACATTCTTCTCAAGTACTCATGGGGCATTATCCAGGACAGATCATATGTTAGGCCACAAAACGAATTAAATTTAGGAAGGTTAAAATCTTATCAGGCATCTTTTTTGAAGACTGGTACGAAACTAGAAATCATTTGCGAAAAGAAAACTAGAAAATTTACAAAAATGTGAAGATCAAACAACCAACGGATCAAAGAAAAGAAATACGCTGAGACAAATGAAAGTGGAAATACAAAACATCGAAACTTAAGGGACACAACAAAAGCAGTTGTAAGAGGGAAGCTCATAGGAATAAATGCTCATATTAAGAAACCAGAAAATTCTCAAATAAACAACTTAACTTTATACCTCAAGGAACTAGTAAATAAATAAACAAATAAAGCCCAAAGTTAGTAGAAGGAAGACGATAGTAAAAATTAGAAAATAGGTAAAACAGAGACCTAAGAGAGAAAAGACCAATGATGAAACTAAGAGCTAGTTTTTTTAAAAGATAAAGAAAATAGACAAAACTTTACCTATTCTAACCGATTTTGAAGAAGTACAAAGAGGTATCAGACTTCCTTATTTCAAACTGTATTATAAAACTATAGTAATCAAAACAATATATTAGCAGAAAGACAGACAAACAAATCAATAGAAGAAAATGGAGAGCCCAGAAAGAAATACATGTGCATATGGTCAGTTAATTTACAACAAAGGAGGCAAGAATATGCAAGAGGTAAAGACAGACTCTTCAACAGTGGTGTTGGGGAAACTGGCCAGCTGCGGGGCACAAAAATTAACTCAAAAAGAATTAAAAATTTGAATGTAAGACTTGAAAGTAAAAAAACTCCTAGTAGGAAACAGGACATAAGCTCCTTGACATTGGTCATGGCATTGATTTTTTTTTTTTTTTTTTGGGATTTGACACCAAATGCAAAGACAACAAAAGTGAAAAAAATCAACAAGCATCAAAAAGCAACAAATACATCAAACTAAAAAGCTTCTGCACAGTAAAGGAAAGCATCAGTAAAATGAAAAGGCAACTTACCAAATGGGAGAAAATATTTGTAAATCATATATCTGCTGAAAAGCTAATATCTAAAATGTGTAAAGAACTCCTACAACTCATAGCAAAGAATCCCGCAATATTTTGAAACATGAATAGGGAAACCGAATAGGCATTTTTCCAAAGAATATGAATAGATGGGCAACAGGTATATAAAGAGGCACTCATCAAAATTAATCACCTGAGAAATTCAAATCAAAACAATAAAGATACCTCGCACCTGTTAGAATGGCTATCACCAGAAAGAGAAGAGGTAGTAAGTGCTGGCAAGAATTTGGGGAAAAGGCAACCCCTGCACACTGTTGCTGGAAATGTAAATTATGTGGCCATGGGAACACGGTATGGAGGTTTCCCCCAAAATTAATAAATAGAACTACCA
This sequence comes from Canis lupus dingo, assembly GCF_003254725.2. Classification (NCBI taxonomy): domain Eukaryota; kingdom Metazoa; phylum Chordata; class Mammalia; order Carnivora; family Canidae; genus Canis; species Canis lupus. The sequence continues at coordinate 70,920,566 of NC_064254.1, forward strand.
CTTAATTCAGTAATCCCGCTACAGGGTATGTATCCAAAGGAAATGAAAACAGGATCTCAAAGAGATAATTGGTGTCTCGCATTCGCTGCAGCATTCTTCTCACAGCCAAGATGTGGAAATAACCTAACTGTCCATGAATGAGTGACTGAATAAAGAAGATGTATATACATCCAATAGGATATTATTTAGCCAGGAGAAAGAAGGAAATTCTGTCGTTTGTGACGACATGGGTGGGTCTTGAAGACACGCTAAATGAGGTAAGCCAGGCAAAGAAAGACATGCTGTATGGTATCACTTATGTGTGATGTCTAAAAAAAAAAAAAAAACATAAAAAAAAAAACAATCAACTTCCTAGAAACAGAGTAGAAGAGTGATTGTTAGGGGCTAAGGAGGGGGTCAAATAGAATTTGGTAGATGAGTACGTACTCTCAGCTATAAAACGAGTAAGTTCTGAGAACCTGCAATAAAACATGGTGACTATCGTTGGTAATACTGTATTATAGAATTGAAATTTAAGAGAATTATATTTTTTTAAAACATTTTTAGACATTTCAAAGCTAAACATCTTCACAAAAAATATGTGAGGTGACATATGTGCTAATATTCATGAACTAGATGGGTGAGATCCTTTCATAATGCATATGGATATCAAATTACCTTGATCTACACTTTAAATATCTTATAAGGTCATTTGTGAATTATACCCCCAGGAAGCTGAAGTTGAAAAACAGATAAAAAAAAGAAGGTATGTTTTTCATTTGAGACTCAGTAACCTCTGTCCACTTTCATTTATAGCCACCTCTCCTTGTTTAGCTTGTCCCATATTAGCAATCAGGAGAACAAATAATGGGGGAAATTCCATCATTAGTGGATATTATGTAATTATCCCTCCTTCCGCTTTCATTTATGTAAATATGCACTTTTTGGTGATAATCCTAATGGTGAAATGAAAACTAGCAACTTTCAAAAGGACAATTGTGGTCCCATATAGAAAACTTCCTAAAATTGTCCTAGTCTTGACCACTGAAACAGCATTAGGCCAAATCAAAATCATTGGTAAGATAGACTGTGTGAGTATTTAGAGGTTGAGTTCAACTCTAAGTAATTCGCCTAAGAAAAATATCTTTATTTTTGTTTTTAAAGAGAGTTTTTTTTTCCTTTAAGTAATGTGTCACAAATATCCCTATATGCCTTTAAAGGTAATCTACTATATACCTAATTGGCTTCCTGATTCAACGTTATTATCTCTAGATTCAGACAAGGGCTATATTTTTTCTTCTTTTTATGCAAATGAAGTATATTTCTCACATAGATGCATATATTTTAAGAGTTTATTCACATATGGCAAATGCACATGTTTTCTGAATTTTGAAAACCATATCCCCCCCATATGTCTACCAACCAAAACACGGCCTCAAACCTTCCCATTGCCCTGGAAAGTTTCCTTGTCTCTTTTTTCCACCAATCCCCATTTCTCAGAGGCAAGGGCTTTCTGATTTCTATCACCATGGATTTCTTCTGTCTGTGTTTGGATCTCATGCAAAGAAAATCCTACAACATTCTGTCATTTGTGTCTCTTTCACTTAATATGATGTTTTAAGGCTTGGACATGTTGATGCACTTATTCACTTAATCGCTGAGGCGTACTACTTATGTGACTATACCACACTTCAATTGCCTATTCTCCGATTGGTGAAGATTTTGTTGTTTTTAGTTTTTGGCCACCATGAATAAGGCTACTATGAACCGTCCTGTAAGAATTTGTGGTTAACATACGCCCTCATACCTAGAGTGGAATAACTGGGCCATCTGGTGAAAGTGTGTTTATCTTCATCAGAAACTGGCAGGCCCTTCTTCAAAGTGGTCACACGTTGCTGATCCAAGGGGAGGATAATACGAGATTCCAGTCGTTGCCTCCAACACCATTGGTCTCGAACACCATTTCCATTGTCAGTCTTTTTTTAATTCAATTATTTTACTACTATTAAATAGCATATTAGTGTAGATTTAATTTGCACTTGTTATTGTCAAATGTCGTTAACCGTGTACTTATTGAACATTTGTGAGTCCTCTTTTGTGAAGTAACCTTTTGCAAGTATTTTGACTAGCTTCTATATGGATTTTCTTTTTGTTGTGATTTGTAGGAGATTTTTGTATATATATATATGTACATGTATATGTATGTATATGTATATATATACATATATATATAGGATATGGTTTTTTTTGTTAGATATATGTGTTTTGCATATGTTTTTTCTCCATTTTGTGGCTTGTTTACCTCATTAAGGACAGTTCTTGATGAGTGGAGATATCTTTTTTTTGACAAAGTTTAATTTATAATTTTGTTTCTTTTGTAGCTAGGGCTTTTTAGTTCATGTCTAAGAAAATATTGCCTACATAACAGTAGGTTAGTTTTTTTTGGGTCAACTTTATAGGTTCACAAGTTGCCCAGATATTTGGTAAAATATTATTCTGTATATTTCTGGGAGGGTGTTTCTGGATGAGATTAACACTTAAATTGGTAGACCAAATAAAGAAAATTGCCCTCCTTAATGTGGGTAGGGTTTACCCAGTCACTTGAAGATCTGAATAGAACCTAAAGGCAGACCTTCCTCTCTGTAAGAGAGTTCTTCTTGCCTGATTGTCATTAAACTGGGACATTGGCTTCCGGCCTTCAGGCTCAAACTGAATCATGGCATCTTTCTGGATCTTGAGCCTGTTGGCTTTAAGACTAGAACTACATGAATGGATCTCCTGGTTCTCAGGCCTTTGGACTTGGGCTGGAACTGACCCATTGGCTCTCTTGGATCTACAATAGCTGACTCACATTGCGGGCTTGAGATATGGGACTTGCCATTCTCTGAAATTGTGAAAGCCAGTTTCTTACAAAAAATCTTTTCAGGGGCCTTGGGTGGCTCAGTCACTTAAGAGTCTGACTCTCAATTTTTGGCTCAGGTCATGATCTCAGGGTTGTGAGATGGAGGGCTGCGTCAAGCTCCATGTTCAGTGTGAGGCTGCTTGTTCCTCTCCCATCTCCCTCCCTCCACTTGTATTCTCTCAAATAAATAAATAAATAAATAAATAAATAAATAAATAAATAAATAAATAAAATCTTTAAAAAGTCTTTTCACACACACACAAGCACACTATTTGTCATTTCCTTCAGGAACCCTGAACAAATACCTACTCTAAAGTCATGAAGGTATTCTATGTTTTCTTGTAGAAGCTTTGGGAGTCTAGCTTTTATGTTTGGGTCTATGATTTGTCTCTAATTAATTTATGAGTATGGAGCGAAGTAGGAGTTCACTTTCACTGTTTTGTCCTTCTCTATGAATATATTCAATTGTTCCAACACCAATTCTTTAAAATGCTTTTCTTTCTCCATTGAAATGACCTGGTAAGTTCGTCAAAAGTCAGTTGTTCCTATACATGTTCAACTATTTTGTACTCTATTGTATTTCACTGGTCTTTATTTTTCCTAATGCTCTTATCACACTCACTTAAATACTATAGGTTTCTGGTAAGCCTTGTATTTGGATATAGAAAGTCCTCCTAATTTGCTCTCTCTTTTTTTTAAAGATTGCTTTGATTATTGTAGATACTTTAGATTTAATTTTAGAATAAATTTATCATTTTCAAACAAAAAATGTCTGGAATTTTGTTGGTTTTGCATAGAATCTGAAGATTTGGGGAAAATTAATATATTACTGTTATTGAGTCTTAGTAATCCACTAGCATGTAATACCTACGTATGTTTTTATTAATTATCATTTGCAGTATTTAAACTTTTTAATATAGATGTTTTGCATATTGTTTATTAGATTTGCTTCTAGATATTTTCTGATGCTAATTGTTTTTAGTTTTAATTTTTACTTAATATATATAAGATAATAGATAATAGATATAAGATACTAGATATAAGATAATAGATAATTCATACTGGAGGAAAAATAACAATAAACAACATAAACATTTAAAAAATCTCCATCTGATCATTTCTTCTTTGAGTATTTCCTCTCTTTATTATTGTGAATCACATTTTTATACTTATTTCTGTGTCATGTACATTTTCATTAAGTGCCAGACATTATGTGTAAATAAGAGAGAGACTGAAAAACAATATTTACACCTAGAAAAGCTGTGCTCCTGCTTTCATCAGGCTGTTAGTATGAGGAACTGAATTAATCTAATAGATACTTGATTTGAGTTTGGGCTTGGTGCAGCTTTAGTTAGTTTTAGTTTTCAAGGGGTCTCAAAGATTTGCTGGAGCTTTTCCTTTATCAAAATTTGAGATCTTAGCATGTTAAGACTTTAGCAATCTCTTTCTGTCTTACAACTTAGTGCCAACTTTCTGAATAACAGGGCACCTCTCTCTCTCTCTCTGCTCTAAGTTCTGGTGGTCAGCTTTTAGTCACTATGGTATTATTGTTTTCCAATCCCACTGCTGACTTTCTAAACAATTAGAGATCTTTTTCCGTCCTACAGACATTCCTCCAGCTTCCCGAGAGCCTCTATAGTGCATTCCGTAACAGCCTAGCATGCCTCAGATGAACTTCTCTCAGCATCCTGCCCTTTTACCAGTGTTTGATCAGCCTGAGTCTTAGTGGGGGGAAGACCTATGTCCCCGGGAACGAAGCACTCTCTCAACTCTCCCAGACTTTGTTGTATTATAATTACTCATAGGCTCACTGAAGACTCATGAAGAAGAGTTAATGGGTGAGCGTAGATTTCAGGTGGCTGGATCCATAGGATTTCAATCAATCAGTAGAGTCTACATGTGGCCATTAAAAGTTCATTAAAATTTAGCTGGTTTCTCCTCACCACAGCTCAGGTGGCTTTGATGAAAGCGACTGCAGGTGTTTTTACTCCTAGAAGAGTTCATTACTTTCTCACATTTAATTCGTTCATGTTCTTTGTGACCTCAGCTTTCCGGTGAGTTTAAAAAGATAAAAGTATAATATTGAGGCTTATCTGGCTTGTTCTCATTACCAGTGTGGGGGCAACAGTGTTTCTTACTGAAAGCTGGAAAGTCCAAAATCAACATGCTGCTTTTAAGTCATTAGTGTTGCAAATAGTAAATGCAGAAAACCATTGAATTCCTTAGTGGTATGGAGTTAAACAGCTAAACTCAACTTCTTTGATCATATAGTGTTCTTCTGATTTTGATTTATCTGTCACTGATTAATGGTGATAAGACCATTCGAATGTGAAAAGAGTAAATCTTTGGGAACCTATCATGAGCTCTCAGTTTTAGTTGGGGGGAAAAAACAGGTTGGCATTTCATAGGGCTGAATAAGAGAAATGCTAAGATGCTTTATCCTAATGTGGCTGTGTCTTGGGTAGCCCAGCTAAGTGCTGTCATTCAGAGATGTACATGAAGCCATCATTCAGTGTCCATATACCTAAAAGTGATTTTCCTGAGTGCACATTTTTCAGTGAGTGGAAATTTTTCCTTTGAGAAGAACATCTCATGTGATTATGGGGACTGCTCACCCTTCAAGGTCACTGAACATCCGCTCTGCTTATAACTCCACTATACAGCCTTCCACCTCCTACTTCTCAAAAGTACACATTTAAGAGTATCTTTCTCACCATCTTAGCTTGCTGTGCTCTACCACTGGGACACTTTAATGCAGTGTAATGGTTCAAAGGGGGGTTCTTAAGCCTGTGGCTTTGATTGGAATCTTAATCACACATCCTCTGCTATGTAACTTGGGTATGTTACTTAATCTCTCTGTGCCCAGGTTTTGTATTTATCACATTCAAAAAAGGAAAGAATATCTATCTCACACAGTGTTTTGGGATATTAATTTGGTCTATGCATGAAAACCCTTAGAATAGTGCACGGCACATAAGCAGTTAGTAATGATTAGCTCTTCTTATTTTATGATATGTATTGAGTACTTTCAAATGGTTAGGCAGATTCACAAATATTATCTCACTTAAGAATCCACCTAATTTGCCAACAGATCAGCATTATCATCCCCACTTGGCTTATGAGGAAGTTCGGGCTCAGAGAGATTAGGCTACGCGATCTGTAAATGGAAACCAAGAGTCAAACCTGGGTCTTTTTGCTTCATGGTCATACAGTTAATCATGACTTTGTCAGGTCCCATATCTGGTGGCATTTTCCATGACGTTTGTTCCAAAATTCACCTGCATAAAATGTTTCAGAGATTTAATTTCTCAATGAATAAATTGCTTAGAAATTCAGAAACTCTTGATTCTGGGACCACATATCCACTATTCTAAAGAATAAACTTAAAATGTTCCCATTCTACCAACACCTCCAAAGATAATAGAAATAAATAAGATATTCAATATCAAGTGTGTCAACCTATCTTAAACATGCACAACAGCTGTTATTTATTAATAACTCATGCCTGAACTATGCTAAATAGTTTTAATTCATTATTTCTTTTTTTTTTTTTTTCCTTTGGAGCAACTGTTTAAAAAGATTTCTCTCCTAGGTTTCAGTTGAGGAAAGGAGGTTTCATTAAGTTTAAATCACTTGTCCAACGTGGCACAATTAATATGATATAGATCCAGGAAATGCTCCCTGGTCTTCTTGTCTCTAGGTCACATATTTCTAATGGCTCTACACGGACTCACCAAATGCTCTGGTTTGCCTGGGACTGAAAGAAATATCCCTGGATGTCGGATTTTTATTGCTAAAACTGGACAAATCTAGGCAAATAACAATGGTGGGTGACCTTACAATAGGACTGCTGTTTCTGTGAAGACTGGTCCAAAATAAAGATCCTGAAGTTGCAAGGATGGGAATATAGGAAACAGTGGTGGTCCTGCATAGATTCATGATAGGATGACATAAAGGAAGTGCTTAAGACCTTCACCATCTTCTGGATCCTTATGCCTTCACTGACTACACTGTTCTCGATGCTGCTAAAATAAACTAGAATAGTCTGAATGATGCAAAAAGCCCTGTAAATGCTGGGAAACCTAGAGGAAAAAAATGCTACAGGATGCATTATGTTCCATTAGTTCTGAATTTTTTATGGCATAAAGACTTCCTTCCCACGTTACAGACATATTTACTTCAGTATGAAGGCTAAAGAACCCAGTTATATTAAAGGGAATTTTTCCTTTCTCAGGCACAAGGAACAAGTGAGGAGTCAGCTGTGTCTCAGCAGTAGGTCAATAAGAAAAGCCAGAGTAATCTACGGGGGTAAGTAAATAGACCCTAAGAGACAGCTAGGAGAGAAGCTTTCATTTTCTATTGTGAAAAATGTAAAAGAAAACTGACCTGATGAGTGAATTATTGAGGCCATTAGGGAATCAACAATTGTCAATTCTGCTGAAGGGAAGCTATTTAATCGGGCCAACAAGGTGGGACCCCTTATAGGGTCTTAGTGCAAAGAGTGTGAGGAAGGAAAACAAATGAAGGCTTAAGTTGCTCAGAAATAGTCTGAGTCGGGCTCTTTTCTCAAGGCTGGGGGTACAGAAACAGTTCTTATGGCTGATTTGCAATCAGAACCTGATCAGTTAATGCATCTCAAGAAATTCCAAGAGGATGACACATTTTTTTCCTCCCCAGATGGCTTTATTTCCTTCCTATCTATTTACCAGAAAGTATATTAATTTTTTTTTTGGCCAATTTTTGTAAAACTTTGTGCCCCTTTATGCTGGTTGTAGGGTAAAGAGGTTTTTGTGGTGGTTGTTATTTTGATTTATTTTTGACAAAAGAAAAAAAAACTAAATTTCTGAAGGATTTTGAGAAGGCGGACACAATGTAATAATCGTAATCAAAATATTTTGTTGGGTGCTAATTATATGGCAGAAACAGTGTTAATCCTTCTTTAATAATATCTCATTTAATCTCCACAATAACCTTTAGTTTTTCCACATTTTTTTTTGATAGGGAAGAAGTCACACACAATTTATATGACTTGTTCACTATTTCATAACCAGTAAATGGCACAGGAAGGATTCAAATATTGGTGTGTCTGTTTCCAAAAGTAGTGTTCTCAATTACCGTAGAAAAATATTTCAAGAGATACTATCACAAAGTTAATGCATTTGCAGTTGGAGATTTTTAGATTATGGGAGCATCTGGTGTTACCAAATTTCAATCAGAGAAGCAGAACAGCTTTATTGTAGGTATTTGAACTTACCCATTTGTGGGAACTAGTTAAGCAGTGTCTGTAAAGCTGTTGGCTTCGTAGCTGATGTTGGTGTTTGAAATCTACAGGACACCTAATTGGGAAGGGAAAATGATTGTAAAACAGGAGGGACAAAAAAACCTAGTTGGAACCCATGAGCGCAACATGCAACTTATAAATGCCAGTTTTCACTGCCGCTAGCTTTGACATTAGCTATCCCTCATGTCCCTCATGCCCTTAGAGGCTGGCATCCTTCATCTTAGAACGGACAACCCTCCTGGTTTTTCCAGCATAAACAAGTCTCCAAAACAGAGCAGTTGGAGTGATCAGCACCTATCGGCACTTGTGGTGACCCACTTGGGTAATTTGTGCTTCCCCTTCCCACAGCTCTCGATCTGTAGGATTTTTGTTCCAGGGGGAAAAATCCTTCTAATTTGGGAAATGATGAGACTCCCATTAAACTTTAAGCTATGGCTGTCGACTACTTCTTTAGATTTTCTGAGCCAAGAGTAAACTGACAAAGGGTTATCCTGCCAGGGGTAATTAACTCCGATCAAGAGGATATGGTAGGGATGCCATTATATAATTTCAACAAGGAGGAATACGTTTGGCACTCAGCTGATCTACTGGGGCTTTCCTTGTGCTTCTTTGTCCAGTATTGAGAACTAATGGACAAGTGCAGCAGCCAGGGTACGAGAAAGGCAAGATAATCAGGGCTAAGTGTCTCCATCATTTTACTTGAAAGCGTCATAGTATCTAGACCAGTGGAGGCGCTAGCTGAGGTGAGTGTGACTTAGAGCAGAAGTGAAGGAAAGAGATGATGATTGGCAATGGCAGCCTTGAGACTGGCTACAGCAATGACTCTTCCATGAAAAGAGATCAATCGGAATCTTCAAGCAGCTGTGTTCCAGATGAGATACATTTAACATATGGAGCAAGTGGATGCAAACAGCGCAAGCAGGTGTTTTGGAGCGCCATCCAGATCCCCTCTTTAGAGGCAAACACATATTCCCCAACCCCGAGATCCCAGGAATTTTGATGAGGTCTCAGAGCTCCTCTACAGGAACTGCATTTGGCCAAAGGAAGCTGCTTGGTCCCCTCCTCTTCCCTGAGGGCAACTCACATCTAATGACTGGTCAACAAGGAGGCACAGAGACCCAGACTCCTTTTTCAATTAAGATAACTCCGAATGTCCTACAAGTGTTGGCTAAGCCCCAGTCACAGCTGCCTCACAGTTTAACTTCTCCCTCACTGCGTCTGCTTCTGTTATCCTTCACAAAAGTTCCTGAGAGCGTCACCACAAACCCCGTGCACGCAAATCTCGGAGACTCAGAGTTGTTTTCTGAGTCGTCCAACTCAAGACAGTGTAATATAGAAAACAGGGTAGCTCTAGTAGAGGGGAGACTATAGTCATGTGCTTTAGGTCACCGCCTATGTCCTTCTAGGTCGCCTTTGTGTTCCCCACCAATGACTTAGAAGGTTTAGCAGGCCTGCATTTCAAAGAGCTAAAAACACAAATTTGAAAAGGTCAATGAATGCACCTGATATTGAATCGAGCATTAAAAGAAAAACTTTAATCGAACGCAACCATGATTGAAAGAAAAATTTTGCATTGAGATTCTAGAAGTTACCTACGAAGCACAGGATTGAACGGAGGTTGGCAAACCGTGGCTTGTGAGCCAAATCTGCCAGCTGCTTGTCCTTGCAAACCAAGTTTTATCAGAACACAGGCACACGGCTCATTTCCACCTTGTACACGGCTGCTCTTCGCTACCATGTCAGTGAGTAGTGGTAATTGAGTCTATACGACCTTCAAAGCCTAAAATATGTTCTCTCTGGCCTTTACACACACAGCATGCAGACTGTGAGATACAGGAAACCTGGTCTGCAAGCAGCTAATATAAAAAAGACCAGGGAGTGATAGTTGACAGTGTGAGGAAGAGCTGATCTCTAGAGGACCTGCCAAGTAAACTTCTATCAGGGAAATGTGGTGGCTCGGCGGTAAGCGCGGCCAGGGGTCCTACCCGTTGCCTCCTTCCCTGGGCAGATCACGTCTGCTGCCTTGGGTCACCCTGCGCCGATGGTAACAAGGCTCGGTGGCTGATGGAGAAGCCATGCCATGTGGCTTGTGGTTGAAGAAATGGAAGCATTCACTCCAAAGAAGGGATGGTAAGGAGATGAAGTGGGCTAGGGTGGCCTTCAAAAGCTTGACAGGTAGGAATGGCTGAGCTTTTGTGCTTTGTTGATTCAGAGTAACGTTGGGGTGGTTTGTGGGACGGGAGAGGAGGACTCACATCAAAGTCATGTGATAATGATTAGCACTGGACAACCGTGGAAGAGGCCAAGTACCAGAGGGTCTAAACGTCCTGGCTCTGAAGTCAAAGCTCTGCCACCCTGTAAGGTGCCACACATATATCGCAAACTGATTACCAGCGTTAAGGTTAGCTGACACATCCATCATATCACACAACTAGCATTTCCTTTTTTATGATGAGAACATCAAAGATCTATTCTTTTAGCAAGTTTCAAATATACAGCTCAGTACTGTTAACCTTAATCACAACACTACGCATTAGATCCCCAGGAATTAATTACCTTCTGAAAACTGCAAGATTGTGCCCTTAGATCAGTCTTTTGAATTCTGGTAAGTGCCATTTATTCCCTACTACAAGTTCTATTCTCTATTTCTTCAATTCTGCATCTGAGTAATATCATACAGTATTTGTCTTTCTCTTATTTTACTTAGCATGGTGGCTTCAACGTCCATCCGTATTGTCCCAAATGGCAGGACGTCCTTCTTTCTCATGGTTGAATAATATTCTAGTGTGTGTGTGTGTGTGTACATATATACAATGCATATTTAATATACAAATATTAAAAATGGGTTAAAAATAGAATTGTGTAGCTCTGTTGTTATTTTAATATGTAGCCATTTCTCCTTGGAAAAAAGACATTTGGTTATTATTATCCAGAATGTTACAGGCAATAATATATATTTTTATTAGAAGCGTCTCATCCAGAAAGTTCAGAAGCAATGAAAACACAATACATATATTCTGGAGCCAGACTCTAAGTTTCATTTTCTAGCATCTACCTTATTAATGAGTTAAAACTGATTCTTATAGAAATCAAATAAATTAAAATGATTCAAATAACTCACTGAGTGAAGTTCTGCTTTAGGTCAAACTTCTAGGCTTCACAAAACCCTGAAAATGTGATTTCAATGTCTATTACCTCAAAATAAAGAAAACCAATTAAAATAATGCTACACAGACAAAATAAAGTTTGTGTGTTTTAATTTTCCCTGATACTAATAACATTGTAGGTTATTAAAACTAAAGACTTTCAGAAATCCAATTTATTTTCATTCTTTAGAGTCATCATTTCCTTTTTGTATTCTTCTCAGGTTGGGTAGTGGATGAAGGCAGATTTTTCTTTTCTTTTATGCATTTATTTTCTGGTTCTCATGCAGTGTAATTGTTTTATATACAAAGTTGGAAAAAATTTGAATATAGAACATTTCCATAGTAATGTTAAAAGTATTATTGCAACTTTTGGAACTTTTTTCAAACTCTTTTAAAAACATTCACTGAGTTTTTCTTTTAATTTCCCTAAAAAAGCAAATAATACACAGGAAGACATGATAATCAGTTGTCTGGAGTTTGTAATAGAATAAAATGTTGGTATGTAAACTAAAATACTGTAAACCTCATTTTTGTGACTGTCAAAAAAAAAGGGCAACTTTAAAATATTTTGGTAATGACTTTTAAAGAGAAACATGCATATATTTTATTTAAAACCATAAAAGAGAACTCACCTTTATGATTGTCTTGTTAATAAAAACATTCATGCCAAATAGAACAAGATTTCATTAGCATTAAAGGTAATTAAACAAATCGAAGAATATGGGAAGTATAGGGAATAAATAATACGTAACAAATTTACTGATAGATAATCCCCTGTATAAAAACAGCTAACATTTTGGTGTATTTCCTTTAGGATATATTACTATTTTTCTTGATACTCTGAATATATTGTTATTTATCCTGCTGTTTTTCACTTAGTGTTATATACCACGAACACCTTTAAATATCATTAAGAATTTTTAAAAATATTTTTATTAACTCCACGTTATTTAGTAGCATGAATATAACCATTTCCCCCCGTTCTTATGCTATATGGCACTTCTATTGTCTTGTTTTCAATTTTTGTTATCAGGATGAACACTGAGATGAACATAATCAAACTCAAGGATTGAATACATTCATTACTGTTTTTTTTTTTTTTTTTTTCTGATACTCCTTAGACATGGAACTGCTCAGGATAAAGGTTAGAATAGATACGTATTGTTAAACTCTTTTCCAGGAAAGATGGACCAATTTCCATTCCAAGCAGCAGTGGAAAAGAAGGCTCAATTTAACACACCCTGGAGACCATTAAGCTTGGTCCTTTGCTTCTTTGCTGCAAATTCTCTAAGTGAAAAATGGTAGCTTCTTGTTTTAAATTACATTAATTTGATTACTACTTAGCTGAAATTTAAAACAAATGTATTAGCCATTTCATATTTCTTCTTCTGTGAATTTCCTATTTATGTGCCATCCCATTTTTTGCATCTTGTGTTGTTTCTCTTTACACATAAAGAATGTTAACTATTTATCTGTTGTATGAGTCGCAAATATTTTCCTCACTTTTTGTTAGCTTTTCAACGTTTTTTTGTTGTTGTTGTAGTTTATTGAGGTTTTTACATATTCATGTGCTTTTAGCTATCAGAGTTTTTCTTGGGAAGTTTTTTTATTTTGAGTACTTAGGAAATGTTTCCTAATTCAGCAAGCAGATAAATATTCTCCTAACCTATTCCCTTCTAAGTTTGTTCTATTTTTCTTTTTCTTTATCTTTTTTGTTTTGTTTTGTTTTGTTTTTTAGGCTCTCTTTCTAAACTTACTTTAATAACCTCTGAAATTCATTTTCGTGTTAGGAGTGAGCAAAGAACTTTTATTTTTTTATTTTATTTTTAAAGAATTTTTAGTTAAAGAAACTAAAACGTTTTTATTATGAGGGTGAGAGTAGAGTGTCGCTATTCCTAAAAGTCCAAATAGTAGGAAAAGCTTTCAGTAAGAAGTAAAAAAAAAAAAAAAAAAAAAATCCAATCTCCCTTCTGGTTTCTGCCTCCAGTTTCTAGGCTCAGAGGTAACATTATTAATAGGCATTTATTCACTTACTCTTTTATGTAGCCATGTAGTTTACTCATCCATTTGGTGAAGATTTTTGAGCTCCTCCTGTGAATCAAGCACTCCTGCCACTGCTGGAGGTGTCACGGTGACTGGCCTGCACAGCACCTGTGCCGCAGAGGAGTGGAGCGGGAAGAGGAATGGTGAAGCATGAGGAATCGCGGTAATTTCAGAGTAATCAGTGTTAGGAAGAGACGGAAAATACTCTGATGGGATAAAGAGCACCTAGCAGGAGGGAGTGACGGAAGACATTTCATGGTTTCATCTCTCACTTCTTATTTCTCATTTTAGATAGTTAAAAAGTTTTTCCTGAAGAGGTGACATTTTTTTTTTTTTCAATTTTTATTTATTTATGATGGTCACACAGAGAGAGGAGAGAGGCAGAGACATAGGCAGAGGGAGAAGCAGGCTCCATGCACCGGGAGCCTGACGTGGGATTCAATCCTGGGTCTCCAGGATCGTGCCCTGGGCCAAAGGCAGGCACCAAACCGCTGTGCCACCCAGGGATCCCAAGAGGTGACATTTAAATTAAGAAGTAAGTGAAGAAGTATCAGCAACAGAAAGTCTGGGTAAGCAAATCGCAGTCAGAGAAAAGAATGAGTGCAAAGGCCCTGGGTGGAACCACATTGATTGGCATATTTGCAGAACACGAAAAGAACATTCTGTGACAGCAGTGAGGTTAAAAATAAAAAAGTGATAATAAATATAAACAAATAAATAAAATCCGATGTAACTACCCTGCATATTTCCCCATAGTCTACTCTTGTAATCCTTTCCTAGCTTTCTGGTCAGCCTCATGTTTATTTGGGGGCAAGTAGAACAATGTTTCCACTTCTGCAGTGAACACATGGGAATACATACAGCATGTGCTTACCTTGAGGGGATTTGAAGACAGACTTGTGTCCAAACTTCTATTCTACCGTTTAATAAATACATGATCTTGGGTAATTTATGCAATCTCTTTAAGATGAAATTTTCTCTACTATGAAATGAGGGGGAAAATTCCCTCCTCACATAATTGTGAGGCTTAACCACAAATTGTGTATATATGAAAACTTAGCTTGGCAATAGTAAGCCAAAACATTACTATTTGGTAAAAAAACAAAAAACAAAAAACAAAAACAAAAAAAAAACAACAATAGAAAAGAATTATTTTATTGATAGCTTACATTTATACTTTCAGACATACTTTAGAATAACTAAGGACTTTTTTAAAAATTACATTTAAAAGAAATCAGATTTCTTGGGACTCCTGAGTGGCTCAGCTGGTTAAGCACCTGACTCTTGATTTCACCTCAGGTCATGATCTCAGGGTCATGAGATAAAGCCCTGCCTTGGGCTCTGTGCTGGGCATGGAGCCTGCTTAAGATTCTCTCTCTCCCTTCCCTCTGCTCCCCACTCTGCTCTGCACTTGTGTGTGCTCTGTAAATAAAAACATACATACATACAAATATGCATAAATACATAAGTAAGTAAATAAAGTAGAATTCTTTATACCTATAGATTAATTAAGGGAATATTAATATTTTATAGTTTCCATCCAGGGAAACTAAATTATTTAGATATGCTCCTGTCTTTCAAGAAACAACCATAGCTAGTTTTTCCAACTTAAATCCTACATACATCTCATAAAGATTTTTGCATGCACATTCATAAGGGAGCTTAATCAATAAACAGATAAATTGGTTAGATTTCATATAACTTGGTTAGATTTCATATCGGTGTTATATAATGAACCTAGTAGTACACTGAGCCACTTATTTTTTGAAAAATAGAATTACCTATTTCTTGAGAGTGGAGTGTAACTTATATGTAAAACAATCTGGCCCATGAGTTTCTTATGTAGGAATTGTTTTGTTTGTTCGGTTTTATTTTTATGTTTTTAGATTTATTGTAATTGTCTTTTAATTTTTTATGGCTAAAGAAATTTAGATATCTATTTTTTATAGAATATAAATTTAATTTATATTAATCATATTTAATATTAATCACATTTAATCATCATATTTAGTAAAAGAATTATAATATGCTCCTATGATGACTTTTTCTGTTTTTCTTAGGCTAATTTTGCTTATTTGTGTTTTTCCTTTTTCTTTTTCTTCTGTTTTCTTTTTGGATTCAATTTGTATTAGTTTTTTAGGACTGCCGTAGCAAAGAACCACAAACTAGGTGGCCTGAGCAACAGAAAGGGAATGACTTAAAGTTCTAAAGGCTAAAAGTCTGAAAGTCAAGGTTTTAGCAGGATTGGCTTCTAGGGACTGTGAGGGAAGGATGTGTTCCAGGCTTTTTCTTGGCTTTTAAATGGTCACCTTTTGTTCACATGGTATTTTCTCTGTATGTCCGTCTATCTCCAAATGTTACCTTTTTATCAGGACACCAGCTATATTGGATCTGAAACCTGCTCTATCCCACCTTGACTTCATCTTAACCAAGGGTCATCTGAAATGCCCCTATATCCAAATAAGGTCACATTCTTGTCACATTCCAAATAAGATTTCAACATATGAACTTGTGGGTGGGCAAGGGGACACAATTCAACTCATAAGATAATCCATGTCATTTAAACATAAAATTCCAAAAAAGTATGTCTTGGTTTTATCATTTTTCCTGACTTTCTATTTTATAATTCATGGTTTTCCTCCTCCTCTATTTTGTTTTCAAAGTTCATTTAAATGTTCTGTTTATTTTCTCTTATTTTAATAATGTTTTTTCTCCATGTACAGCTCTTGCTATGTCCTCTATATTTTGACTTGCTTTTATTAAACAATTTGTTATTGCCTATTTACTTTTCCCATTGAAAAGCCATTAGGAAAGTAGTTTCCAATTTCCAAGTGTAGAATTAAAAAAAAAATAGACAAGAAGACAGGATATCAGAATCTAAAGGGCTTTGTAAGCTGACTTCCAATTTTCTTAGGGAGTGATAGTCATTACCTTGAGCATTTGCTGTGGTCTGTATTTTGGTTGTCAACCTTGGCAATGCAGGAACATAAATACAGTTTATCCTTGGAGCAACATAGACTGGAACAGCATGGGCCCACTCATACATGGAATTTTTATAGTGCAGAACTGTTAAATGTGTGTTTTCTTCCTCATGGTTTTCTTGATAACATTTCCTTTTCTCTACTTACTTTATCATATGAGTATAGAATATAATACATATAACATATAAAATATGTATTAGTAGGCTGTTTGTGTTCTCAGTAAGGCCTCTGATCAACAGTAGGCTGTTAGTAGTCAAGTTTATGGGAGTCAGAAGTTAGATGCAGATTTATGACTGCACAGGAGGCCAGTGCCCCAACCCCGGCATTGTTCAAGGGTCAACTATATTAAGTTTTTTTTAATTTACTTACTTATGTATTTATTTAAAAATATTTATTCATTTATTTATTCATGAGAGACAGAGAGAGAGAGGCAGAGACACAGGCAGAGGGAGAAGCAGGCTCCCTGAAGGGAGCCCGACGTGGGACTCAATCCCAGGACCCCGGGGTCATGGCCTGAGTTGAAGACCAACACTCAACCCCTGAGCCACCCAGGCATCCCTGTAGTAAGTTTTAAATTCTAAAGAATGTATTCATTCTCAGATATGAATCTACATTAATCCAGTCAGGAAATTTTTATTTTAAAAAATTGTTCAAAAAAGATGAATAGATAAAGAAGATGTGGTTTATGTATACAATGGAATATTACTCAGCCATTAGAAATGACAAATACCCACCATTTGCTTCGACGTGGATGGAACTGGAGGGTATTATGCTGAGTGAAATAAGTCAATCGGAAAAGGACAAACATTATATGGTCTCATTCATTTGGGGAATATAAATAATAGTGAAAGGGAATAGAAGGGAAGGGAGAAGAAATGTGTAGGAAATATCAGAAAGGGAGACAGAACATAAAGACTCCTAACTCTGGGAAATGAACTAGGGGTGGTGGAAGGGGAGGAGGGCGGGGGGTGGGGGTGACTGGGTGACGGGCACTGAGTAGGGCACTTGACGGGATGAGCACTGGGTGTTATTCTGTATGTTGGCAAATTAAACACCAATAAAAAATAAATTTATTATTAAAAAAATTGTTCACTAATAATGAGAAAATACCTGTTGCAGAAGAATCATAATTGTTGCCCAGTCCATTCTTCTCAGAGATAGGCCCAGCTTGGAGGACACTTCCAGGTACTTTAGCTTAGTGCCTTGGCCCTTAGGACGGATGTGTGCTCTGTAATGACTTGTGGTTTCTTTAGTAACATTAATGTACATATTTGTATTATAATAAACTTTTGCCAACCTAAAATGACTCTTCTTTTTTTAAGGTGAGTTTTTCCATGTCCAAAAATCTATTAAAGTGAGGACAATAATATTCTGTGCATTTATTCGACAGATAATTACTGAGTGCTAATACAAGCTTGACTCTGTGATCCATACTAGAAATGGAGTTGAAAGCCTGTCAGATAGGATACCCACACTCCTGGGGCTTATAGACTGAGCCGGAGATAATAAATGATCATAAATACATAAATTAACATTTATTTTTAATTAAAAATTATTGTTGCAATAAATATTAGAATAGGGAAATATAGTTAACAACTTGCCAACTCAGAAGCTGGCTTACTTTTAGGATACTTCTGAATATATAATATATGACATATAAGACAACTCTCTCAGGGTGAGGAGAATGTCACTAAGATTTAAAAACTGGTGTTGAAAATTCCAGTGGAAGAGAATTGCAATGGGAAAGATCTTAAGCCTGGACCTCTAAACTAAAACGTGGAGAAAATGAAAAAAAAAAAAAAAAAAAGTAAAACAAGATAAAAGCAGATGGACTGTAACATAGGAAGTAAAAGGATTGCAGAAAAGGAAACAGATTCTGTGCCGTCTTCGGTCCTGTTAGGGATTTTGGTTCTCTTCTTAAGGCAGAATTGCTATAGAAGCCTTTGAGTAGAAAATATTGTGGGATTAATTTGATGGCCTTGCTAAGAGTGGTTGGAAGAGACGTTTATAAAAAGGATGTGGGAAGCGAGTACAGCAGTGGAGGCCAAAAGATGGAGGCTGATTTGGAATGGTGGTAGTGACAAATTGAGAAGGGATTGTTCTGGAATTATATCTGGTAGGTAAAATTTACAGGACCTGGGATTTGATTAGGTGTCCCATGGAAATAAAGGAGAATTGTCAAGATAACTCACGTATGTTTGGCACGAGATGCTAATTTTTTGACACTTAGTGAAAGTTCAATAAATTGTGGCAATACTTGTAAAACAGAGTTGAAAGAAAAATGTGAATATGTAGTAAGCCTCCCCCCACTCTCAATATGTCACACTATACATACACATGTAAACAAAAGTCATTTGAAAAAATTAAACCTAAAACAAACATGCAAATAAATGAAAAGTAGACATAAACCAAACGAGCCAAACTAGAAATTTCCTATTATCCTAAAAACATTTGGTAAGTCACACATTTAAGACCTAGATCGTCATCTCTCTAGCCTCTGACTTCAGGGTGAATTAGGACCCAGTGAATCGGCTTTACTACTGTCTGCTTCAGCTTCCTCAGCCAGAAGAAAAACAGGTTGGCGCTCCTTGTTGTTCATTACTACATAGCATATGTCCTCTGTGTACATGACCCTCTGTGCATGTGATCCTCTATCCATGTGACCCTCTGTGCATGTGAACCTCTGTGCATGTGACCCTCTGTGCATGTGATCTTCTGTGTATGTGATGCTCTGTGCATGTGATGCTCTATGCCTGTGACCCTCTGTGCATGTGATGCTCTGTGCATGTGACCCTCTGTGCATGTGATCCTCTGTGCCTACGATGCTCTGTGCCTATGATTCTCTGTAGATATTAGTGGAGAGTCAGACTCTTACAGCAGTATGGGGCCCTGCAGTGGTACTGACTATGCTCATGCAGTAGCCACTATATTTAATGTGTTAAATGTGTTGACACATTTTTAATACATTTTGTCACCTAGAAGGAGATAAAAGTGGGATGGTAGGAAGCAAGCCTAGTCTTAAAATATGTTATAATCACTCTATTTAGTTAGTATTATATACCTTTTCTATGCCAAATGTAATGCTATTTAAGTTCTTTTTAGTGTAATTCTCCACATTTTTACTATAGTTTCTCATCTGCTTTTCCTGATTATGTGTCCATTTGTTCTTGATATTCTTTCAAAACAACTATTTCTTAAGTAAATAAGCAATTATATACGGAAGACCCACTGTGTTGTCACATTGCTTTCAGCTTCAGTGCTCCCTGCCACTTGTCTCTCAAGAAAGTTTTGCTTGTAATAGAAGTATGTGCCTGTTTATTTCAGTTTGAACATATGTGTCTGTGGAGGAAAGAAGATTCCATTTTGCTGATCATGGCTTGGGACGATTATTTAGCCCTTCGGATCACTTTTATTTTCCAGAGTCTATTTCTGCCTTCTACGAAGCATTCCACAGAAAGAGACATTTTAAAACATCAAAAGCAGGTATCGTAGAGCTGCCACTAGCCTTTTTCTTTTTTTTTTTTTTAACAAACAATAAGGATCATATAAATATTGTTAACGTCATAAATATTCTACTTATAATGTATTCAGATGGATCAACATTAAAGTACAAGATATTACTTCAACGTTTCTTCTAGAAGTTCTTTAATGGCTTCCACATCATTTAGAATAAAATATTGACTTGTTAATGCAACTTCTCAGGAAATACTGTCTGAACTGACCTTGAGTGACATCTCCAACCTCACATCATACCCTTCTTTCCTTTGCTCACCATTTGTGGAAACTAACTTCTGCTTCCATGTCCTTGGCTTTTTTCCATTTTTATTAAAAAAATATTTATTTATTTGATAGAGAGAGCGAGCACAAACAGGGAGAATGGGCAGAGGAAGAGGGAGAAGCAGGCTCCCCACTGAGCATAGGGCCTGATGTGGGACTCCTTCCCAGAACCCCGGGATCATGACCTGAGCTGAAGGTAGACACTGAACAGACTGAGCCACCAGGCACCCCTTCTTTTCCAATTCTTAAGGACACTGCAAACTCTCTCCTGTCTCAGGATCCGGATGTGCTGTTTTTCTACTCTGAGAAAGATTTATTCCCAGTCTTCCCTTAACGGCTTCATCCTTCATATTTCCTAGTGAGTACCACCTGCTTGTAAAAGGTCTTCAACTTTTGCATCTAAATCTGGTCCTGTCTTGATAATTTCTTCTACCTAATTCCATTTGTTTCTATCATTGACCTTGTCTTTTCTAATCACTTCTGATTTATTTATTTATTTATTTATTTATTTATTTATTTATTTATTTCTCCCCCCACCCCTGGGATTGTAAATGTCATATTCATTGTTAAATATCTAGCGTCTATCATAGTGTGGTATAATACTGAGTGTATTTTAGACACTCAAAAGTATTTGTTGAGTGAATGAACAAATAAACAATATTACCACATCTGGTGCATCTGGTATATGTACCGAAAAATCTGAGCTCTGAACTTTACTAGCCTACAGAGAGCATGGTATTTTAATTCCATCAGCTTACGCTCAGCTGATCTTGAGCCTCACAATGAGATAATTCAAAACTCCTTTAAAAACTGAAAGACAGTATAATGAATATGATGTCCCTGAGGCAAAGTTGGGAAGTATGAATCTCTTTTCCACAAGGAACTCATGTTACCAACTTTTAGACATTTTTCCATTTTTTTTCTCATGCTGAAGAAAATGTCACCATACTAGGCACACGTATGCTGGGAGCATGTTTAAGTCATAATTTGGCAAATTGCACATTTAATTTAAAAATCAGAAATACCCAACAAAGAATCATTTTGTTGTTTACTTTGAGTTTGTTTGAAGAAAGTATTTTAAAAGTTGGTTTATTTCATATATTAAGTTCAAAATATAGGTAATTTTAATTCCAGAACCTGACATATCTCACAAAATAGTGTTCAGTTATCCTGATATCATTACTTGGAATCTACTTAGATTTTCAAAGAAATAAAAGAGGGTGAAGTAGGTCCTAGACTGAAGATTAGAACTCATTTTAAGTGATGTGTCTACATTCTAAAGATACAATAAACCTTATGCAATAATGAATCTTAGACTGGAAGGATTGTAGGATGTGGTACATCTCATTTTGGGGAGTTCAGAATAGTCTTTCAAATAAATTACTTGCCAGACTTTGGTTAGGATGAGAAAACTTCATTCTGAGCCCAAGGGAAATTTTTTACAGCTTTTCATATAACTTCTCTCCTGATGACCACTATTCTACAAAAATTTTTGCTTTCTTTAGCCACTCTAGTATGACTGCCAAGGGAAGTTTTTGTTATGTTGTCCATTCTGTATCCATTTAATTAACTGTCTCCTGAAAGCAACTGGCTACATCTAACTCCATTTCTTCTTCTCTTTGGTTTCCTTTAAAAACGACTTTGGTTGGAAGCAATTTTGTATACGTCGTTAGTATTATCCATTACAGATGACAAATAAAAATTCCTAGGATTTCATAGCAATTGATCCTAAATGCACATTCTTTTCTCAATCCAATTTTGGAAATGGAAACTTCGCATTTCTTTTTTAAGTGGAAAAAAAGATACAGCACTTTGCCTTCACCACCACCAATGTCAAGCACACACAGTTACGCTTCACTGTTATCCTCAGGTTATACATAATGCCTTCCATATATTTCACCTTTTCATAATGTATTCTAAAGTACATATGCAAACAGTACTATAACCTTTGAAGTAGGAAATCTGTCTCTAGCTAATATTCCCATCCTGTCAGAGTCATCCAGCTAAGTGATATTGATGGGACTTTAATGATAGAAATTAATTACAGGGTTGAGTTGTTTCTCACCATCGTGCGCCACTGTGTTGTCACATTGCTTTCAGCTTCAGTGCTCCCTGCCACTTGTCTCTCAAGAAAGTTTTGCTTGTAATTGAAGTATGTGCATGTTTATCTCAGTTTGAACATATGTGTCTGTGGAGGAGAGAAGATTCCATTTTGCTGATCATGCCTTGGGGCTATTATTCAGCCCTTCGGATCACTTTTATTTTCCAGAGTCTATTTCTGCCTTCTAGAAAGCATTCCACGGAAAGAGGCATTTTAAAACATCAAAAGCAGGTACCCTAGAGCTGCCACTGGCCTTTTTTTTTTTTTTTAACAAACAATAAGGATCATATAAATATTGTTAACGTCATAAATATTCTACCTATAATGTATTCATATGGATCAACATTAAAGTACAAAATATTACTACAATTAATCTGAAACTTTATTATAATTTATTATAACATGATGATCTTTAAAACCTAAGATTTTGAAGTGTTTATGAGCAGAGATGGGGTCAGAGGTAGAGATGAGGAAGGGGAAGGAAATCACCTGTATGCAACAAGATCTTAGGGAAATATCTTAGGCTAATAAACTTCATATGAAAATAATTGAAGTCTAGGTGATGGCTTTTTATTTTAAAATGAGGGAGAACATGGTAGGCTCATTGGAAGACAAGTGCTGGAAAGAAGCTCAGGAGAAATTTTTTTTTTTTAAGTGGCTTTGACCATGAGCCACATTAAGAAATACATTTTACACGGTGACTCATGGGTATGTGTAAACACACACAGCCAAAACACATTTCGAGAAACAATAATTATCCTTATTATATGCTACGTACTTTAAAGGTTTTTTTTTTTCTAATTTGCTCTATTTTATCTAATAGTTTAATAAACCACCACCAATCTCCTCATTTCACAAATGAGGTAAGGATTGCAGGATTTTCCTGAGGAGGAGCAGATTGCTACTTGCAGACCTCTGACCCTGTAACTCCCAGGACGGCATATTTTCTATTATGGCTCAAGGAAAAGACCTCAGGATTAATTTTATTTTTTAAACCCAGGTTCAGTGCTGGTTCTTCCACTATCAGCTTTGTGAGATACCTTAAATTTTACCAGAAGAAGGTTAAGAACAACAATAGACAAAAATATACTGCTGTATGACCTTAAGCAAACCATTTAACTGGTCCTTGCTTTATAGGTTTCCACAGGCCCTCCTTACAGTACCTCAGCTGCTAATGGCTACTCTGCATGGTTGCTCTGTTTTAAATTATATAGTTTACACTTAGCTAGCCAAATGCACTCTTGCTGATTGAAGGCCCCTGCCTCCCAAACAGCTTCTTCATTGCTATGATTCAATCTCCATCATTAAGTTTGATATTACTAAATAGTCAAGAATATTTTACACGTGTGAGAAAAACCTTCCAAGGTCATTATCTTATTGCTCCAGCAACAGCCATGTGAAGTGTGCAGGTTAGTTCCCTTGTTGTTCCCTGTTCATTGATCACCTTAAAAATGCTCCATGATTGCCCAAGTTCTCATGTCATATACACAATAAATCTAGGACTGACCAGGCCTTGTAGGTTCTAAACTAGCGCTCTTTCTGGAATATAAAGTGTACACATAGGATAACAGAGTCAGAAGCACCTAGAGGCAAGTTCATGTTGAAATGAATCTCCCCTGGCTGGTTTTGGAGCACAGCTGATGCACAACGCTTATGGCACCTTCTCAATGAACTAAGAATATTCACTCTTTGTGATGCAAACTGAAAAGCAAGAAAACCATTTCGCTCTGGCCTCCAAATATCTAGTGTCAAATTGCTCTATGAATGAAGGCCGTATACTAGAGATTAGAATGCATTTTTAATAAAATTCATGTATTGATTATAAGACAACATTGAATTCTGCATTGATTTTTCAGAAGCACATTGTCTTATGGTTTGGTTTGCATTGGCGATTTGAATAAATTGTCCTGAGTGAGCACCAAGATGGGGAGTCGAAATAGAGCTCACACAAAGCTCTATAGCTTTAGAAGAGCAGAAGGAAAAGAGGGAGATAGGCTGGGATGACTCAAGAAACCTAAGCCCAGGGATGTTTGCTATGGCAGGCAGGCCTTGCCCAAATGCGGATGGCCTGCTGTGGTGACCCACTGTCTCATTTTGCCTGAGACTGAGAAGATGTGGGACTGCCTGGCCTAAGCTGGGAAAGTCCTAGACGAACTGGGAAAAGTTGGTTGTTCTATGTCCTGCCCCCAAAGATGAATCTCTAAAACTGGCTAGAATAACTTGGGGGCACCTGGGTGGCTCAGTGGTTGAGCATCTGCCTTCAACCCAGTGCATGATCCTGGAGACCCAGGATCGAGTCCCACGTCGGGCTCCCCGCAAGGAGCCTGCTTCTCCCTCGGCCTGTGTCTCTGCCTCTCTCTCTCTATGTGTCTCTCATGGATAAATAAATAAAATCTTAAAAAAAAAAAAAAAAAGAAGAAGAAGTTGTGTGGCTTTGTCACACTCCTGACATTTCAAAAGTTTGAGATTAGTTTGATTTGATGAGAAAAATAGGTAAATAGGCAAAAAGAACCTGGGGAGAGTCTGAAGGGTTAAAAGTGAATTTGTTTAAATTTGTGTCTCTCTCCTTAAAAGTAATATACTCTAGTTTCAAAGGGAATGAAGTTTTGGGTAAGATGTGGGGAGAGGAAGGAACAAAACTAGGATTGAGGTAATGGAATACTTTACGATTTAAGAGAAGGCAGGCCCTCTTTAGTCATCTTTCTAAAGTAGAAGTACAGAGGCTGTATGGAGGAATGGGCTGGCTAAGAGCATTGCTCTCACTGAGGAGGGAGCAAACAGGGGCTTAGGAAAGAGCTAGAAAGGATGGTACGAGAAGATGTAGATAGCCTATTTGGAAAAATCCCCTTGGGTCAGTCACCAACCCAGAACCAGTAAGGAAACATCCTACAGGGATCACGCACGTGTCCCACTCTGTTGTGTTTCCAGCCCAGATTTTCACCTCTCCTGTTTTCCCATGAATCCCTGCTCTTAGGACTTGAACCAAAGCTAGCAGCATTACCTGCCAGTCACCTGTTTAGGCCTCTGGGGATTTATCAGGGACCCAAACAGATACCACGTCCCTCTCTCACAGAATTTATAATCCAGGCTGTAGGAGAGGCAGGCAATCTATAAAGCAAATTGGTAAAATTCCTAGTACCTTAGATTTGTTATCAATGCTTAAGAGAAGAAAGAGAAAACAAGGAAAAGGGATAGGAAATAAGAGTGTTGCATGTGCTTGGAGATCTCACAGGGAGGTGAAATTGAGAGGCAAGGACACTTAACAATGCTTTAGAAATCAGGACATCCTCGCTGGATATGATTTTGGAGATTTAATTTCCGTAGAGCCAGTAGGTAAGTGCAAAGGAAAGCTTTGCTTCTAAATCAATAAATAATAAAGGAAGAACAGTAAGCGCGGTTGGAAAAAGTTAAAGAGCCTGACAGAAGGATCAAGTTCCCTACGCTCCTAGGACTATATTACTGCCATTTTATTTCATTTTCATTTGTTTGTTTGGAATTGACCAGAGAAATACTAGACTGTGCTCCTTGCCTGCACCCTCAGGCGCTATATTTTACAAAGAAACGTCTGTGAGGAAGCCCGAGCACTGCACATAAACTAGAATTTTTCTTGACACAAGTCATCTCATACTTTTGTTTCAGCAGAAACTCGACATCCTTCAGCCCAAGTTATAGAAACTCGCAGCCTGAGGCATTGAAGTGCATTGGACATAAAAGCCCTCATTCAAAAATAACTTATTTAAACATTCTGTTACGGCTGCACGGAATTTATCTATCAAAGAGGTGAGTAGGTCCTGCATCAGCGACTCCCGGTTGTCCTACACACCCCATAAACCACCAACACACAATATTTGAAATGTGAAAGGCGGTATCTTTTGTTTTTCAGAAATGTGATGCCGTAATGATATTTTCTTTTCAAATTATGAAAGCCTCCTCTTTGAGTGGGGGAGGCATTCCAAATGCTTCCCGCCACTTACGGTAGATTTCTATTTTACTGAATTTAATAGATATCGATATTTACCACAGTGGCAGCACTTCAGCTGCCTGGGCTGGAAGCACCACTTTACGAGTATGGAGAACAATACCTTTGCCTGAATTATCCTGGCTCCCAGTTCTCCTGCGTGGATGCCGCAGGCAAGGCCGCAGATCTGGGATCATATCACAAGTACTCGTGCGACGGGAATTACGAGACAATATGAAATTAGCTTGGTGCATTTGCCATCAGCAGTAATTCATTATTTTCCAGTCACGAAATAAAAGCACATGGGCTGCAGAATCTTTAATCAACGGTGGCTTCTCGAGGAACAGGTCATTGTGCCTCCTTCCTCATGAGCATAAATCCAGAAGTTTCTGTCTATGTGGAGTCCCTACACCAAAGGGTGGCGCAAATTTGAAAACCATGGAATACTTAGGGACAGAGGGGTACAGGTTGATCTTTCCCCTGGTTTGTTGGGTGGCTCCATCGTCATTCGGCCGGGGCTGGTTACCTTGTGGCACCTGAGGGGCCCGGCCTGGGGTTGCTGAACCAAAGCACTTAGTAAAATCATTCTATTGGCATGACCATTAATTTTTTTTTTACAAAGTGTTGGCCTGGTGGGTTGTCCTGCCCAGCTATTAGTCTCAACTCTTACTCAATAAGAAAACAGAAAGAAAAGGTCTACGCTTGAGGAAGCTAACTGACAGAAATCAATTTAATTTATGATAAACAATATCCCTTCCAGTGAATACTTTTGATTTCTTGATGACTTTTTTCTTTACCACATGGGGGAAGGTAACCGTGTTCAACTCCATGAATGCTCACTGTTTTCATCTACTGCTGGCCCCTCACACGATTACTTCAAGAGACGCCGTGTACTCACACGGCCAAAAGCATATTAAACGCTATGGGTCTACCTTTGTAACCTGTTTGTACACTTGTTCTGTTCTGGAGTAATACTTGGGTTATCTGTGAACCACTCCTAGGCGTTGCGTTTCCCAGAATAATTTAGAAGACTGAAAAGAAAGACAACAAAAGAGATAGACAGAAAGAGTATTTTTGACTGGGAAGGGAGAACTCTTTATCAGGAAGAAATAATGAGACATATATGCCAAGACAAAATTTCACATATGAGACTTTCCTCATGTAAGTGCTTGGTGTGAGCTGAGAAATAAGAAACAGTCCCATGTCCTGTATTCATCCTTCAAATTACCAATTACACAGCTAGTGCCTAAAAGATGAGCGCAATTCAGTCCTCCTTGAAGAGCTCACAAACAAGTGCGGGACTGTTACAGGAACATGTACGTGTGCGTGTGGATGTGTTTGTGCATATACACTTGTGTACAAACGTGCACATATACATTACACGTATATGTAAGTATACAGTTGTACTATATATAAAGACATTATGTATTATAATAAAATTATATATTATACTATATTATATATACAAAAGTCAAGCAAATCCAATTATATTGCAATTAGAATTTCTAATACAAATACAAAATACAAACGCAAACAATTAGAATGGGGAATATGATATATCTATATACTAAGATATTTATATTAGCTTGTTTTATTTGATACCAAAATGTTATATAATGACCAGCTGTCAATCAAATACATCATTCAAAGCCAAATTTACATGTACACAAAACAGACTTAAAAGGATTTATCCTTTGGTGCAAATGGGACAAGAATCGAAGTGACCTATACTTCCACAAAGCCTTATTTATTCCACGTTAAAGGACTTACTGGGGCACCTGGGTGGCTCAGGGGTTGAGCATCTGCCTTTGGCTCAGGGCGAGTTCCTGGGTCCTGGTATTGAGTCCCACATCGGGCTCCCTGCAGGGAGCCTACTTCTCCCTCTGCCTGTGTCTCAGCCTCTCTCTCTCTCTCTCTCCGTCTCTCTCTGTGTGTGTCTCTCATGAATAAATAAGTAAAATCTTAAAAACAAAGTTCTTATTTCCTCTTTTTGACCAGAACCACCGTTTTGCATTATCTCACCAAAATGACCACCACAAAGTGAAAGAGGAGAGGGACCCATTATAGGTTCTTTAGGCCTTTGAGAAAACATGGGGTGGTTCCTTTGGCCACATACGTGCAAATCCACAAGAAAGGTGATAGGATAGCCATCAAGAGAATGGACGCTGCTCCAAAAGGAAAGCCGTGCAAATGTTCCCATGGCAAAGCTGAAAGTCTGCAATGTGGCCCAGCATGCTGTTCACTTGTTGTAAACAGATAAGTTAAGGACAAGGTTCTCGCCAAGGGAATCAATGTACATTTTGAGTAGGTTAGTCACTCATACAGCACATAGATTCCTAAGGCATGTGGGAAAAAAAAAAAAAAAAAAGGCCAGAAAAAGAAGGAAGCCAAAGAGAGAGGAACTTGTGGTTCAATGGATGCACTAGCCCACTGCGCCCGGAGAAGCACACTTGGTGAGAACCAGTGCAAAGGAACCTGGGCTGCTGGAACCCATTCCCTACGAATTCATGGCATGATGAGTATAAAAATAAATAATAATAAAAGACCTCAAAGCTGTTAAAACAGCAACAACAACAACAACAACAACAACAACAAAAAGACTCTTGTTTCTTTAGTTCTAATAACATTTCTGTGAGATACTCAGGAATTTGGCTTACCTGTTCCGCAAGGGAGACTGTGTAGAGACAGCAAGTGCCTAAAGTTCAAGGTAAATCATAGCAGAACTGAATTTTTAATCAAATGCCTTTATAAACTAGTTCTCTTCTCCCTCCCTCGCTGTCTCTGCATCTTGCTCTGTTCCTCTTGCTCTTTTTATCTGACAGACTCATTTTCTCTTCTATTTATTTATCAATTCACATTTTATGTATTGTGTAGGATTACTTTTCGTAATTTTTATTTGCTCATGACAATTTCAATTTCATCAAGTCATCACCATTGTCGGCCATTGGATGTACATGGTATTTGTGTTAACAGCGGTTGAGGGGCCAGCTGCTTTGGTACAGGGATGGTTTAGTGATGGACCTTCTGCAGGAGTGTTCACAGTTCCTTAGAAGGAACAGCATGCTTTTCACTGTGGGTGCAAAAATCATTCTTTCATCTGGCCTCAGGGTTCAACATTTTCTGGCAGATTTTGAGAGATTCCTCTCTCAACAGTTCCTTTTGCATCGTCCATTTACCTGTTCTTTGCCTTCAGTGTGTATTTACCTCCACTTAAAACCATTCTGTACAATGGTACTAATAATCCTAATCTGGTTTGGGAATTTTCTAGAAATGCAGTCTGGCCAAATTGCAATTAAATATATAAATTGGACATTACTTGTTTTATAAACATTAATTACATGCGAGTTCTTGGCTAGGTTGATTCGGTGGGGCCTCTGGCTATTTGTTATTGTCGTCTCAATTTTTTGTGGGAGTATATTTATAATCATAATTTTCACAAACCCCAACGAGTGTTTATACAAGACATATTTACTCTCCATGACTGTTAAGTCCTATGGAAACCAAATTTCATAATATGATTATATAATATTTAAGTTCCTATGGTGAAACAGAAAAGGAATGAGATGCGGAGCTCAAGGTCCCATGTGCTTAAAATCTGACAATGGAGTGAACTTGAGTAAGTCAGTGACCTGTTCTTATTTCTCTAACTATTGAATAAAGGTTTTAAAAAACGGTTGATGTCAGTGCTAACATTCTAAAACCCCATCTTCCTTCCAGGAAGAAACTATTCTAAGCCTGGGTGAAGGTTGGCAGAGGATTGTCCCATATTAGGCAGGAACATCAGATGCTTCACACAGGCCCTGACTTTTCCCACTTCTAAGCTGTGTTTAGCAAAAACTAAACGATGATGAATGGAAGATTTTTACTTAGAGAGTTTAGGAGCAGTTACAGTTTGTAATTCCAGGAGTTATGACCAATGAAATTGAATGAGGATACAATAAATTAATAGAGAATATATCAGAATGGAGGAAAGGGATTAAAAATGAGTTGAGAGGGGCCTCTGGGTGATGAGTCAGTGAAGCATCGGACTCTTGGTCTTGGCTCAGGTCTGGGTCCCAGAGTCATGAGATCCAGCCCTGCATGGGGCTCTGCACTCAGCACCCAGTCTGCTTGTTTTTTTTTTTTTTTTCTCTCCCTATGCCCTCCCTTCCCAAAATAAATAAAGAAATCTTTTAAAAAAATGAGTTGAGAAAGAGAACAAAAGATAGTCAGAATTGTGATATAAAATAATAATGGACACAGAGGGGTCTAACAGATGGAGTGCGAGCAGGTATAATGGATAATGGAAATTGACAGTGAAGAATAAAAGGGTGGAATATGGAATATGGTGACATTGATTCCCAATAAGCAATATAATGACACCTGACAGCTATGATCTCTAGAAAATTCACATCAGTGATGTTCATTCCAATAATTAAAAATAAATGAAAAATTGACTTCTTTATTGCTTTCTTTTTGACTGCTTTCTTTACAGTTTTTAAATGTAAGGCAAGGAATATTTTTTTTTCAAGCAAAATATACAGCTATAAGTGTTTGATGAATGACTTAAGTTTTAACTTATTATCAATAGCTAAATTTTTTAAGTACAGATATTAATAATCAGGTAATAGTTTAAACGTGTTCTCTGATTATAAATGCTATCGACTAGAAAACGATGAGTGAGTATAAAGAAAAATAAGATTTGTTGCATCTTGAGCTATATTAGAGCCAAATAGGATATCTAGAAGTCACTTAATGATGTGACCCCCATTCATGAGAGTAGCTGATGAAGGATAGGATGAACTTTGGATAAAGTGTGTTTTTTATTGGACATATTCACACTAACTACTTATGATCTGAGATACATTTTAAAATGTGGATGTGAGAAGTAGATGAAGAAGAAGCAACAGTTTAGGAATTTTTCAATATATTTGTACATTTGGCACATTTTCCGAATTAAGCATTTTGAGGTTAGGGTATAGAAGGGAAATAGCACCGTACAAACACACTAAGATGACAGCCGTGCATTGTCAAGATGAATATTAAGAATAGCTACAGCTACCAGGAATGACAGCCATAGAAAAAGGTGCCTTTTTCATTCTATTACCAAAAGTTCACAGTTTCATACAACTATTTTTTGAGAACCTGTTACATGTTTTACTGTGCTAGACTGTTTAGAGAATTCAAGGAACATTATGTGAATCGATCTAACAGGGTTTTGAGCTGGAGAATCAATTTCAACACAAAGATAGCAATTAGAGAACAACGTAGGCCTTTATAAGTTAAGAAACTGTTGAAGGAGCAGGAGCATTTGACCAGAGAGATCTGACATTTTCCCTCTATGCTTCAGTCTACATTCCATCACTTGAATTTGTTAGCCACTAAGGAAAAAAGCTGGGCAAAACCTTTTTTTTTTTTCAAAAAAAAAAAAAATTAAATTAAATTAGATTAAATTAAATTATTATTATTATTATTATTAGAGTATGATTGGCACACAATATTATATTATTTTCAGGTGTACAACATAGTTATCTGACAATTCTATACATTACTCAGTGTTTACCAAGAGAAATGTAGTCCCCATCTGTCACCATATAATGATATTATAGTGTTATTTTCTATATTCCCTCTGCTGTACTTTTCATCTCTTTGACTTATCTATTCTATAACTGGACATTTATTCCTCTTAACCCCCTTAACCTGTTTTGCCCATTGCCCACCTCCCCTCTGCAAACCACCAGTTTGTTCTCTGTATTTAAGAGTGATTGTTTTTGTTGGTTTGCTCATTTGCTTTGTTTTTTAGATTCCACATATAAACGAAATCATAATGATATTCATCTTTCCCTGTCTGACTTTTGCCGTTTAGCATAATACCTTCTAGGTCCATCCATGTTGTCACAAATGGCAAGATTTCATTCTTTTTTTGTGGCTGATATATCCATATAGATACAGAAATAGATCTATATAGACATTTAGATATAGATATAGATATCTAGATATAAATATCAGTGATGGTATAGATGTAAAGATGTAGATGTAGATATCTTGCATCTTTATCCACTCATCTATTGATGGATGCTTGGGTTGTTTCCATATCTTGGCTACTAGAAATTATGCTGCAATAAGCATAGGAGTGCATATATTTTTTCTGAATTAGTATTTGCATTTTCCTTGGGTAAATACCCATTAGTGGAGTTACTGGATTATATGATATTTCTATTTTTAATTTTTTGAGGAACCTCCATACTATTTCCACAATAGTTTCCCCGATTTACATTCCCACCCACAGTGCCTGAGAGTTCATTTCCCTTTCTGCACATCTTTGCCAACAGTTGTTATTTATTTCCTGTCTTTTTAATACTAACCACTCTGACTGATGAAGTGATATGTCATTGTGGTATTGATTTGCATTTTCCTAATGATTAGTGACGTTGAGCATGTTTTCATGTGTCTATTGGCCATCTGTATAATTTTTTCGGAAAAATGTCTATTCAGGTTCTCTGCTCACTTTTAATCAGATTGCTTGTTTTTTTGATGTTGAGTTTTATAAGTTTTTTTTATATGTTTTGCGTACTAACCCTTTATTGGACATGTCATTTGCATTTATCTTTTCCCACTTAGTAGGTTGCCTTTTTGTTTTGTTGATGATTTCCTTTGATGTGCAAAAGCTTTTTATTTTGGTGTAATCCGAATAGTTTATTTTTGCTTTGTTTCCCTTCCTAAGGAGACATTTCCATAAATATGTTGCTAAGGCTGATGTCTAAGAAATTACTGTCTATGTTTTTTTTTTTTTTTTTTTTTTAGGAGTTTTATGATTTCAGAACCCACATTTAGATCTTTATTTAGATCTTTAATCCCTTTTGAGTTTCTTTGAAATTTTTAAAAATTTTATTTAAATTCAATTAATTAACATATAATGTATAAAGGGTTTCAGAGGTACGGGTCAGTGATTTATCAGTCTTATATAACACCCAATGCTCATTATATCACGTGTCCTCCTTAATGTCCATCACCCAGTTACCCCATCCCCCAACCCCCACCTCTCCAGCAACCCTCAGTTTGTTTCCTATGATTAAGAGTCTTTAATGGTTTATCTCCCTCTCTGATTTCATCTTGTTTTATTCTTTCCTCTCTTCCTCTGTCTTATTTCTTAAATCCACATATGAGTGAGATCATACGATAATTGTCTTTCTCTGATTGACTTGTTTCACTTAGCATAATATCCTCTAGTTCCATCAAACATTTGTTGTTGCAAATGGCGAGATTTTATTTTTTGATGGCCAAGTAATATTCCGTTGTATACATAGACCACATCTTCTTTATCCATTCATCTGTTGATGGTCATCTGGGCTCTTTCCATAGTTTGGCTATTGTGAACACTGTTGCTATAAACATTGGGGTGCAGGTAGCCCCTTCAGATCACTACATTTGTGTCTTTGGGGTAAATGCACAGTAGTACAATTGCTGGGTCATAGAGTAAGCTCTATTTTCAACCTTTTGAGGAACCTCCATACTGTTTCCTAAGGTGACTATACCAGCTTATACCGAGGGTTCCCCTTTCTCTGCATTTTTGCCATCATTAGTCATTTCCTGACTTGTTAATTTTAGCCATTCTGACTGGTGTGAGGTGTTATCTCATTGTGGTTTGATTTGTATTTCCCTGATGCCTAGTGTTGTGCAGCATTTTTTCATGTGTCTGTTGGCTATTTGTAGGTCTTCTTTGGAGAAATGTCTGTTCATGCTTCCTGGCCATTTTTTGGTTGGATTATTTGCTCTTTGGGTGCTAGATTTGACAAGTTCTTTATAGATTTTGGACACTACCCCTTTATCTGATGTGTCATTTGCAAATATCTTCTCCCATTCTGTAGATTGTCTTTTGGTTTTTGGTCAACTATTTCCTTTGCTGTGCAAAAGCCTTTTATCTTAATGAAGTCCTAATAGCTTATTTTGCATTTTTCCCCTTGCCTTTCGAGATGTGTCTAGAAAGAAGTTGCTGTGGCTGACATCATAGAAGTTGTTGCATGTGTTCTCCTCTAGAATTTTGATGGATTCTTGTCTCATATTTAGGTCTTTCATCCAATTTGAGTCTATTTTTGTGTGTGGTATGGGGAAATGGTCCAGTTTCATTCTTCTGCATGTGGCTGTCCAATTTTTCCAACACCATTTGTTGAAAAGATTCTTTTTTTCCATTGGATATTCTTTCCTGCTTTGTCAAAGATTAGCTGACCCTAGAGTTGAGGATTTATTTCTCGGTCCTCTCTTCTGTTCCATTGATCTATGTGTCTGTTTTTGTGCCAGGACCACACTGTCTTGATGATTACAATTTTGTAATAGAGCTTGAAGTCTGGACTTGTGATACAACCAGTTTGGGCTTTCTTTTTTGACAATCCTTTGGCTATTTGGGCTCTTTTCTGGTTTTAGGATTATTTGTTCCAATTTGGTAAAATAAGTTGATGGTATTTTGATAGGGATTTCATTGAATGTATAGATTGCTCTGGGTAGCGTAGACGTTTTAACAATATTTGTTCTTCCAATCCACAAGCATGGAACGTGTTTCCATTGTTTTGTGTCTTCCTCAGTTTCTTTCATGAGTGTTCTATTGTTTTCTGAGTACAAATATTTTGCCTCTTTGGTTAGGTTTATTCCTACGTATCTAATGGTTTGGGGTGCAATAATAAATGGGATCAACTCTTTAATTTCTTTTCCTTTTGTCTTATTGTTAGTGTATAGAAATGCAAATGATTTCTGTGCATTGATTTTCTAACCTGCCACTTTGCTGAATTCCTGTATGAGTTTTAGAAATTTTGGGGTTGAGTCTTTTAGGTTTTCCATACACTATATAGAGTATCATGTTTACTGCAAAGAGTGAGAGACTTCTTTGCTGATTTGGATGGCTTTTCTTTTTTTCTTTTTTATTGTCTGATAGCCGAAGCTAGGACTTCTAGTACTATGTTGAACAGCAGTGGTAATAGTGGACATCCCTATCGTGTTCCTGACTTTATAGGAAAAGTTCTCAGTTTTTCCCCATTGGAATGATATTTGCTGTGGGCTTCTCATATATGGCTTTTATGATATTGAGGTATGTTCCTTCTGTCCCTAT